>NC_137356.1:13167243-13579743 GCF_965287045.1 Carcharhinus amblyrhynchos
GAAATACGGAACTGAGGGTAATAAAGACACGGGGAAACTTCAATTGCATTTATGGGGAGTGGTCTGGTACTGCCAATGCTGACCAAGTCTTGAGCCGTCAGCTTGTGGCAAGTGGTGAGAGAACCATCATTAGTGAGTGACCTAAATATTGCTATTGGATTGGTTTATGAGTGGGCAAATGTGTAAGTCCGAGAGAGCATTGTAGGAGAGACTGCCACACAGTCCTTAGGGAGATGAAATCCCACCTTCACACTGAAGGCAACCTCCATCTTGTGTGTTACTGCCACAAAGCTTCATGGGATAGGTCAAAAACTGATCCAGCAGCCCGAAACTGGGCATCAATGAGGCAACATGGGTCATCACCAGAACCAGAATTATATTCAACCACAATCTGAAACCTCATGGCACAACATATCCCTCACTCCTTCAATATCAAGCCAGCGACCAGCCCTTATTCAAGACCATGCCAGAAGCACAACAATCAGGTGAAGTCAGAGCACAGGACTACATGCAAGTTAGATAGTGGAAGCAGCACATTATTGACATAGCACTGTGATTCCAAAACCAATTAATCAAATTAAAGTTCTACAGCTCTGTAACATCAAGTCAGGAATGCTTGTGGACCTTTTAGCAGCACATAAGAACATAAGAAATAGGAGTAGGAGTAGGCCATCTAGCACCTCGAGCCTGCCCCGCCATTCAATAAGATCATGGCTGATCTAATAGTAGTTCAGTTCCACTTACCCGCCTGTTCCCCATAACCCTTAATTCCCTTATTGGTCAAAAATCTATCTACCTGTGACTTAAACAATTTAATGAGGTAGCCTCCACTGCTTCAATGGGCAGAGAATTCCAAAGATTCACTCCCTCTGGGAGAAGAAGTTCCTCTTCAACTCTGTTCTAAATTTAGAACCATAGAAAATTTACAGCTCAGAAACAGGCCTTTTCGCCCTTCTTGGCTGTGCCAAACCATTTTTTGCCGCGTCCCACTGACCTGCACTTGGACCATATCCCTCCACACCCCTCTCACCCATGTACCTGCCCAAGTTTTTCTTAAATGTTAAAAGTGACCCCGCATTTACCACTTTATCCGGCAGCTCATGCCATACTCCCACCACTCTCTACGTGAAGACGCCCCCCCACCCCGCCCCCCCCCCCCCCCGGCTAATATTCCCTTTAAACTTTTCTCCTTTCATCTTTAACCCATGCCTTCTGTTTTTTTGCTCCCCTAGCCTCAGTGGAAAAAGCCTGCTTGCATTCACTCTATCTATATCCATCAAAATCTTATACACCTCTATCAAATCTCCCTTCATTCTTCTACGCTCCAGGGAATAAAGTCCTAAACAATTCAATCTCTCTCTGTAACTCATCTTCTCAAGTCCTGGCAACATCCTCGTGAACCTTCTCAGCACTCTTTCAACCTTATTTACATCCTTCCTGTAACTAAGTGACCAAAACTGTACACAATACTCTAAATTCGGCCTCACCAATGCCTTATATAACCTTACTATAACACCCCAACTTTTATACTCGATACTCTGATTTATAAAGGCCAATGTACCAAAAGCACTCTTTACGACCCTATCCACCTGTGACGTCACTTTTAGGAAATTCTGTACCTGTATTCCCAGATCCCTCTTCGTCTGCACGCTTCAGAGTCCTACCATTTACCCTGTATGTTCTACTTTGGTTTGTCCTTCCAAAGTGCAATACCTCACATTTGTCTGCGTTAAATTCCATTTGCCATTTTTTAGCCCATTTTTCTAGTTGGTCCAAATCCCTCTGCAAGCTTTGAAAACCTTCCTCACTGTCCACTACACCTCCAATCTTTGTATCATCAGCAAATTTGCTGATCCAATTTACCACATTATCATCCAGATCATTGATATAGATGACAAACAACAATGGACCCAACACCGATCCTTGTGGCACACCACTCGTCACAGGCCTCCACTTAGAGAAGCAATCCTCCACAACCACTCTCTGGCTTCTTCCATTGAGTCAGTGTCTAATCCAAGTTACTACCTCCCCATGTATACCTAGCAACTGAACCTTCCTAACTAACCTCCCATGAGGGACCTTATCAAAGGCCTTGCTAAAATCCAGGTAGACAACATCCACCGCCTTTCCTTCATCCACTTTCCTGGTAACCTCCTCGAAAAACTATAATAGATTGGTGAAACATGATCTACCACACACAAAGCCATGTTGACTCTCCCTAATAAGTCCCTGTCTATCCAAATATTTGTTGATTCTATCCCTTATCACACCTTCCAATAACTTGCCAACCACCGACGTCAAACTTAACGGCCTATAATTTCCCGGATTTCTTTTGGAACCTTTTTTAAACAATGGAACAACATGAACCACCCTCCAATCATCCGGCACCTCCCCCATGCATTTTAAATATGCCTGCCAGGGCCCCTGCAAGTTCACTACTAGCCTTCCTCAAGGCCTGTGGGAATACCCTGTCTGGACCTGGGGATTTATCCACTCTGATTTGCCTCAAGACAGCCAGCACCTCCTCCTCTTTAATCTGTAAAGGTTCCATGACCTCCCTATCTGTTTGCCCAATTTCCATAGGCTCCATGCCTGTTTCCTCAGTAAATACAAATGCAAAAAACCCATTTCGTATCTCCCCCATCTGCTTTGGTTCCATACACAGTCTACCACTCTGGTCTTCTAGAGGACCAATTTTATCCCTCACTATCCTTTTGTTCCTAACATACCTATAGAAGTTCTTTGGATTTTCCTTCACTCTGTCTGCCAAAGCAACGTCATGTCTTCTTTTAGCGCCCCTGATTTCCCTGTTAAGTAGCTTCTTGCACTTATTATACTCCTCGAGCATCTGATCTGTTTTTTGCTGCTTGTACGTTTCATACAACTCTCTCTTCCTCTTAACCAGAATTACAATCTCCCTCGAGAACCAAGGTTCCTTATTCCTATTCACTTTGCCTTTAATCCTGACAGGATTACTCCCCCTTATTTTGAGGCTGTGCCCTCTAGTTCTTGTTTCCTTTCTAAGTGGAAATAATCTCTCTGCTTCTACCCTGTCTACCCCTTTCATTATCTTATATGTCTCTATATAAGATCTCTCCTCAGCCTTCTAAACTCCAACGAGTACAGGCCCAGTCTACTCAATCTCTCCTCATAAGCTAACCCCCTCATCTCTGGAATCAACCTGGTGAACCTTCTCTGCACTCCCTCCAATGCCAAAATATCCTTTTGCAAATAAGGGGACCAAAATTGCACACAGTACTCCAGTTGTGGCCTCACCAGTACCTTGTACCAGTACTAGACCTCCCTGCTTTTATACTCCGTCCCTCTCGCGATAAAGGCCAACATTCCATTCACCTTCTTGATCACCTGCTGCACCTGCAAACTGAGTTTTTGCGATTCATGCACAAGGACCCCCCAGGTCCCTCTGCACAGTAGCATGTTGTCATTTTTAAGCATTGAATAATAGTCCATTTTACTATTAATCCTACCAAAGTGGATAACCTCACACTTGCCAACGTTATACTCCATCTTCCAGATCCTTGCCCACTCACTTAGCCTATCCAAATCTCTCTGCAGACTTTCCGCATCCTCCACGCAATTTGTTTTCCCAGTCATCTTTGTGTCATCCACAAACTTTGTTACCCTATACTCGGTCCCCTCCTCCAGATCATCTGTGTATATGGTAAACAGTTGAGGCCCCAGCACCGATCCCTGCGGTACGCCACTAGTCACCAACTGTGAACCGGAAAAGCACCCATTTATTCCAACTCTGCTTCCTGTTAGATAGCCAATCCTCAATCCATGCTAACACTTTACCCCCAACTCTGTGTACATAAGAACATAAGAACATAAGAAATAGGAGCAGGAGTAGGCCATCTAGCCCTTCGAGCCTGCCCCGCCATTCAATAAGATCATGGCTGATCTGTCGTGGCTCAGTTCCACTTTCCCGCCCTCTCCCCATAACCCTTAATCCCCTCTCTTATCAAGAACCCATCAACCCGCTTCTTAAAAATATTTAGCGAGGCAGCCTCCACCACTTCAACGGGCAGAGAATTCCAGAGATTCACCACCCTTTGAGTGAAGAAGTTCCTCCTCAACTCCGTTCTAAACCACCCCCCCCCTTTATCTTGAGGCTGTGCCCTCTAGTCCTACTGTCTTTTTTGAGCGGGAAGAGTCTCTCCACCTCTATCCTATCCATCCCATTCATCATCTTATACGTCTCAATGAGATCTCCCCTCATTCTTCTAAACTCTAACGAGTGCAAGCCTAGTTTATTCAGCCTCTCCTCATAGCTCAATCCCCTCAACTCCGGTATCAGCCTAGTAAACCTCCTCTGCACTCCCTCCAGGGCCAAAATATCCTTGCGCAGGTGCGGCGCCCAAAACTGCACACAGTACTCCAGCTGCGGCCTCACCAATGCCCTATACAGCTGCAGCAAGACCTCCCTACTTTTATATTCAATCCCCCTCGCTATGAAGGCCAGCATCCCATTCGCCTTCCTGACCACCTGCTGCACCTGCAAGCTGGGTTTTTGCGACTCATGCACAAGGACCCCGAGGTCCCTCTGCACCGTCGCCTGCTGCAGTTTTTCGCCACGTAAGTAATAGTCCTTCCTACCATTCTTCCTACCAAAGTGGACCACCTTAATCTTACGCAACCTTTTGTGAGGCACCTTATCGAACACCTTCTGGAAATCTAAAAACAGCACACCACCAGTTCCCCTCTGTCAACCGCACTCGTTATATCTTCATAAAAATCCAGTAAATTTGTCAAACATGATTTTCCCTTCATGAATCCATGCTGCGTCTGCTTGATTGAACCATTCTTTTCCAGGTGTCCTGCTATTTCTTCCTTATGATGGATTCCAGCATTTTCCCAACTATGGATGTTAAGCTAACCGGCCTGTAGTTACCCGCCTTTTGTCTACCTCCTTTTTTAAACAGTGGTGTTACAGTAGATGGGAGAAGGAGACTCCATTAGCATTCCTATCTTAAACAAAGACAAGCTGGATATTGTAGTGTCAGGTTTAACAGAATGGATATGCTAAGCTAAGACGTAGATGATAACTACGTCTTAGTATCAGTATCACTGATGTCAGTTAGTTATGTATTAGGCAAGAGAGAGAGAGGCTGCAATACACCATGTTCAGGAGCAACATACTGACTGTAACCTGTTTCAATAGAATAAAAATAAACAAGGGTTAATCAAGTATCAGAGTGCATCTAAGGGAGATAGCTTTTACATCGCCATAATAAGAACAACTCCATGAGATCACAGATCAAAGGGACCATCCGAAACATGGTGGCAATAAAAAAATGTACTAATTGCATTAATGAAATCACAGCAAGAGACTGAATAAAACAATCTGGTAGCAGCTCAAACTTACAACTCTACAGAAGGAGGAGGCAAACTGGAAAACACTGATGATGCCAGTACAATCCGAGCAGAACCTTCTTTCCCACACTATTCAACATATTTGATAATCTAGAGCTGGAAGGTTAGGAAGAAAACCTTCCTCAGTTATAGAACTGTGTAATAGATTGAGGGTGACTTGATGCACTTTAAGTATAAAGACTTTATTACCATCAGACTATTTATATATATGTTAACAAGGTAAGACTAGACTGCTCTTCTGGACTCCAGGGCACAAACTGCCAGTCCCTCCTCGACCCATGATCCGTGCCCTCCTGCCAATTGGCTCAGCTTCCTGCCAGAGCAATCCATAGGGTCCTCACCAGTAATGTGGCCCTTGAAACATGCCCCCCCCCGCCCCCGATTCAAGGGCCAGCACACTACTACTACAGCCTTTCCCCCCAAAATCTGAAATACTCCTAATACAAAGTGGGTCTCCAAAGAAACTTCTGGAAACTCATCAAAGATTCAAGTGGTCCGGGGTCAGATCTACCTGGCTGTGTGAGAGTGACTCAGTTTAGTTGCAGACTCCTTTGCATTTAAAGGGCCAGACTGGACGGACGAGGGTGGCAGGTTTATTAATTCTGGGTCCAGTGGTTCTTTGTCAGCTTCAAGCTACTCCTTCTCCTCACCCATGGGTTGCTCAGTCCTGATGTGGATATGCCGGTGTTGGACTGGGGTAAACACCTGACGAAGGGACAAACCCCGAAAGCTTGTGAGTTTACTATCAAATAAATCGGTTGGACTTAAACCTGGTGTTGTCAGACTTTTTACTATGTTTGCTCAGTCCCCACATTCTCCACTGAAATTCCAGTAGTCAGACTTGACAGCCTTGATCTTACTCGGGGATCGCATAAGTAAAGCCGATGTCCATTACTGCTCTCCTCCTCAAGTAGTCTACGTATTTCCTCAGTCTGCATCCTTGTGCCTCCACGACATGGAAGACTGACCTTGTTCACTATGTTACCAGCCACCTATGCTGAGCCTGCTGTAAAGTTTCTAAGCAAGAATAGAAACTTTACAGGTTGAGGGAGCTAGGTCTTTTCTCCCTGGAGAGATGAAGGATGAGAGGCGAACCTGATAGAGGTGTATAAGATGTTAAGAGGTATAGATAGGGTGGATTCTCAGAGGCTATTTCCCAGGACTGAAATGGTCGCTACGAGAGGACACAGGTTTAAGGTGCTGGGGAATAGGTACAGAGGAGACGTCAGGTTAAGTTTTTCACTCAGAGGGTGGTGAGTGAGTGGAATTGGCTGCCGTCGGTGGTGGTGGAGGCGAACTCGTTGGGGTCTTTAAAGAGACTTCTGGATGAGTATATGGGATTTAATGGGATTGCGGGTTATAGATAGGCCTAGTAGGTGGGGATATGATTGGTGCAAACTGTGGGCCGAAGGGCCTGTTTGTGCTGTAGTGTTCCATGTTCTATGTTCCATGTTAAGAATACATTCTCCAGTTTAAACTTTCTGGTTTTTCTTCCTGCATTGTGATTTACCTTCCGGGAGGCTTGGAGTCCCCCCTGCCAAATTTGGGAATATTATTACATCCAATCTTGTTTGTAATCACCATCCCATCAATAACTCAGCTGGTATGACACCTGTTGTCATGTTTGGGATGATGTTATATGATAATAGAAAACTGGTTATGCATAAAGGAAGAGACGTTAACTTGTGTTTTCACTGATGACTTAAATGCTATATCATCCACACTGCCAGCCCATTTGATGCTGGGTGGTAAGGTGCTGACCTCACATAGCAAATACCATTGGACTTGAGAAAAGGCAGCAGATTTCCTTCCCTAAAGAACATTAGTGAACCGGATGGGTTTTTCCGACAATCAACAATGGTTTCATAATCATCAGTAGCTTCTTAATTCCAGATTTTTAAACATTGAATTCAAACTCCAGCTTTTGCCATGATGGGATTCGAACCTGGGCCCCCAGAACATTAATTGAATTTCTGGATTAATAGTCTAGCAATAATAACACTAGGCTATCATCTCCAGGCTGTTAGGCGACAAGCAACAGTAACACCAGGTAATTATCATCTCTACAGATTAATTACTGGGATGGCAGGTTTTTCATCTGAAGAGAGATTAAGTCAGTTAGAGTTGGAGTTTAGGAGATCTCATAGAAACTTATAACAGGATTATACAAGGTAGATTCAGAAAGAATGTCCCCTATAGTGCGGGAGTCCAGAACTAGAGGTTATAGTTAGGACTGAGGTGAGGAGAAATTTTATCACCCAGAGAGTGGTGAATGCGTGGAATTGACTACAACAGAGATTAGTTGACACCAAGATGTTATGTGATTTTAAGAAGAAATTAGATATAGGTCTTGGGGCTAAAGGGATCAAGGGATATGGGGGAAAGGCATGATCAGAATATTGAATTTGATGATCAGTCATGATCAAAATGAATGTTGGGACAGGCTAGAAGGGCCAAATGGCCAACTTCTGCTTCTATTTCCTATGTTACTAAGGTGCAGCTTGACTGAAGCTGCTGAAAGATGGTGCGTGGAATTTTTCCAAAGCAAATTTGGATTTTGGAGATCAGGGCACCATTTTTAGAGGGCGGCTCAGTCTCAAAGTGAAGACAAAAGCCCTCCAACCCCTCCCAAATCTTCCACACACTTCAGGACCACCCCCACGAACATCAGGCATCAGGACCCCCTCAATCGGCTGAACATTGCTACCCCCGGTGGATCTGGAGAGCACCCCAATCCTCGCACCCAGGCGCTCTCCCCTGCCCTATCCCTGTAATCCCACACATTTACCTAAGCTAATCCCACCTAACTGACATCTTTGGACACTAAGGGACAATAAAGCATGGACAATCCACTTATCCTGCACATCTTTGGACTGTGGGAGGAAGCCAGAGCACTTGGAGGAAACCCTTACAGACATAAGGAGAATATTCAAACTCCTAAAAGACAGTGATTCAAGGCTGGAATTGAACATTGGAATGGACCCCTGGTGCTGTGATAACCACTGTGCACCGTGTTGCCATTTCTGTAAACATGAAACTATTTCTGTAAAACCCCAGACACATTGACACTCACCTTGTGTCCTGAAGTTTAGACACCGTAACATTACGCTTGGTGATTTCTCGTTTCAAGATGTAAAGTATTGTGAAGAACGTAACTGTGTTGATCTGTTGGAAGATTTGATGACATACAGATTGATTATTGATGATGTAATGTATCTGGACCTAAGATTTTTAACTCTTAAATTTGTGTGATTTGCCAGTGATGTTCACAGCCAGATGTACTGATATTTCAAACACCTTTCTTTCTAATGTTTTCTCTTTCTCCTCAGAAGCAACTGGTTTTGGAGAGAGAGAGAGAGAGAGAGAGATTATAGAGAGTGGGAAGGAGAGGCTATGGGAAAATGAGGCTATGAGGGGAATAGCATTGAATTGAAGCAGTAAGGTTGCGGAGAAGAGGGGAGGCTGGGCAGAAGGGATATAGGGGAGAGAGGCTATGTGTGTGAGAGAGGGAGAGAGAGGGACTACAAAAGATAATGTAGTGTATTAAGAATTGCAATGTGGATTTTATCCATTGAGGCTAGCTCATGCATGTTCTAATTCTAGATACCACTGGCTGAATATTTAGCTGTTTCTGTCCCAAGAAAGGGAAGAGCTGCTATGTAAGAAATGCAATTAGTAGGAGACTATAGTATGCGGGTGAGGGGCAACTTGATTATTGTGCAAAGGAATGAAGTTAGATACATAAACAGACCAAATGTTTATTGCACATTTCAAACACAATTAGTAGATGTAGTTACAAAGCAAACATAAGAATGTTGATATAGATATCACAAGAATTACCGCAATGATTAGACACACAGGCCCCAAGAAACTCCACACAAGTCCATTGTCTGTGGAGAGCCAGCATCTGGAAATTAAGACAAAAATAAATCAGTGAGGGAGGGGAGAATCAAAGTGATGTGATCTTTATCATGTAAAAATATGTTTGGAATCTGTGCATTGATTGGATGAGGGATGAGGGCGGCACAGTGTTAGCACTGCTGCCTCACAGCGCCAGGAACCCGGCCTCGATTCCAGCCTTGGGTGACTGTGTGGAGTTTGCATGTTTTCCCCATGTCTATGTGGGTTTCCTCCGGTGCTCTGGTTTCCTCCCACAGTCCAAAGATGTGCGGGTTAGGTTGATTGGTTACGCTAAATTGCCTCTTAGTGTCAGGGGGACTAGCAGGGTAAATACGTGTGGGGTTATGGGGATAGGGACTGGATGGGATTGTTGCCAGTTCAGGCTCAATGGGCCAAAATAGCCTCCTTCTTCACTGCAGTGATTCTATGATGATACGATCTTCATGTTTGCAGGTATCAAACTGACATTTAGGAGATATTTGTCCCCCAACAAAGGCACCCATTGGCATTGTTGTAGGTCCTGAATACTTTTTCCTGTGTGGTGATCTCACAGAAACTCACATAGTGCAGAAGGCAGTGGAAAACGAGGGACACAGTCTTCAAAACCTCCTTAGACTACACAGTTTTTCTGGTTATCTGTGGGTTGTTTGAGGCTTGCGTTTATCAACTGCTTGAGCGTCACCTTTCTAGATGAAATGTTGGTCAAGAGTCCTCAGTTGGAATCCCAAGAAACAATCTTGCAGCACTGCTTGAAGGACAGCAGAGGAATTCTGCCTGGTCCACTGATCAAGATTTATCCCTCAATCAATATAAGAAAAACAAATTATCCGACCATCATCCCATTACAATTGGGGCTTCATTAGAACATCTCATCTGAAAGATGGTGCCTCTAATTATGCAGAACTCCCTTCGTACTGCATCGGAAAGACGGACTGCACTTTGATGTTGAAGCCCCAGAGTGAAACCCAAAATCTCATTACTCAGAAACAAGACTATTAGCAACTTGCGTTAACACATTAAGTGAAAGAGAATTGGAAAAAGTGGAGATGAGAGAAAGAGGGAGGAGAGGCTGGAAGGGGAGTGGAGAGATAGAAGATAAGGAATGGTGGCTAGGAGAAAGGAAAAGGAGAGGAGGGAAGGGGATTTGAAAAAGAACGGTTAAGTCAGAAGAAGATAAATTGTGTTATTATTATTGACAAAACACATCTGCATAAAAGAGAAGGATATTTGCAATCCACAGGTTAGAGCATGACTTGAGTTGAACTAGAAGGTTCCAATGTGTATTGAAAGGCATGGATAACTATGAGACATGACTTACAAGTTGTGCGACCCATAGCCATGAGGATTCACTGCAGCAGAAATGATTACAATTACAGCTGGACCACCATAACCCCAAAAGTACATGTACTTATGAATTTTCTCAGAATGGGGAGATCTCAAACTCCTGATGTTTCTGATCATGTGGCACAGCTGTACCGCCTCCTGAAACATCCAAAAAAACGCTGCCAGGAAGAAGTAGTGCAGAAATCCTGCTATAATCCCACACATCACCTGAAGAAATAAGAAATGCGTGAGAATTTTCATGAAGCACTGAGCCCTCGCAATTCTACCTGGGCATAATCTTAAAACTAATAGCTGTGCCCTGTGTTAAAGTTTATATACATCAGTATAAGGGTGCATCATTGGGTTGGAGTCATTAGGCACAAATACCATTGTAGAAGCATCCCTTCCCCCCTCAGTTCCCCTGCATAAAGAACTATTTGATTTAAGATAAATCTTCTCTTCAAAGGTCCAGGTTGGTTTCTTGCCCCTGCATCTCTCTGGTAAGGCCAACTTATGTCAATCTAAGATCCGATTCAATATCACACCAATTGGTTTCCTGGCTTCCCAGGTCCTTTCAGAGATTGGCAAGTGGGGATCCCAGTGTAGGGACTCTTCAGGAAGATGCTAGGGTGGTAGTGGTGGGGAAGGCGGGGGAGAGTGGGGGGTGGTGGTGGTGGTGGCCAGGGACCCAAAGACCATAGGGTGTCAAGGTGTGGATTGATGTGGGCATCCCAGGTGTGATAGACAGGTCTGATGCTTAGGTGTGACAGATGGACACTCACCCTTACAGCTTGAATGAGGTCATTCATTTTCTTGCGGCATTGTTTGGCAATCCTCAGTGTCAGGCCACTTGGCTCTGAGTGCTGCAGCTACCGCATCCCAGGCTGCATTAGCTTCCCTGCTTCAGGATCTTCTAGCCACTCGGGGTACAGGGTAACCTGCCTCTCCACCATTGTATCCATAAGCTTTGCCTCATAAAACGTGGAGTAGCTCTCTCTGTGCTGCCATTCTCCTGACATGACTGGCTGTGAGTGAAGAGAGAGCGTTTCAATGCAGCTCCCTCTTATTACCTGTGCACAGCTGCAAGACAGTTCTGGTGAATCACAGCCTGGGGACTCCAAATTGTCATGAATCAAACCAATCTTCTCACCCATGATGACACTTTGTCATTTTTTTGAGAATGTTCCGCCGCCAATGGGTGGCATGTTTAATGGTACAGCCCATTATTGGCTGCTTGACAGATCTTTTGGTCTCACCAATATCTGTGGTGTTTTGTGTAGCTCGCCTGTCCTTCTACAGGAGAACCCGCTGTGAGGAACACTTTTGGCGAGACTGGAAGAGCCCACCAGCGAGAAGGGCTGGAAAATCACTCCCATTGAATTTCAACAAAGACATAGGGACATTTACACATGTCCATACAAGAAACGGCAGTCTGCTTGATTGGTGGCGCATCCACTCTCCCCATCATCAGCATGGGGTAGGAGCAGCATATGTCAGCTACAAGGTACATTCAGCAACTCACTCGCGCCCCTTCTACGGCAGCTTCCAAACCCACAGCCTGGAGGGACAGGGACAGCAGATACATGGGGACACCACCACCTCTAAGTTCCCCTCCAAACCAGTCACCATCCTGACTTGGAAATATATCGGCTGTTCCTTTGCAATTGCTGGGTCAAAAATCCTGGAATTCCCATCCTAATGGCATTGTGGGTCAACCCACAGCACACAGACTGCAGCAATTCAAGACGGCAGCTCACCACTGTCTTTTCAAGGGGCGACAAGGGATGAGTGATAAATATCAGCCAAGCCAGCGACACCCATGTCCCATGAATGAATGTAAAAAAAGACTAAATTTACTGACACCAAACCAAACCAGGAAACGTTAGAATGAGTTATCAACACCTTGGTCAAAGGATGTAAGTTTTATAAAGTGTCCTAAAGGAGAAGCAAGGTGGTGACAGAGTTTTGGATTTTGCGGGTGAGACAACTGAAGACACAGTGACTAGGAAGGAACTGAGAGTTTCAGAAGAGATAGGGATTGCGTACGTGGTCTACACTCAAATAAGCACACAACCATATCTGTCCATGAATACATAGACATCCATTGTCATCTATACACACATTCTTAAACACACAAAAACAGTCTTGTGCATTGCAGAAATGAAGGGGTCTCTTACCCGGTTCCTGGTTTTCATCACTCCGACTATAAAGAGCAACTCTGCCAGGAATAGACTCAAACACAGATGCAAGTGAATGACATTTAAGACAATTTTTAAGCTGGGGAAGGTGGCAAATGTCATAATAGTGATCCCAAGACACACCAGTGATACACACATCCCAATGGTTGATATTATGTTGATAACATTATGAACCTAAAGAAAAGAAAGAATTTGCATTTTAGATTGGTCTTTCAGAACATCCCAAAATCCTGCTCAGTGAATGAGGCAATGCTGATGTTGGTGTGGGGGGTGGGGGGAGCATAACCTAAAAATTAGAGCAAGGCTATTAATGAGTAATGTGAGGGAGCACTTTAACGTACAAATCTGGTGGAAATCTGGAATTCTGTCCCCATAATAAAGCCTTCAGATACAAAGCAAGGTTACAAGAGGGAGCAAAGGCAACCTGTAGGTCCCTTACTAGCTCATGCCAATGATATAATGTTAGCTTCTGATGTGGGTGAACAGAGATGTCTATTGTGTAGCCATTACCAAAATAGTTCTGATAATTGTGTGCTTGCTGCCTGGACACCTGTTAGTAAATGTTGGATACCTGCTGTGAGGAGCAGCTAGGCACTACAGAGTCACATTTCTAGTGTATTACTTCGTTTGTTCAATACTTCTGGTTTCCCTCTTACAATCCCTCACTATGTGTCACAAGAACCCTGTTCCAAATTCTACAATCTAGGAACTTTAATTGTAACATAGGAAGGAATTTACTTCCCCTCTGCAGCGTGTTTCACAGTAGTGGGAGGTGGCATGCCCCTCGCTGGTAGTGGGATGTTATGGTCCCCTTGAGCATACCCCTGGCCACCAGGAAACCCACAGCAGGGAGTGTGCCATCAGCAGAACCATAAACGGCCCCACCAGCATAAACAGCAGCAAGACTTTGGCGATAACCTGAAAATTTGATGGACCGTCGAAAAGGTCCATCGACCTTGGGTGGGAATTTCCAGCCTCACAATCACTACAACATTCAGGGCTCACATTACTTATCACTGCTGTGTTTTTACCATGGATTCTTCACTAACTGTGGAGAACATTGATGAATAAACATTTATACCTGCGAGTTAACAGGAGGCATCACAGGAGACATCAATAGAGCAAGGGTGGAGAGATGATTACACTGACACTGGGTATATTTTCCGATGGATTTGCTCTTATTGCACCCACTGGGAGACCAGTAACCTTGCCCAGCCTCATAAATCCAGTGCACACAGTACATTTCCCCAAAGGTGATAGGTTTCTGTGGAGAGCAAGAACTACAGATGACTAGTCATAATTATCAGTCCAATGTTAACTGTAAACAGATCTTTATACCTGGCACTGCTGTTTTACTGCACCAATAACATTGTGAGACTGGAATGGACTTCAGTCTGTTGCTTAGTGTACATCAAACTGACAAAACACATTATAAAGATTAATTAAAAACAGAAAATGCTGGATAAACTCAGCAGGTCTGGCAACATCTGTGGAGAGAGAAGCAGAGTTAACATTTCAAGTCTGCATGACTCTTCCATTACATTAGTAATCAAGAGCTCTAGGGTAATGCCCTGGAGACCTGGGTTTGAATCCCACCATGATAAGACAGTGCAATTTGAATTCATTAAATAAAAATCTAGAATTAAGAGGCTAATGATGACCATGAGAATATTGTTGATTGTAAAAACCCATTGGGTTCACTAATGCCTTTTAGGAAGGACATCTGTAACCTTACCTGGCCCTTACCTACATCTGACTCCAGTCCCACAGCAATGTGGTTGACTTTTAAATGCCCCTCCGAAAGACACTCAGTTGAAGGGCAGTTAAGGATGTGTTAGCCCACTTCCCGTGAAAGAATTAAAAAAAATTGTAGCAGCATCTATGGAGAGAGAAACAGAGTTACTGTTTTGAGTCCATATGATCCTTTTACAGACTGCACAGACTGAAAACGTTGATACTATTTCTCTCTCCATAGATGCTGCCAGACTTGCTGAGTTTATCCAGCATTTTCTGTTTTTATTTCAGATTTCCAGCATCCAGTCCTTTGCTTATTTCAGTCTTTACAAACCTTAGTGTATGCGAAAGTAATGTTCACTGCTGGGCTAAGTTCCTGGCCATCCATATTACTTATCACGGCTGAAACCACGTTTGAGATCAACTGATATGGCTTTGGGTTTCCACCATTGGAGCTGTCGTTGAAAATGCTTCCACTTAAGATGGAATCCATGTTTTTGTAGCCGATAAAAGCAACAGAAGCAAAATCTGTCCCTGGAGGGAATGTTAAACATTATTCAAACTGGAGTGAAACCCACTGGGGACATATACACAAAATACCTGTAACTCCGTCTGCAGAATCAGAGCAGATCAGGACCAGCTTCCAAGAAAAGGATTGCTGTGAAATCCAATGGGATTCGTAGACATTCATGAATCGGGATTGGAGAGCAGCCAATTCGGGCAGCACAATGGAATAACAGACCCTAGTTTAGGAAGACTGTTTGGTAATTAACTCATCCACACAGCCAAAAGACCCATCTTCTGTTCCTGTCAGCTCATCTGAGTGTCTCTTTAATGAATCTGACTTTTTTCTTCCCCTTTCACTGCACCACCCCAAAGACCATTCCAAATGTTAATCGCTCTGACTATAGAAATTCCTCCCAATGTTTGCCCATCAACTTCTCTTTTGCCAGTGTTGCTTATTCTGGTGCACAGAAAGTGTGGATGCTGTGCTCTGATTAACTATGTCTATGCTATTTAATAACTCCTGTGCTCTAACTCTAATTCTAAGATCCAGCTTCTTCCTTCCAAATGCAATTCCTCCTGCCAACTCTTGAAACTCAATCCTCTGCTAACTCGGATTCAGCCTTGTTGGTCTTTTTGCACCAAAGCATGAGCTTCTCTTGCAGGATGGTGGCATAAGGGTTATCAGTGCTGGCTCTCAGCGCTAGGGACCAGGGTTCAAATCCCAGTTTGGGTTGGACCGTCCGTGTGGAGTTTGCACATTCTCCCTGTGTCTATGTGGGTTACTTCCGGGTGCTCTGGTTTAATTCCAAAGGCCAGGTGGATTGGCCATGCTAAATTGCCCCTAACTGTCAGGAGATTAGCAATGTAAATACATACAGTTATGGGGATAGAGCCTAGGTGGGATTGTTGTTGGTGCAAGACTGAATGGCCTCCTTTTACATTGTAGGGATTCTATAATTCTATTCTATGATTACAGGGTATGGCTACTTTATGGGACTAAAACGCTGCATTTTCAGGGTCATTATCAATAGACAATCAAATACTGTTCCCAAATCATCATCTGACCAAAGCACGTTTGACCTGACCTCGAATTGTATAACCTTGAATTTACCTCACTTGAACAAGAATAAGGTGTAAACTCAAATGGGGAACTGAAGGAAAGTAGAAATAAAGTAAACTTACCAGTAGATTTTCCTCCAGTGACAGAGTGTCGATAAATGTGCAGCAAGTTGCCCTTAGCCGTTAAAGCGACTCTGTCCAGGGTAGAACTGTTCTTCCCTCGAAACATTATTACTTCTCCTTCTAGGAGCGAAAGAAATCAAACCTTGTAATTTTTTGAGTAGCAGTGAGACCTATTCACAGTCTGGTGTTCTAAATTATTTATCCTATCCCTTTGGCTTTGTAAGCAAATATCAACGATAACCCACTACCCTGTTCCTTTGGATACAGCACCAGGCTAAAAGAATGATTTGGTTCAAGAGCGGGTTGGTGAAGGAACCAGATATGAGCAGCATTATTTTTGTAAGCAGTGGATTGCTATGACCTGACTTTGAAAGCAAAGCAACCCTGCTTGATTGTCACCCTTCCACAAACATTCACTCCCTCCACAACCGGTGCATCAGAGTGCACCATCTGCAAGATGCAGTGCAAAAACTCACCAGCCTCCTTCCACAGAACTGTTTTTGACCCACGATTGCTGCCATTTACAAGGAGAAGGGCAGCAGACACACGGGAACGCCGCCCCCTGAAGTTCCACCACTGATCAGCCTGGCTTGGAAATATATCAGCCGTTCCTTCATTGTCTCTAGGTCCAAATCCTGGAACTCCCTAACAGCACTATGGGTGTACCTACACCACGTGAAGACAGCTCGCCACCACTACTTCATGGGCAATGAATTCTGGAAATTACAGTGAAGGATTGGCAATATATTTCCGAGACTGGGTGGTGAGTGGCTTGGTCTGTTCTCTCTGCGTGATCCTAGTCAAAACCAACATGATGAGTGGTTAGCTGCCCTCAATCATCGGTGCAGTGGATGGGCAATAAATACAAGATTTGCCAACAATGCCAGTAACTTGAAAGGGAATAAAAATGTATGGCTCATGATTGAAATGTTAGCAGACACATTCTTCTATGTTTGAGGATGTGGTAGATTAGACTTGAGTTAATTTGTCCATGGGCCATAGGAAGAGGAATAGGAATCTTGAACCTTGAACTTGTGCCAACATTTCATTTGAAATTGACCAATTTGTATCTTAATTCCATTGTCCCTCTCCTGATTCTGCAATGCTTAATGTCCTTGCCTGACACAAAACTATAAATCTCAGGTTTGACATTTTCAATTGAACTAACTTCATCAGCTTTTTGGGGAAGAATGTTGAGGAAATTCCATCTTCCATTTAACGAAAGAGTCATTCCGAACAGCAACCTGAATGCCTAGATCAATTTTTAGGTTAAGCTCCCATGCTCTGGACTCTTACGAGAGGACTGTAATAACTCCGCGGAGGTGAAAGTCTCATCTCCAAATTACTTTATTTACATCATACATCTGTAAACAGCCAGCTCTTCAGTTGCTCCCTGCTGAATGCAGGCTAGGAGTCTGACAGACCTGCTTTAAATAGGGAGCACGAGGCTCCCTGATTTAACCATAAATTAGGACTTATCAGGCATCTTTTTTGACATCTCTTTTGACAAGGACTCATCAGGCAGTTCATACTCTAGCAAGCCAATCTCTTTAGCCTGACTGAAGTCATCAGAAGGAGCTAGCTCCTTTCTATTTCAACTATCAAATCGTCTTACCATTTTGACTAAATCAACCCATAATTTCCTGTAGTCAAGGTAATAAGGCTTGTCTTTGCAAACAGAGGGACAAACCAGAATGGATTTTTGCTGGAAGTGTCTGTGTTTAGTTCTCTAATAATCCAAAGATCAAGGGCCAGGTAAGAACCTGGTCTTCGCCATTCAGTTTCTCACAGGTTAAGTAGTGAGCCAATGTTTCTGTCAAAAAAGCCTGTAAGTGCTTCTATCTTGAAATGTTTTGAATTCAGGATCAGATGTATCTGTGTCTTGACAAACTTATCTAATTATATCCCAGGGATTAGTACAGATTCCAAAATCGGATGTCAGAATCATAGAATCCCTACAGTATGTAAGGAGGCCATTTGGCTCATTGAGCCTGCACCAACAAGAATCCCACCCAGGCTCCACTCCCGCAACCTCACACACCTACCCTGTTAAGTTAGGGGAATTTCAAAGTAACTTCATTGCAATGTTAATGTAAGCCTTACTTGTGACTAATAAATAGATAATAATAATAATCCCCCCGATGCTAGCGTCAATTTTAGTATGGCCAATCAACCTAACCCGCACATCATTGGATTTTGGGAGGAAACTGGAGCACCTGGAGGAAACCCACGCAAACACGGGTAGAACGTGCAACGTAAAGGTGTGTGTTAGCAAGATGCATTACAGGAGCCACCAAGTCTCCTTCAACAGCACCCTTCCAACTCATGATTGCTGCCACCTACAAGGAAATGGGCAGCAGACACATGAGAACGCCATCGCCTGGAAGTTGCACCACTCACCAGCCTGACTTGGAAATATATCAGCTTTACGTGTAACATAAAGGTTCTTTTTATTTATTCATTTATAGGCCAGCATTTATTTCCCATCTCCAATTTCCCTTGAGAAGGTGGTGGTGAGCCACTTTCTTGAACCGCTACAGTCTTTGTGGTGTAGGTAAACTCACAGTGCTGTTAGGCAGGGATTTCCAGGATTTTGACTCATCGACAGCGAAAGAACGGCCAATATATTTCCACATTAGGGTGGTGAGTGGCTCGTAGGGGAACTTGCAGGTGGTGGTGTTCCCATGTGTCTGCTGCCCTGGTCCTTCTGGGTGGTGGAGGTTGTGGGTTTGGAAGCTGCTGTTGGAGTTTAGTTGCCTCAGTACATTTTGTAGATGGTACACACTGCTGCTAGTGTGTATTGGCGATGGAAGAAGTGAATGCATTGAGGTGCCAATCAAGTGAGCCGCTTTGTTCTGGATGGTTTTGAATCTCTTGATTGTTGTTGGAGCTGCGCTCATCCAGGCAAGTGGAGAGTATTCTATACTCCTGACCTGTGCCTTGTAGATGATGGTCAGGCTTTGTGGAGTCATGAGGTGAATTGCTTGCTGCAAACTTCTCAGCCTCTGACCTACTCTGGTAGCCACAGTATATATGGCGAGTCCAGTCAGTTTCTGCTAAATGGTAACACCCAGGATGTTGACAGTGGGGGATTCAGGAGTGATAATGCCATTGAATGCCAAGGGGAGATGGTTAGACAGTTTTGTGTTGGAGATGGTTATTGCACTTCTATGGCGTAAGTGTCACTTGGTGCTTATCAGCCCCAAACTGATGTCCAAGTCTTGCTGTGTATGGACACAGACTGCTTTAGTATCTGAGGAATCAATATTGTGCAGTCATCAGCAAACATCCCCACTCCTGACTTTATGATGGAAAGAAGGTCATTGGTGAAGCAGCTGAAGATGGTTGGCATTTTCAAGACAGAAGCATTCTCAGGGTTATTTAACAGAAACATTGGCCAGAAGTCTACCACCTCACCCTCCACGGAATCGCAGCGGGCCAGGGTCTGGCAACAGAAATCTCCGTTGAAATCTCGGGCAGGAATTTCCTGTTTTGCCTGAGCAAGGCCATAAAATTCCACCCATTGACTCGCCTGGTGGCTCACTATTTAACCTGTGAGAAGCTGAATGATGAAGACCTTACATGGTTTGATCTTTGGATTATCAGAGGACTAAACACAGAAATCCAGCCTGGTTTGCCCCTCTGTTTGCAAAGACAAGCTTGAGTTACCTTGACTACAGGAAATTATGGGTTGATTTAATCAAAATAATTAGATGATTTGATAGGACACTACCCTAAGGCATGCCTGTGGTATATCCTGAGACTGAGATGATTGATGTCCAACAATATTTTCTTTTTATGCCAGTGGAGAGTTTTCCCCTGATTCCCATTGACTCCAGTTTTGCCGGGGCTCCTTGACGCCACACTCAGTCAAAAACTACCTTGATGTCAAAGGCAGTCACTCTTACCTCAGGTTGTTGCGAGGTACTTCTCATATAATGCTCACAGCTGTCTCTAAGAAAGTACATTATATAAAATACCTTTTTTGAACTCACCAATACTTTTACTTTTTGCTGTCCACCTTCCCAGATCTCGTAAATTCAGACTAGCAGCAATGGCAAAGTTTTCCACAGACTGCAGGAAGATGGAAGTTGAAAGGAGTTGCTGTTCCTTTTCCATGTTTTTCCACAGGGTATCATTCATGAGAAGCTCACTAGAGTATGAAATGATTTCCTGTGGAGGAGAAAAATTTCACTCCAGTGAGTTGGATCATTTTCAAAGCCCTTTGTATTTAAAGATTGTCATCAAAGGTTACTTTGATGGCTCTACACACTGACCACAGAATTGTTACAGTGCAGAAAAGGGCCATGAAGTCCATCACTCCACCACAATCAGCTGGTACATTCCAAACCTTAACCAGTTGTTGTGTGAAAAAAAGTTTTGTTTCGCCAGTTACTTTAAATTTATGCCCAATGGTTTTCAGTCTTTTCAGGAGGGGAATCAGTTTCTCCCTATATATTCTATCCCCTCATGATTTTGAATATCTCTATCAAATCTCCTCTCAGCCTATTTTCTCCAAAGGAACAGTCCTAACTACTCCAATCTGTCTTCACAACTGAAGTTCCTCATCTATGGAAACACTCTCATGACTCTTTTCTGCATTCCCTCCAACAGCTTGCAACTTTCCTATAGTGCTGCGCTCAGAACCAGATGCAAAATTCCAGGCCATACTGAGGCGATACTAAGTTCAACACAACTTATTTGCTCTCATACTCTATGTTTCTGTTAATAAAGCCCAGGATACTGTATGCTTTGTTAACTACTCTCTTAACCTCTCCTGCCACTTTCAGTGACTTGGGCATGGATTTTCTTTCTATTCCTTCAAATGGGCATTGCTTGGAAGGCCAGCATTTGATATCCATCCCTAATATCTACCCAGGTCCCTCTGCTCTGACACCTTCCTTAGAATTGTACCTTTTGTTTTATATGGTCCCTAAAAATAGAGCAGGTGTGACTAAGTGGGTAACAGGTCTAGTTTAGTTTTTTTTTATTATTGTCACAAGTAGGCTTACATTAACATTGCATTGAAGGTTCTGTAAAAATCCCCTAGTGGCCACAGTCCAGCACTTGTTCGGGTACACTGAGCGAGAATTTAGCATGGCCAATTCAGATTGTGGGAGGAAACAGAGCACCCGGAGGAACCCTGTGCAGAGATGGGAAGAATGTGTAGACTCAGCATGGATAGAACCCAAGCTGGGAATCGACCCCAGGGCCTTGGCGCTGTGAGGCAGCAGTGCTAATCACTAGGCCACTGTGCCACCCTGTACTGTGTCTGTTTCTAGGTCAGAGATTGTTGATTCAAGCCCCAGCTACTTGGGCACAAAATACAGCCTGATATTGCTGGGGCAGAGGTTTGAGGGGTAACGTGATAGAGGACAATGAACTATAACATCGGCATGGAGGGAAAGGACAATGAAAGGGTAAATATTGACAGATGGTTTACACTAATTGACTTAATTGTTTCCTAGGCTTGTGTGATATTGTGACTTATGCTGCAAGACCACACATTATAACTACTGGTGTACCCTTTTGCCTGCCACACTGACACAAGGGCATCACTAAAACAAAGTCAGTCAACTCCATTCACAGAGGGAACAGACATTGTCCTGTGTTGCCCATACTTCACAGAAGGCTTGGAGTGAGTTGCTAGACACATGTGAGATTGCTCCACGGTCTTCTGGGTTCATATCTGGGATTGCCCACAAGTGTCATGATCTTAATGAGAAGGCACAAGCTTTAGTCAGCCTTGAATAGAGGAAATGTAAAGAATATCCATAGAACGTGGAGCCAACTATGATTGAAATACTATCTACTGGCATGGGAAAGAGTGTTTAGGAATGCTTGAAGTTGATGGGGAATGGGCAGACATTGGCCCCTGTGGAGAAAAATAGTAGGATGAAGTGGATGGGCCGAGTGATCAGTTTCTGCGCTGAAATTCAATGATGTTTCCTTGCTCATTTATTCATCGAGCCAATGTTTCTCCTGACCTCTGTTTCAATGTAGATTACTGACATTCTTAACAATACCATTGGCATGAGGGACCAGGATAGATTGTTGCTGATCTGGACATCTAGAAACTTGAAGCTCTTGACCATTTCTCCAATCTGTCTCCATTGACATAAACAGGGGCATGTTCTCCACTACTCTTCCTGACATTCATTTTCAATCCATGAAGAATTCTGAGCTCTTAACCTTCCCAGCCATCTGCCACAACCAAGAAGTGAACAATCACTTTTCACTTTAACTTGGAGTCACTTTAACTGGGCTGCCGAGGTACGGAAAGTGCTCAACATATTCCAGAATCTCTCTTCAACACATTTGTCTGACAAAGGTGTCAGTGGATGGCAGAGTGGCTAGCACTGCTGTCTCACATCGCAAGGGACCTGGGTTCAATTCCCGACTTGGGTCACTGTCTGTGTGGAGTTTGCATGTTCTCCCCATTGTCAATGTGGGTTTCCTTCCACATCCAAAAATGTGTGGATTAGGTTGACTGGATATGCTAAATTAACCCTTAATGTTCTGGGATGTGATAGTAGAGGGATTAGCAGGGTAACAAAGCAGGAATAGAGCCTGGGTGGTATTGTTATTAGTGTAGACTCAATGGGCCAAATGGTTTCCTTCTGTACTGTAGGATTTCTATGTAATGCATGAGTTTTGTTTGGCAACACTCAGGGACAGCTTGATTTTCTTATTTGTAGGATTGAAGGGATTAAGAATGACTGGCAAATGAAAAGACTGGGCAACACCACTGCAGTCATCTGCAAATTACAGATCATGTACAATCATCCTCAACATTGTTGCCCCATAAGGCTCTGTCCTCAGCACCTTATTATACCCTTTATACACCTATGACTGTGTGGCCAAATTCCATTCCAACCTGATTTCCAAGTTTGCTGATGACACTACTGTAGTGGATCTCAAACAATGATGAGACAGAGTACAGGAAAGAGATAGAGAATCTGGTGAACTGGTTCAACGACAATAATCTCTCCTTCAATGTCAACAAAATGAAGGAGATTGTCGTTGACTTCAGGAAACGTAGTGGAGAACATGCCTTTGTCTACATCAATGGGGACAAAGTGGAAATGGTTGAGAGCTTCAAGTTTCTAGATGTCCAAATCACCTTCAGCCTGTCCTAGTCTCTCCATGCTGACGCTATAGTCAAGAAAACCCACAAATGCCTCTACTTTCTCAGAAGGCTAAAGAGATTTGACTTGTCCATTATGACACTCATCAACTTTTACAGATGCATCATAGAAAGCATTCTTTCTGGTTGTGTCACAGCTTGGTATGGCCCCTGCTCTGTCCAAGACCGCAAAAAACTGCAGAGAGTCATGAGCGAAGCCCAGTCCATCACTCAAACCAGCCTCCCACCCATTGGCTCTGTCTTCACTTCCCAGTGCTTCAGAAAAGCCGCCAGCATAATCAAGGACCCCATGCACCCCAGACATACTCTCTTCCACCTTCTTCCATCAGGAAAAAGATAGAAAAATTTGAAATCAGGCACCAACTGACTCAAGAGCAGCTTCTTCCCTGCTGCCATCAAACTTTTGAGTGGACCTATCTGGCATTAAGTTGATTTTTCTCTACAGCCTAGCTATGACACTACATTCTGCACTCTCTCCTTTCCTTCTCTATGAACAGTATGCTTTGTCTGTATAGCGCACAAGAAACAATACTTTTCACTGTATATAACACATGTGATAATAAATCAAATCAAATCAAATATATATCAAAGGTGGTCTGTTTAGTTTGGCAAAGAGGTGCCTGGCATTAAAGAGTTTTCCATCTATGTAATACTGACATTGGAGGGCAGCTAACCTTTGATGAGGATTTTCAGAAGGCGTTTGACAAGGTACCTCACAAGAGGTTATTGCAGAAGGTCAGGGGACATGGAGTTGGGGGTAGGGTGTTAGCGTGGATAGAGGATTGGTTGTCAAATAGGAGGCAGAGAGTGGGGGTCAATGGGTGCTATTCGGATTGGCGGATGGTGACTAGTGGGGTGCCCCAGGGGTCGGTGCTGGGGCCTCAGCTATTTACCATTTATATAGATGATCTGGAGGAGGGAACCGAGTGCAGGGTGTCGAAATTTGCTGATGACACCAAGATTGGGGGAACGGCAAATTGTGCGGAGGGTGTGGAGAGTCTGCAGAAGGATCTAGATAGGCTGGGCGAATGGGCCAGGAAATGGCAAATGGAATTTAATGTTGGCAAGTGTGAGGTGGTCCACTTTGGTAGGAAGAATGGTAGGAAGGACTATTACTTACGTGGCGAAAAACTGCAGCAGGCGACGGTGCAGAGGGACCTCGGGGTCCTTGTGCATGAATCGCAAAAACCCAGCTTGCAGGTGCAGCAGGTGGTCAGGAAGGCGAATGGGATGCTGGCCTTCATAGCGAGGGGGATTGAATATAAAAGTAGGGAGGTCTTGCTGCAGCTGTATAGGGCATTGGTGAGGCCGCAGCTGGAGTACTGTGTGCAGTTTTGGGCGCCGCACCTGCGCAAGGATATTTTGGCCCTGGAGGGAGTGCAGAGGAGGTTTACTAGGCTGATACCGGAGTTGAGGGGATTGAGCTATGAGGAGAGGCTGAATAAACTAGGCTTGTACTCGTTAGAGTTTAGAAGAATGAGGGGAGATCTCATTGAGACGTATAAGATGATGAATGGGATGGATAGGATAGAGGTGGAGAGACTCTTCCCGCTCAAAAAAGACAGTAGGACTAGGGGGCACAGCCTCAAGATAAAGGGGAGGCGGTTTAGAACGGAGTTGAGGAGGAACTTCTTCACTCAAAGGGTGGTGAATCTCTGGAATTCTCTGCCCGTTGAAGTGGTGGAGGCTGCCTCGCTAAATATTTTTAAGAAGCGGGTTGATGGGTTTTTGATAAGAGAAGGGATTAAGGGTTATGGGGAGAGGGCGGGAAAGTGGAACTGAGCCACGACAGATCAGCCATGATCTTATTGAATGGCGGGGCAGGCTCGAAGGGCTAGATGGCCTACTCCTGCTCCTATTTCTTATGTTCTTATGTTCTTATGTAGGTACTGCCATGTAGTTTATAAGTAGTCTGGGGGAAGGGGGGAATCACACAAATTTGTTTGAACCAGTTCAGATTATGAAGGCAAATCTCTCACTCATGACACTTGCATGCATAATGTCTTGAAGCAATTGCAGGCTTGTGATAAAGTTTCTTGGACATTGAAACCTTTGAAGCTCAATCCATGGAGCGAGTTAACTTCAGTTCAGTCTTAATCTTAATAGAGGTGGAGCAGTCTTGAGGGGCCAGGTGACTTGCACTTATGTTCTTATCCACTATTTGTGACACAAACAATTTGTCACTACTGACCTGGAAAGGGCGCACGTCAACCAGTTTGGTGATCGAGGAAATATATGAACAAAAGATTTGGAACATAGTATGGGACATCTGTGTGAAGAAGAGAAGAGATGTGTCAAAATCTTCCTGAGGAAGCGAGTTAACTTCAGTTCATTTAGAATTACTCCTTTCACAAAATCTTCTGAGGCTGTACATGTGGAGATATGGACTATATATATGTATATAGAGAAAATATGTGCACAGATCATATATATTGGCAAAAAGATCACAGAAACATGTACACTGTTGCACAAATACTAAGGGCGGGATTTTCCAGCTGTTCCTGTCAGTAAGATCTTCTGGACAGCACCCCCACCCCCTCCCACTGTGGGCTACAAACAACAAGAAACACTATCATAAGAACATAAGAAATAGGAGCAGGAGTAGGCCATCTAGCCCCTTGAGCCTGCCCTGCCATTCAATAAGATCATGGCTGATCTGAAGTGGATCAGTTCCACTTTCCCGCCTGCTCCCCATAACCCTTAATTCCCTTATCGATCAGAAATCTATCTACCCGTGACTTAAACATATTCAACGAGGTAGCTTTCAATAGGCAGAGAATTCCAGAGATTCACTACCCTCTGAGAGAAGAAGTTCCTCCTGAACTCTGTTCTAAACTGACCCCTCCCCTCCTTATTTTGAGGCTGTGCCCTCTAGTTCTGTTTCCTTTCTAAGTGGAAAGAATCTCTCTACCTCTACCCTATCTAGCCCCTTCATTATCTTATATGTCTCTGTACGATCACCCCTCAGCCTTCTAAATTCCAACGAGTACAGGCCCAATCTACACAATCTCTCCTCATAAGCTAACCCCCTCATCGCCAGTATAAACCTGGTGAACCTTCTCTGTACTCCCGCTCTTGATAGCGGCAGGACTGGAAGATCCATACCCCAGCGGGGCCACCTCTGCTGCATGCAAAAACATGCCAAGGGAATGTGGAAAATTCCGCCCTAATTGTGTAAAAAGCATAGGCAGATCAGTTAGATGGATACAGATACAGAGGTATTACATAAAGATACACAGGCTGACTTTCACTAATATAACACTCTTAACATATTAAAGCATTTCAGTCAAAATGTAACACCACGCTAAGTAGTGATATCAGGATAGGTAACTAAATGTTTGAAATATGACAGCAGTGAAATGACAAACTTTAAGCTTTAAAGAGCGATTAAAGAAGGGGAGAGGAGGAGAAAGGCAGAGCGGTTCAGGGAAAGATTTTCTTATCGCTACCAATGTGGAATAAAGGGAATCTGGGATGTGCAAGAGGCCAGAATTGGAGAGGTGCAAAGATCTTGGAAGGCTGGTGGAGGTTGCAGTGATGCAGGAATGAGACCATGGAGCAATTTGAACATAATTTTAAAGTCAAACATTACTGGACTGGTTGCCACTGTGGGTCAGCAAGCACAGCAGTGATGGGTGAGCAGAAATTAGTATGAGTTAGGATGATGTTGAGTGGGAACTTTGGAGTAGACAGGTCTGGAGATAACAAAAGCAGGAGTGTAAGCAACAGGTATGTGGAGGCTGGGTTAGAGGTGGAGCATGTAACAGAGGTAGTCTGGATGATGAGTGTGTTTGGATGATAACAAGTAGTTTGATTCAATCAGACAGATACACAGATTACATGTGTACATGCATGTAGATAGGACATCAGTATTCACACATTTACAAAGCAACTGATGTTAGAACGTAACCGGTGACAACTTTGTATCAGATGTTATGTGACCAATGGTAACAAGCTGCAAGAGTCAGCTGACCCGGTAAACCATGGAACCAATTACAGAATGATGGGATGGTCAGCTGATGAGCTGACTCACTATAAATAAGAACCTGTCTGGAATTAGAACATAAAGAACATAAGAAATAGGAGCAGGAGTAGGCCATCCAGCCCTTCGAGCCTGCCCCGCCATTCAGTAAGATCATGGCTGATCTGTCGTGGCTCAGTTCCACATTCCCGCCTTCTCCCCATAACCCTTAATCCCCTCGCTTATCAAAAACCCATCAACCCGCGTCTTAAAAATATTTAGCGAGGCAGCCTCCACCACTTCAAACGGGCAGAGAATTCCAGAGATTCACCACCCTTTGAGTGAAGAAGTTCCTCCTCAACTCCGTTCTAAACCACCCCCCCTTTATCTTGAGGCTGTGCCCCCTAGTCCTACTGTCCTTTCTGAGCGGGAAGAATCTCTCCACCTCTATCCTATCCATCCCATTCATCATCTTATATGCCTCAATGAGATCTCCCCTCATTCTTCTAAACTCTAACGAGTACAAGCCTAGTTTATTCAGCCTCTCCTCATAGCTCAACCCCCTCAACTCCGTATCAGTCTAGTAAACCTCCTCTGCATTCCCTCCAAGGCCAAAATATCCTTGCGTAAGTGCGGCGACCAAAACTGCACACAGTACTCCAGCTGCGGCCTCACCAATGCCCTATACAGCTGCAGCAAGACCTCCCTACTTTTATATTCAATCCCCCTCGCTATGAAGGCCAGCATCCCATTAGCCTTCCTGACCACCTGCTGTACCTGCAGGCTGGGTTTTTGCGACTCATGCACAAGGACCCCGAGGTCCCTCTGCACCGTCGCCTGCTGCAGTTTTTCGCCACGTAAGTAATAGTCCTTCCTACCATTCTTCCTACCAAAGTGGACCACCTCGCACTTGCCAACATTAAATTCCATTTGCCATTTCCTGGCCCATTCGCCCAGCCTATCTAGATCCTTCTGCAGACTCTCCACACCCTCCACGCAATTTGCTGTTCCACCAATCTTGGTGTCATCAGCAAATTTCGACACCATACACTCGGTTCCCTCCTCCAGATCAGCTATATATATGGTAAATAGCTGAGGCCCCAGCACCGACCCCTGGGGCACTTCACTAGTCACCATCCGCCAATCCGAATAGCACCCATTAACCCCCACTCTCTGCCTCCTATTTGACAACCAATCCTCAATCCATGCTAACACCCTATCCCCAACTCCATGCCCCCTTACCTTCTGCAATAACCTCTTGTGAGGTACCTTGTCAAACACCTTCTGAAAATCAAGAAAGACCACATCCACCGGCTCTCCTCTATCCACCGCCCTAGACACATCCTCATAGAACTCCAATAAAGATGCCTCGTTATTTCCTCCTTGATGACGGAGGGGGGGACTTGTGGGGGAATTGTGGGGGAATTGGATTTGCCCAGGGAGAGGCCCCAAGTTTGGAGTAATGTAGTTTATTTATTAAACCCTTTCTTTGATTTGTAAGTTGGAGTACATTTTGTGATCTGTTTATTGTCTGCATTTGAAGAGTTTCTTCTGAGGAAACAATTGAGGCATATTTTTTGTAAAACTTGTGCCTTTTTTCAACTGGTTAAACCAACTATCGCTTGTTTTTTATGGAAAACTATATGTAATGATGTTTCTTTTAATTTTTAAAAAGCATTTAACCAGAGAAGAAAATAATAAGCAGTTTGTGTGTGTGACTTTGGTCTCCTTACTTAAGGAAGTGCAGTGAACGTTCACCAGAGTGATTCCTGGAATGGAAGGATTGTCAAGTGAGGAGGGATAGATATGTAGCCTCTGGACGTTTAGAATGAGTGGAGATTCTGAGAGGGTTGGACAGACTGGGTGCAGGGATGTTTCCTCTGGCTGAGAGGAAGGGTGAGGTCTAGAACAAGGGGGTCACAGTGTCAGGATACAGGGGAGGCCATTTAGAAGATGAAGAGAAATTTGTTCACTTGAAGAGTGGTGAACCTGTGGAGTTGTCTACCCCAGAAAGATATGGAGTCAAGTCAGTGAATGTATTTAAGAAAGAAATAGATAAATTCCTAGATGGTAAAGACACCAAGGGGTATGGGGAGGGATTGTGAGTTTGATGTTGAGGGAGAGGATCAGCCATGATCAAATTGAATGGTGGAACAGGTTCGAAGGGCCGTATGAACTACTTCTGCTCCCATTATGTTTCTGTGTTATCACTGAGAACAGCTTTCAGATTTCCCCATTTATCACACATATGGACAGCAGATATTGTATTAGTTTTAGATGATGAGCACTGATAGATTCGCTATCATTACAACCACAAATACTGGACCAACATTTTATATCCAGTGTAGCAAAATCCTTCATAATTAACAGACCCCTCCTAAATCTCCTCTCTGCCTGCTCTACAATAGTAATAGACTTGTTATCCCAAGCTTCATCCCAACATCAGTGTTTCATCAAAATAAATACCTGTGCTGTCAAATTGTTGCATTGGCCCAGGTTGTTCTGGCGCAATTCTGTGGAATCAGGAAGAAGTTTAAAAGTTCAAACAGAAGAAAAGCAAACGAGAATTCCACACAAATGTCTACGCAGCAATTGTGAGATGTTGAGTCAATTTTCAGCCCTGGGTGACTCAGTGCAAATCCCCAGGACAATTCAGTGTCAGAGTAGCCCAGTGACAATAGCACATGTTCCTGGAATTACAAGATTGTGACTACAAGACCCACTCCAGGAACTTCAGCACAAAATCCAGTCCAACATTTCAGCGCCAAGGAGGGTGCTGCACACAGATGTCATCTGTTGAATGAAATGTTAAGCCAGCACTCTGTCCCAGTCAGGAGTGCCTGTGACTTGGAGATGACAGTGTTCCCATGTTCCCATGTAACTTAACAGGTGCCTTTGTTCATCTGTGGGTTGGAGTTCAGATTTTTTTTAAAGCTTATTTATTATTGTCACAAGTAAGCTTACATTAAGACTACAATGAAGTTGCTGTGAAAATCCACTAGCCGCAACACTCCGGTGACTGTTCGGGTACACTGAGGGAGAATTCAGCATGGCCAAATCATCTAACCTGAACGTCTTTCAGACTGTGGGAGGAAATTCGAGCAACCAGAAGAAACTCACACAGACACGGGGAGAATGTGGAGACTTCGCACAGACAGTGACCCAAGCTGGGAATCAAACTTGCGTCCCTGGTGCTGTGAGGCAGCAGTGCTAACCACTGTGCCACCGCGCTGCCCAGAGAATGCAGGTGCCAGCTTGGTAGAGATTTAATGTTCAATAAAAGTTATAAGAAAAATAAATATTGAATTCCTGTGATCTCTCAAAAACTATTGAGAAGCCAAATGTCTAGTCCAGCATTGTGGTGAAGTCATAGGCAACAGAGAGAACACATTCACATAAACCATGATGAGTCTCGTTGTGAATAATAACTTCTCCGCATCGGAAAAGGAGGTATTGGTTCCTAACATGAAGAAATTAATTCCATTTAACGCAGTGGTGATACAATACCCATCAGAGTAACCAGCCTTTTCTTTGATCCACTTCTCTGTTGCTCATTGTGTTTGTGTTACCCTCTACAAGTGTTGAATTCTTGTCTAACACACAGTAGACTGAGTTTAAATTTTACATTTTGAGGTGGGGCACAGCACAAAATGATGTTCGGCTTGCATCCCAAAAGCAAGGAACAAACATTTCTCCAGTAGCTTTCATGACTTCAGGACAGTCCAGAGTGCCTCATTGCTCTTTGAAGTGTTTAGAAAGCTAGTGTAATCAAAAAGGACACCTGGAAAAACTCAGTAATACTATAGCAGCAATATGACAAGTGAAATGAAAGTCCTTGTGCTCCAAGGGCCTTTTATTCTGACCTTGGTTGGCAAATGGATAAAAACGTAACACCCACCTGCCTTTTCTGCCCAATGTGACAAGCGTAAAATTGCATGGGCAAAGTGAAATCTATGTTTAATGACCTTTTAATGGACTCCATTAGCCCTTTAGTTATCATGGGTGTGGTTACAACTCCTGTACGATTCTGCTAACCTCAATGTTGCACATGTGCGTGTAAAATGGGGCAAAGTGACATCGGGTGTCCGTCTGTCCCACAAATAAGGAACAAACATTTCTCCAGCAGCTTTCATGACTTCAGCACATCCCAGAGGCCCTCACAGCTTCTCTGTCGTCATGTAGAAAAGGTGCTAGCGCGGCTAGCCAATCTGCCGTCTGGACTTCAGTTGGCCATGGGTTCAAATCCCACGTCAGGGAGTTGAGCATGTAAGCTTACAGTCCCAGCGCAGTCCTGAGGGAGTGCTGCACTAACTGTGCTGCCAGCGTTCAGCTGAACTGTTAATCTGAGACCATGTCTATCTTCTCAGATGGAGATCCAACGCTGTTGCCTATGGAAGCTTGTTGTGTGCAAATTTTCTGCTTGGCACATTTTCCACATTAGAGAAGTGACCACACTTCAAAAAGTGGTGAGACACTCTGGGATGTCCTGAAGACAGGAAAGCTGCTGGAGAAATGATTCTTCATTAATTTTTCTTTCTACACTGATGTTAGATAAAGGGGACCCGCTCCCCATTCTTTCACCATTCCTCCCCACCAACCCACAGCTGCCACAAAGTTTAGTTTAAGTTTAAAGTTTATTTCTCAGTGTCACACTTACTTTAACGTTGCTGCGAAGTTACTGTGAAAATCTCTGAATTGCCACACTCCAACTCCTGTTTGGGTGCACTGAGGGAGAATTTAGCATAGCCAATGCACCTGACACACACGCCTTTCGGAAAGTGAAAGGAAACTGGAGCAACCGGAGGAAACCCATGCAGACACGAGGACAACTTGTAGACTGCACAGACAGTGACACGAGCTGGGAATCAAATCTGGGCCCCTGACACTGTGAGGCAGCAGTGCTAACCACTGTGTGGCAGATACTGAACTGGATCTGTAGATTCTTGAGGCACATTTCAGAGCTACTATATGCAAATAAATTGAATCAGTGAAGGCTTTAGTCAAGGTCAGCTCATAGCTGAAAAGTCACAGTATTAATAACAAATTCATTTTCATGTTTTTCCACCGTAAGAATGTCACAACACTAGTTAAAGTCTAACAGGCTTATTTGATAGCACAAGCTTTCAGAGTGCTGTTCCTTCATCAGGATATGAAATGGCAGTTGGTAGAGCAACTCATAAAGTAATACGCAGCACAATGGTTAGAGCTGCTGCCTCACAGTGCCAGGGACCCAGGGTTCGATTCCAGCCTCGGATCACTGTGGGAGTTTGCACATTCTCCCTGTGTCTGCGTGGGTTTCCTCTGGGTGTTCCAGTTTCCTCCCACAACCCAAAGATGTGCGGGTTGGGTGGATTGGCCATGCTAAATTGCCCCTTACTGCCGGGGGTGGGGGGAGGGGATGGAATCAGCAGGATAAATGCACAGGGTTATGGGGATAGGTGGGATTGTTGTTGGTGCAGCTTCGATGGGCCGAATGGCCTCTTTCTGCACTATAGGATTCTATGATTTCTATGTAAGCTATAAACTAAGGGCGCTTATTGCACTATTTTTCTGGCTTTAGTGGGAATCATTCCATAAGTTAACTCTGTCCTCAACTTCAGGAGAAATTGGGCTGTAAACGGAAAGGACAAAGCTGGGTCTGAGCAACATGCACACAGACGCCCATGCACTCAGACACACACACACATGGACACGCGCACACAGATGCACGCACACACACAGATGCACACACACAGACACATGCATGCACACAGACGCGCACGCACACAGGCGCGTGCACGCACACACGTGCACATGCACACAGACACGCGCACGCACACAGGCGCGCGCACAGGCGCACACGCGTGCAGGCACACACACAGACGGGCGTGCACACAGATGGGCGTGCACACAGACGAGTGCACACACAGTTGCGCGCATGCACACAGATGCGCGCGCACACACAGATGTATAGACGCACACAGGTGCGCACAGGTACGTCGCACACACACACAGACGGGCGCGCATACAGACAGGCACGCACATGGATGAGCACGCACACCGATGGGCACACATACAGACAGGCACGCACTGACACGTGCGCGCACACACACAGACGCGCACACACACACAGACGCGCGCACACACACACAGATGTACACACACGCAGACACACACAGATGCACACACACACACACACACATACACACACAGACATGCGCACACATGCGCACGCACACGCGCGCACACAAAAATGTATGCATATATGAAGATACACACACACACAGATACACATAGATGCACACACACACAGATGCACCCACACACTGATGTACGCATATATATACAGACACACACTCACACACACACACACACACACACACACACACACACACACACACAACAGATGCGCGCGCGCACACACACACACAGACGCAGAGTGGAATCTGAAGGTCGTGGTTCGAGACTTGAACACAATTCTAGGCTGACAGCTCAGTGCAGCGGTGAGAGGCAGCCGGACCGAGCGCCACGCTTGATTTGCCAGGTGATTGCAGAAATTCCCGTTCTGTAGTTCATCCCCAGATATCTTGGCCAACATTATACTTCAATCTAACACGGCTAAAACCCATCAGCTGACCATTGGCATGTTGCTGTGCATAAATTAACTGCCGTGTTGTTACCTTACAGCAGTGGGTACACCTCAGTGCCTGTCAACATCTGAGAGATGCTAGATCAGAGAGAACCATTTGTTTAAATGTTTCATTTCAAAGGCAAGTATTGTCTTACCTTGGCACTGAGTCTGTGTTATATCGGTAAATTCACGTTCACCAGTGTTTGTGGTAAATCCTTCCTTACAGCTGCAGATGAAAGACCCATAAGTATTGGTGCATGCGGCATTCGGACCACACCAATCTTCATTAACACACTCATCGACATCTGAAATGAAAAACAACCTCATTATCTCCCTGAACACCTTCACATGCTGACTGCCCAGGGTGCCAGGGACACGGGTTCGATTCCCGGCTTGGGTCACTGTATTCTTCCCGTGTCTACGTGGGTTTCCTCCGATAGATGTGCTGATGTGCATGGCCTGGATGGGATTGTTGTTGGTGCAGGTTCCATGCTAAATTGCCTCTTAGTGTCCAAAGATGTGCAGGTTGGGTGGATTGGCCATGCTAAATTGCCCCTTAGTGTCCAATAATGTGCAGTTAGGTGGATTGGCTATGCTAAATTGCCCTTTAGTGTCCAACAATGTGTAGGTTAGCTGGATTGGCCATGCTAAATTGCCCCTAGTGTCCAAAGATGTGCAGGTTAGGCCTATTGACCATGCTAAATTGCCCCTTAGTGTCCAAAGATGTGTAGGTTAGGCGGATTGGCCATGCTAAATTGCCCCTTAGTGTCCAAAGATGTGTAGGTTAGGCGGATTGGCCATGCTAAATTGCCCCTTAGTGTCCAAAGATGTGTAGGTTTGGCAGATTGGCCATGCTAACTTGCCCCTTAGTGTTTAAAGATGTGCCCAAACAGGCACCAGAGTGTGGCGATTAAGGGATTTTCATCAACTTTCATTAACTTCATTGCAGCGTTAATGGAAGCCTACTTGTGGTACTGATAAATTAAATTTAAATTATTACTTTTTATTTTTGTCTCTCAGCCCCCTTTAGCTCCTGCCTAAAGTGACATTCTATTGACATTGACTTCATTTTCTGGAGAAGTCGAACACTGGACTTTAACATCCTTCAGGATCACGCCATGAGCAATGTGAACAGGGGTTCTTCAGGCCTGCTCTGGCTGTCAGTGGGCTCATTGCTGACCCTTCACCCCACTTTCCTGCCCGACCCCCAAATCTCTCCATTCCCCCCCCCTGCAAGGGTCCAAAAATCTATCATAGCATCACAGAACCCCTACAGTGCACTAGGAGGCCATTCAGCCCGTCTAACCTGCACCGACCACAATCCCACCCAGACCCTATCCCCATATATTTCCCTTGCTTATCCCCCCTGATACTTAGCATGGCCAGTCAAACTGACCCACGTTAGTCTTTCAGACTGTGGGAGGAAACTGGAGCACCCGGAGGAAACTCAAGCAGACACGGGGAGAACGTGCAGACTCCGCATAGACAGTGACCCGAGGCCGGAATTGAACCTGGGTTCCTAGCGTTGTGAGGCAGCAATGCCACCGTGACATCCCAATGTCAATCTCAGTGACCAAGAGCCATACACCCTCCCTGCACCCCACCCCACCAACCAGAGTGCAGAACTCCAAATATTTGTGACCCTCATAGTGATAACGCCAAGAACACGTGCAAGTGGGTTCTTTGTGTATTCTTAAGTCAAAGGAGGTGGGCATCGCTGGTAATGCCACTATTTATTGCCCATCCCTAATTGTCCCCTTGGAGGACAGTTGGAAGTCAACCATATTGCTGTAGCTCTGGAGTCACATGTTCGTCTTCATCAAAGACATGTTGAAGGCTACAGACTGAAGACGAACATTTCGCCAAGGCATATCTCCACACCCCCACTTCTTGCCTTCAGACAACCGCACAACCTCAAACAAACCATTGTCCATAGCAAAGTACCCAGCTTTCAGGAGAACAGTGGCACAACCCTGCCACAGCAACCTCTGCACGACATGCCTGATCATTGACATGGATGCCAACATCTCATGTGAGAACACCATCCACCAGGTAAATGGCACATACTCTTGCAACTCGGCCAACGTTGTCTACCTGATATGCTGCAGGAAAGGATGTCCCGAGGCATGGTACATTGGGGAGGCCATGCAGACCCTACGGCAACAGATGAATGAACACCACTCGACAAATCACCAGGCAAGAGCGTTCTCTTCCTGTTGGGGAACATTTCAATGGTCACGGGCATTCGGCCTCTGATCTTCAGGTAAGCATTCTCCAAGGTGGCCTTCATGACACATGACAGTTTAGAGTCACTGAGCAGAGACTGATAGCCAAGTTCCACACACACGAGAATGGCCTCAACTGGGATCTTGGGTTCATGTCACACTATCAGTAACCCCCATGACTTGTCTGGGCTTGCAAAATCTCACTAACTATCCTGTCTGGAGACAGTACACATCTCTTCAATCTGAGCTTAAAGCTCTCTCCGCTCACATAGTCTGTACCTTTGAGACTTGATTACCTGTATAGACTCGCATTCCAATCATTATTTTGTAAATTGAGTTTGTGTCTTTATATGCCCTGTTTGTGAACACAACTCCCACTCACCTGACGAAGGAGCAGTGCTCTGAAAGCTAGTGGCTTTTGCTACCAAATAAACCTGTTGGACTTTAACCTGGTGTTGTGAGACTTCTTATTGTGTTTGCTCCAGTCCAACACCGGCATCTCCACATCATGACTGCTCTTGTAGCCACGCGAATATGTGGCGAGTCCAGTTGAGTTTCGAGAGAAGTCAAATCTTTGAGAATTTTGAAGGGATGTGTTGTGCAGGAAGGAGGTATGGATGGGAGGTGCATGGGGAGGAGGGGTGGAGAGGCAGGGATGGTGGATTCTTTTACTGGGCCTCCCCTTCTGAAAGAGGTGGCTCTCATTCAGGGCTGTCTGTCTACCTCCTGGTCTCCGAGAATGCACCTTCTCCCTGGGTAAAACCAGTCGGTGAGAGTTGGAGGATTGTGGGCAGAGATCCAGCCACTAAACCTTGGAATGTGAGGAAAGTTCAATCCTGGGGCACCTCTGAGGTACTTGAAAATTCATAATGTTCCCAATCTTTCCGGTAATAACGATTAACGGGATTCACTCATCCTCTGGGTTCATGACCTTCCAATGGTGTTCTCTATCCCTGAAACCTATCACATTTAATTTTTTTCTATCTCCCAGTGTGAATGCCATTTTGCTACACTGACTAAATGGTTGTGGGATCTTACAGCACCAAAGAAGGCCATTTGGGCCATCATGCTGGCTGTTTGACGGAGTGATCCCATTTGTTCCATTCCACCGTTCTTTCTGTATAACCCTGCCAACCTTTCTACTGAAGAGGGGGCAATTTTTATTCATAACCCCAATCAAAAGTCTATTCTTTGCAAACGCTCTATCCTTCAGGTCTTGCATCTCCAGCAGAATAGTTTTTACCTCTGCACTGAGTCTTTGTTTTACCAGTAAATATGCATTCTCCAGTGGCTGAGACAAATCTGTCCTTACATCTGCACTCAAACCCTTCGGCCTTTTTGGTACATTATGCATTCAAACCACATGTGTCTGTTGCACACATGATACCTGGAACAAAAATCAATTCTTTAAACCTGGACGCCAAAATGGACAAGTTGCCGAAGTTTTTTGTCCTGCACTCATCAGGACAAAGGCAAGAATGCCAAATTTCAAACGATTGCAACAATTTACACTGCAGGGGAACAAAAGAAATCACTTATTGGATGGCAAGTCCAATTTGATTGGCCCAGGCGTGGCAATGGAGAAAGCTGAGGGGAAGCACAGTCTTTCCTAGCTCCCCAGGGGCCATTCTGAACCATGCGTCACTTTTGAGTCTTTACTGAAATACGGAGGAATGTTCTGGATGTTGTTCCTCCAGTTTTTACCTCGGCACTGGTATAGATGTGGCTCAGGCAAATCCTTGATCGTAAGTACAAAGCAGAAAGCTTGATCATATTCCTTTAGTTGGCAGAGAATGAGTCCCTGCTTATGAATGTATGTCACATCCTGCAACAGTAGATGAGCCACGTCCCAAGTTTGACTGATTTTCTTAAAATGATCATTAGAGTAGCTATTGGCGCACTCAGGATTATTCAAAAAGTGCTGCCCAGTCGTGGAATCACATCATAATAGATGTTTTGTGTTGGATTTTGCAACGAGCCAGTTGCACTCTGTACTCTGTCTCGTACAAACAACATTTTGTGTAGGTTTTGCGCCATTTTTGAATTACTCAGGAGTTGGGGGAGCTTACATTACAATTCACTTTTTCCATGATATCACCTCGACTAATCAGAATCGACTTGCCAACCAATCAGCACCGTCTTTCCCCGGCATAAATTGTCGCGAGTGTTTGAAATTTGGTACACTTGCATTTGTCCTGATGAGTACAAGGCAAGAAGCTTCGGCAACCCATCTCTTTTATCAGCAACCTGTGTGTTCTCTACAACAATCCTGAACACCTTCAAACACCCATCGCCTCTGTTCTGAATTCTGACTGGAGAGGGGATACTGTCACATGTTTACCTCCCCCGGGGGTCATGGCTCAATTGGTGAGCAGTTAACGGTGAGCGAACCTCAGCCCAATTCAGCTCTGCGTGCAGCAAGTGGCATTGCTGGGACCAGCTACCAACAACAATTTGTTGCACCTCCAGTGTTATAAAACATCCCAGCATACTTCACAGGAGTTTTATCAAACAAAATTTGACACCAAACTTTTAATCTGGATCTAATGCTTCTTTGGGTGCATCTGTGAAAAAAAGGTGGGTCTTTAGGATGTTTTTCCAAAGTCTTTATCTCCACACTGCTCCACTGGTTTACCTTGGATTCAGATCAATTTTCCCAGTGTTTGAAGTAAGTCCCTTTTCGCCAGTGCAGTTGAAGTTCAGGCACCTTGCATTCGACCCAAATGGGCTTGACTTGCAGATACTTTTGATAGCTGGAAAGAAAAATGTGCTCACAATCTACCCCAGGCGTTCCGGTTTATTGACCACCTCTCAGTCCAGTCCTGGCATCGGATACATATCATCCAACATCACAACAGTGAGGTACTGTCTTGGCTCTGATTGGCTCCCCACCTTCCTCCAGTTCACCAGCAACAGAAAACTATACATCAACACTTACCACTTATAAAACCTCTGGACAATAATCCCACACACACACACACACACACACTCCTGCCAAGAACACATTACATATCCCAAAGTTATATAACTTGTGCCGATTTTCTAACCTCACTGCTAGCTATGAAGATTTATTTCAAGGATTCACCTCTTCAGGCTGGGTTCCACACCCTCTCCTCTCTAAAGATGATATTTGATCAAATTCTCCAGGAACTATGTGGCACAATGGTTAGCACAGCTGCCTCACAGCGCCAGGGAGCCAGGCTCGATTCCCAGCTGGGTGACTGTCGGTGCAGAGTCTGCACGTTCTCCCCGTATCAGCATGGGTTTCCTCCAGGTGCTCTGGTTTCCTCCCACAGTCACAAAAGATGTCCTGTTTACGTGCATTGACCATGCTAAATTCTCCCTCAGGCGCTAGGAGATTTTCACAGTAAACTTCATTGCAGTGTGAATGTAAGCCAATTGTGACACTCATAAACATCTCCATCGAAGCTTCTAATTCCTCATTTGCTTTGCTGTTTGGCTTCGATGATCACGTTGAGATATTTCTCATTCTCTTTATACTACATAGAACCTCTGCCACATTGAAAATCCCTTTGCTGCAACATATATTCACAATGTAATTTCAAACAAACTTTCCAACTCCAAATTCCAATGTCAGAAGTTCTGTTATTGGAAATACCCATTTGTGCCACCATAAAAGTTGCCCATTCTGTTGTAGAACCCCTGAATAGAAAATTTCCTTGAGGCATCCATTGGTTTTTGACTTTGGCAAATTTCCCTAATTAATTTGGACTTGAGGGAGGGCTCGAAGATGTCATGGGAATGAGGTGTTTCATTCTCCAAGCTTACAGGTCTTGAAGTTACATAGTCTAGTAGTGATGGTTCTGAGAGGTGGAGAGTTCACATCCCAATCGTGGCTGGTGGTGAAAAAAATTCAAGCTTCCCCCCAAGAAGTAGGTTCACATAATTGGTTCACTCATGAACTTTTGGCTTGGACAGTCTGCCATCTCCGTGTGTTCAATACAACTTTAGCCCAGCTCAATATGGTTGGTGCTAATGCACTCAAGGAGGGTAACTAGGGACAAGAACATTTAAAAATCAGTTGAATAACTTCTTTAGATAGTAGGTTATCATCAAGAAAAAAGCCGGCATAATCAAGGACCCCATGCACCCCGGATTTTCTCTCTTCCACTTTCTTCGGTCTGGAAAAGGATAGAAAAGTCTGAGGTCATATACCAACTGTTTTAAGAATAGCTTTCCTGCTGCCATCAAGTTTTTTAAATAGACCTACCTTATATTAAATTGGTCTTTCTCTACACCCTAGCTATGACTGTAACACTACTTTCTGCACCCTCTCCTTTCCCTCTCCCCTATGCACTCTATGAACAGCATAGTTTGTCTGTATAGTGAGCAAGAGACAATACTTTTCACTGTATCCTAATACATGCGGCAATAATAAATCAAATTCAGACGTCATCTTAAACCAGCATCTCTTTCACAAACACTTACCAAATGCAATTTTGATGGAGCTTAATCTCTGAACGATCCCAGTCCATCACACAAATCAACCTCCCATCTGTTGACTCTGTCTACACTTCCTGCTGCCTCGGGAAAGCAGCTGGCATAATTAAAGACCCCACTCACCCTAGACATACTCTCTTCCACCTTCTTCTGTTGGGGAAAAGATACAGAAGTTTGGGTTCACGTATCAACTGACTCGAGAACAGCTTCTTCCCTGTCGCCATCAGACTTTTGAATGGGCCTATGTTGTTTAAGTTGATCTTTCTTTACACCTTAGCTATGACTGTAACACTACATTCTGCACTGTCTCCTTTCCTTCTCTGTGTCTGGTATGCTTTATCTGTATAGTGTGCAAGAAACAATATTTTTCATTGTATACATGTGACAATAATAAATCAAATCAAATCAAATCAACAAGGAAACACTGATGAGCTAAAATCTTAGCACTCAACGTTCATCCAATAAACCTTCAAATTACGATTCCCTTTGTAATGCCATGGTTGTGTTCGTTCAGTTGGCAAGGCATTTGGCTCAAAACTGCAAAGGAAATTAGAATTCCACTGAAGTCCAATTATCCTTGTGTCCTCGTAATGCTGACATGAGAAACAGAACAAAGCCCATACATGGGATCACTGGGCACGTTATCACGGAAACTAGCCAAACGCAGCCAAATCCAAAACAAAGCAAACAGAATACATCGACCGTTCCTTTCAACCGAACAGCGTGTTGACAATCATAAATGCTTTTGAAGAGTACCAACGTGTGAATATAAAGGGTTTTTCTTTTCACTCATCTGTAACATTCACTCAAGAACTATGTTTTATGAATTTGTCAATGGAAAAGGTCGCTGTACAAAAGAAAGATGAACACCGAGTTAAAAATCAATTATTTTTAGCTTCGGATCGACCATCTAACCATCATAGCAGTACAAGAAAGACACTAAATAATCTTGACATCACCATGGTTTCATGGTCATTAAATATTCAACATTGTTGAACATTCCTATTACTTCCTTTTTTTGAATGATCGTTTTCTCTGCTGGTTCTCCCTGGTGACTTAATTCTTCCTGAATTTGGGTCCACAGGCTGCTTGTATTATCCAAAGCAGGCCACTTGATTGACTCCCCATCCAGCATCATAATCCCTCCACCTACGATGCAGCACTCTGTGTCCCATTCCTGCAGCGACCCTGGCTAAGGCTCCTTCAACAGAACCTGCGACCTCCACCACCTTGAAGGGCAAGGGCAGCAAAAACGACGGAACAGTTGGAAGTTCCCCTCTAACACTCACCATCCTGGCTTGGAGATATATATCGCCATTCCATCACTGTTGCTGCGTTCAAATACTGGAGCTCCCTCACTAATCATGAGCCAACTTTCCGAACACAGGAGTGCAGCAATTATAGAGTCATAGAGGTTTACAGCATGGAAACAGGCCCTTCGGCCCAACTTGTCCATGCCTCCCTTTTTTTTAAACCCCTAAACTAATCCCAATTACCTACATTTGGCCCATATCCCTCTTTACCCATCTTACCCATGAAACTGTCTAAATGCTTTTTAAAAGATAAAATTGTACTCACCTCGACTACTACCTTAGGCACCTTGTTCTAGGCACTCACCACCGTGTGAAAAAATTGCTCTTCTGGACACTTTCATATCCCTCACCTTAAACCAATGCCCTCTAGTTTTATAAGAACATAAGAAATAGGAGCAGGAGTAGGCCATCTAGCCCTTCGAGCCTGCCCCGCCATTCAATAAGATCATGGCTGATCTGAAGTGGATCAGTTCCACTTTCCCACTTTCTCTCCATAACCCTTAATCCCCTATCTACCCGTGACTTAATTATATTCAGTGAGGTAGCCTCCACCACTTCAACAGGTAGAGAACTCCAGAGATTCACCACTCTTTGAGTGAAGAAGTTCCTCCTTAACTCCAATCTAAACTGCCCCCCCTTATCTTGAGGCTGTGCCCTCTAGTCCTGCTATCCTTTCTAAGCCGGAAGAATCTCTCTACCTCTACCCTATCTAGCCCCTTCATTATCTTATATGTCTCTATAAGATCCCCCCTCAGCCTTCTAAACTCCAACGAGTACAGACCCAGTCTATTCAGTCACTCTTCATAGGCTAACCCCCTCATCTCTGGTATCAGCCTAGTGAACCTTCTCTGCACTCCCTCCAAGGCCAATATATCCTTTCGCAAATGCGGCGACCAAAACTGCACACAGTACTCCAGCTGCGGCCTCACCAGTACCCTGTACAGTTGCAGCAAGACCTCCCTGCTTTTATATTCAATCCCCCTTGCTATAAAGGCCAACATTCCATTCGCCTTCTTGATCGCCTGCTGCACCTGCAAACTGGATTTTTGTGATTCGTGCACAAGGACCCCCAGGCCCCTCTGCACCGTAGCATGCTGCATCTTTTCGCTTTTTAAATAATAATCCCTTCTACTATTATTTCTACCAAAGTGGATAACCTCACACCTGCTAACATTATACACCTTCTGCCAGGTCCTCGCCCACTCGCTCAGCCTATCCAGATCTCTCTGCAGACTTTCCACACCCTCCTCTGAATTTGCTTTTCCACTCATCTTTGTGTCATCTGCAAATTTCGTCACCCTACACTCAGCCCCCTCCTCCAGATCATCTATGTAAATGGTAAACAGTTGAGGCCCCTGCGGCATTCCACTAGTCACCAACTGCCAACCAGAACAGCACCCATTGATTCCAACTCTCTGCTTCCTATTAGACAGCCAATCCTTTATCCGCACTAACACCTTACCCCCAACTCCGTGCACCCTAACCTTTTGCAGCAACCTTTTGTGAGGCACCTTATCAAATGCCTTTTGGAAATCTAAAAACACCACATCCACTGGTTCCCCTCTATCTACCACACTAGTCACATCCTCATAGAAATCCAATAAGTTTGTCAAACACGATTTTCCCTTAACAAATCCATGCTGCGTCTGCTCTATCAAACCATTCCTTTCTAGGTGCCTCGCTATTTCTTCTTTGATGATGGATTCTAGCATTTTTCCAACTACAGACGTTAAAGTAACTGGCCTATAATTCCCTGCCTTTTGTCTGCTACCTTTTTTAAACAGCCGCATAACTTTAGCCATTTTCCAATCTTCCGGCACTTCCCCGGAATCCAGCAAATTTTGATAAATAATGACTAAGGCATCCGCTATCACTTCTGCTATTTCTTTCAGAACCCTGGGATGCATTCCATCTGGTCCTGGGGACTTGTCTACCTTCAGTCCCGTTAGTCTATCAAGCACTACCTCTCTAGTGACAGTAATAGTAGTTTTAGACTCCCCTACCTTTGGGAAAACATATTGACTATCTAGTGGATCTAAGTCCTTCATTATTTTATAGACCGCTATAAAATCATCCTTCAGCCTTCTATGCTCCAGAGAAAAAGTCTCAGTCTATCCAGCCTCTCCTTACAACTCAAACCATCAAGTCCCAGTAGCATCCTACTAAATTTTTTCAGCATTCTTTCTAGTTTAATAATATTCTTTCTATAATAGGGTGACCAGAATTGCGCACAGTATTCCAAGTGTGGCCTTACCAATGTCTTGTACAACTTCAACAAGAAGTCCCAATTCCTGTATTCAGTGTTCTGACCAATGAAACCAAGAATGCTGAATGCCTTCTTCACCACTTTGTCCATGTGTGACTCCACTTTTGAGGAGCTATGAACCTATACACCTAGATCTCTTTGTTCTTCTCAAGTCCTGCCCTGGTTCAATCTACCAAATTGGATCACCTCGCATTTTTCTAAATTAAACTCCATCTGCCATTCATCAGCCCACTGGTCCAATTGATCAAGATCCCATTGCAGTTGGAGATAACTTTCTTCACTATCCACTATGCCACCAATCTTGGTGCCATCTGCTAACTTACTAACCATGCCTCCTATGCTTTCATCCAAATCATTAATATGAATGACAAATAACAGTGGACCCTGAGGCACACTGCTGGCTACAGGCCTCCAGTTTGAAAAACAAGGCTCTACAACCACCCAATTTTGTATCCATTTAGATACCTCACCCTGGATTCCGTGAGATTTAACCTTATGCAACAACCTACCATGCCGTACTTTGTCAAAGGCCTTGCTAAAGTCCATGTAGACAATATCAACTGCACTGTCCCCATCTACCTTCTTGGTTACCCTTTCAAAAAAACTCAATCAAATTTGAGAGACATGATTTTCCACTCACAAAACTATGCTGACTGTCCCTAATCAGTCCTTGTTTCTCTAAATGCCTGTAGATGCTGTCTCACAAAATACCTTCCAACAACTTACCCACCACAGGTGTGAGGCTCGCTGGCCTGTAGTTCCCAGGCTTTTCCCTGCAGCCCTTTTTAAACAAAGGCACAACATTTGCCGCCCTCCAATCTTCAGGCACCTCACCCGTGACTATCGACGATTCAAATATCTCTGCCACAGGACCCATAACTTCCTTCTAGCCTCCCACAGTGTCCTGGGATACACTTCATCAGGTCCTGGGGATTTGTCTACCTTGATGTGCTTTAAGACTTTCAGCATCTCTTTCTCTGTAATATGTACACTCCTCAAGACATCGCTATTTATTTCCCCAAGTTCCCTAATGTCCATGCTTCTCTCAACAGTAAATACTGATGAGAAATATTCATTTAGGACCATTTTGAAATATTCATTTAAGATCTCACCTATCTCTTATGGATCTGCATGTAGATAACCTGTTTATCCTTTAGAGGCCCTACTTTCTCCCTTTCACTATTTTGCCCTTTATGTATTTGTAGATGCTCTTTGGATTCTCCTTCGCCTAATCTGCCAAAACAATCTCGAGTTTCCTTTTTGCCCTCCTGATTTCCTGAGTTCTACACTACCTGCTCCAGGATAACAGTGGTCAATTTTCCAGTGAAAAATACAACTTTGAATGAGATCACTTACTTCCATTTCTGTAACATTGCCCACCTCAGCCTCAGCTCATCTGTTCCGTAAACCCTCCCACATTCCTTTGCCACACTCAGACGTGTTTATTCTGATGACCTCCTTGCCTGCCTCCCATCTTGTACCCTCCATAAAGTTCTGCAGAGTTCATCCAAAGCTCTGCTTCTCCCTCTGTTAGCTCTCACCAAATCCCATTCACCCACCACCTTTGAGCTACATTGGTTCCCAGGTTAAAATTTTCATTTGTGTTTTAACATCCTTCAGCTCTGACAAAGAAACGTTGGCTCTGATTCTCTCTCCACAGAGGCTGTCAGACTGCTGAGATTTTCCAGAATTTTCTGTTTTTGTCTCAGATTCCAGCATCCGCAGTATTTCGCCTTTATCCCAGTTTCAATTGGCTCCACCATCAGGAGCGATGCCATGCACTGCCTAGGCTCTGAGCCCTGGAATTCCCTCCCTGCCCATGTCTCCCTCTGGAAGACCCTTCTTAAAACCAACCTCTTTGCCCAAGCTTTTGGGCCACATGTTCTAATCTTTCCTCGAGTGTCTTGTGTCAGACTTTAGGCTAACAAGACTTCTGGAAAGTGCTTTGGGATACTTTAAGCGCATTAAAAGGTGCAAAATGAAGATGTTGGCCAGAATTCTCCAGTCTCACTGGAGAATGGAGAATTTGGTGCTCTATTCACAGCAGCAGGACTGGAAAATCCCAGCCGCGGGCGAGGTTGGAGAATCCTGGCCTGTTGTCACCGCTTTACTATACATCTTTTTCCTGAATGAGTCATGAAGTACTCTTTCTGCATCTTTGGATTGCATGCACCCCCAACCTCGGGTGTCTCTTGATGGGCCTGTATTCTTTGCCATTAACCCTGGGGGAGGCAATGGTGCAGTGGTATTGTTACTGGGCTAGCAATCCACAAACCCAGGGTTCAAATCCTACCAGAAGGTGGAAGGGAAAATAAAAAAAGCAGTGGGAAGCAAGAGAACTAGTCTTGTATAGGTTAAAATGATTTAAAAACTTAGCTAGGAAGTAAGAATAGTGGTCCAAATTGTTTTTTTTTCCTTTTGTAAGATGGTGAAACTTGAATTCAAGAAAAACCTGGTATTTAAAAGTCTAATGATGATTATTAATCTATAGATTTACAAACAACAGGTTCACTGTTCACTAATTTCAGGAATTAGGGCCTGGGTGGGATTGTTGTTGCTGCAGGCTCAATGGGCCAAATGGTCACCTCCTGTGCAATAGGGATTCTATAATTCTGTGAATCTAATTGTTTGTGAGCCTATTAGTGAGTTGAATGTGTACAGCGTAATCACAAGCCAAAAGTAATGGATCCCCAAGGGAGATTTAAGTTTGAATCACTGATGAAGAGGAATGTTTGATAATCCTGTAATTGCCAACTGTGACATAACAGAACTCCTCTCAAATGCTAGTCGGACCAATGATGTTCAACCAACGTCTAGTTGAAGATCAAACTCAAATGAGGACTTGAACTGAGGAATATAAGTAGGAGCAGGAGTTGGCCATTTAGCTCATCGAGCTTCCTCCACCATTCAATACGACCATGGCCGATCTCGATCTTCAACCCAATTTTCTCACCCTTCCCCATATCCCAGAATTCCCGAGAGGCCAAAAATCTGTCTACCCTGGCCTTAAATGTATTCAATGGTGGAGCGTCTGCAATATTCTGGGGTACAGAACTCCAAAGATTCACGATCCTTTGAGTGAAGAACTTTCTCCTCATCTCAGTCCTGAATGATCGGCTCCCTTATCTTGAGTCAGTGCCCCCACATGTTTTAGATTCCACTCCCTCCTACCACACCCCCTGCCCCCAGAGGAAACTCAGCATCCATCCAGAAGTAGAGAAATAAAGCAAGTGAGCCATGAAATATGTTGGAAGGTCCATAGGAATCAGTTGATTCCCAGGGATGTCCCAAAGCTCTTGATCTTTATTTAGAAAAGTCTCCTATATCCCTCCATCTGTAGTCCACTCATGTGCCTGTCTAAGTAAGCCTTAAACAACCCTAGCTTGCCTGCCTCCACCGCCCTTCTTGGCAGTGCATTCCAGGCCCCCACCACCCTCTGTGTGAAAAACATCCCTCTAACATCCGAGTTATACCTTGCCCCCCTCACCCTAAGCCCGTGGCCCCTCGTAATTATTGTATCCAACCTAGGAAAAAGCTTACCACTGTTCACTTTATCTATACCCTTCATAATTTTATACACCTCTATTAAATCTCCCCTCATTCTCCGCCTTTCTAAGGAGAACAGCCCCAATTTGCACAATCTTTCCTTGTAGCTCAGTCCCTCCATAACAGGCAACATCCTGGTAAACCTCCTCTGCACTCTCTCCAGGGTCTCCACGTCCTTCCGGTAGTAAGGAGACCAGAACTGGATGCAGTACTCCAAATGTGGGTGAACCAACTCCAGGCGATATAGACTTGGCTGATAACTAGTGGATCATTTTGCTGCAAGATTGGACCTTTGGTGAATGAGACGTTCACTGGGTACCAGTACAGAGCTGCCAACTGGCCATCCCACTTAGGATAGTTCTACTGCTAACAGTGGCATGGGGGTGGTGCAGTAGGGGTAAGGCAAGGAAGGGAGACTACACTGCATGGCCAGCTCTGGCAACTTCTCAAATCTGAGCCAAAGACCTCAAACATAACTTCAGACCATGGAGGAAAAGGTTCCCATCATGCCGTCTTTGATTCATTTGACGCCCATAGGCAAACGTGCAGCGTAGATCACCACTTGCAGGCACATGGGTGACAACAGTGCAGCCGAAATCAAACTCCTTCTGCGATTACAGTTTGCGAAACATTTGACTTCCAGTGGATGAAGATGATGGGCCTTTAATAGCCATTGGCTCGTATAGATGCAGAATGTTTGCCTGCCCATTCAGTGCTCCCAGTCAGGCCACGAATGACCCATGACCTTTAACCCTTTGACTGGTGCTAAGTGCACTGAAAAGAATGCATGAACTCCCCTATCATGCCACAAAGTAAAGCATTGAAAGAATCAATATAAAATTATGCTCACCGAAACAGTGTGTCCTTGTGGTAAAATTATCTCTTCTTGATGGGTTGGAATATCCTTTCTTACAGGTACAGTAGAAACTCCCAGGTGTATTGTAACACTCTGTGTTTACACCGCACATTGCTGATGCAGTACTGTCATTATCACCGCACTCATTGTCATCTGAAATGAAGAGAAAGGTTACAGACTTTAATAGAGATCGAAGAAAATAAGAAATATGTGTGGTAAGATTTGTACCTGATGAGTCATTTAATATAATCATAGCTGCTCTTCCAACTCAAATCCAGGAATAGGTCACTTGGCACTTCATAGAATCGTACAATCCCTACAGTTCAGAAGGAGGCCATTTGACTCATCGGGTCTGCCCCTCCCCACCATTCAATGAAGGCTGATAAGTTTCTCAAACCCATTCTCCTGCCTTTTCCTCGTAACTATTGATGCCCTTACCAGTCAAGAACCTATCTATCTCTGTCTTAAATAAACTCAATGACCTGGCTTCACAGCCTTCTGTAGTAATGAATTCCACAGATTCACTGCCTACTGACTGAAGAAATTCCTCCTCGTCTTGGTTCTAAAGGGTTGTCCCTTTACTCTGAGGCTGTGCCCTCGGACCCTAATCTCTCTGACTAATGGTAACATCTTCCCCACATCCACTCTATCCAGACCTTTCAGTGTTCTGTACGTTTCAATGAGATTCCCCCTTATTCTTTTATGCTCCATTGAGTACAGACCCAGAGTCCTCAAACATTCCTTGTACATCAAGCTTTTCATTTCTGGGATCATTCTTGTGAACCTCCTCTCGACTCTCTCCAGGGTCAGCACATCCTCCCTTAGATGCGGGCCCAAAATTACTCTCAATATCCAAATGTGGTCTGACAGAGCCTTGTAAAGCCGCAGCCGTATAATATATATATATAAAGCATATATACAAAATCAATACCCTGATATTATCCCGCCTAATTCTTTGAAGCTCTAGTCAGGGCCACTGTGTCTCAGCTTCTGCCCTGCTCAAGCTTGCTGAGAAACATACATGTTTCTACAGCATCATTTCTCATTCTGCTAACCTCCAGGAATCCTGGACTTAATTTATTCACCATCTCATCTCATCCCAGGAATTACATATTGACTTTCCAGCAGAAAAGTCTTTATCGGCACTGAGTCTTTGTTTTATCAGTAGACATACGTTCTCCATCATTACATCTGCACTCAAAACCTCTGAACTTGTTGCATTCTGCATTCAAACCACATGGTTCTGTCTCACACTCATCGTAATCTGGAATAAAAATTAGTTCTTTAAACTTTAAAGCCATAATATGGTTATACTGCAGAGAACAAAATCGCTGATTGGCTGGCAAGTGGAATTTGATTGGTCCAGGCATGGCCACAGAGAGAGCTGAGGCAAAGCAAGCTTTCTGAAAAGTAAAGCAAAGTTCATTTATTAATGTCACAAGTAGGCTTGCATTAACATTGCAGTGAAGTCACTGTGAAATTCCCTTAGTCGCCACACTCCAGCACCTGTTCGGGTCAATGCACCTAACCAGCACATCTTTGGACTGTGGGAGGAAACCAGAGCACCTGGAGGAAACCCACGCAGACACAGGGAGAATGTGCAAACTCCACACAAACAGTGGCCCAAGCCGGGAATCGAACCCAGATGCCTGGCACCGTGAAACAGCAGTGCTGAGCACTGCCACTTTGCCACTGCATCATTGAGTGTTTACTGAAGTATGGATGGAAATTTTAGATGTTGTTTCTCCACCAGAATAGTATTTACCTTGGCACTGAGTCTTTGTTTTATTGGTAAAGGGAGGTACCCCAGTGTTGAAACAAATCCGTCATTATAGCTGCAGTAAAAACCTCCAAATATGCTGATGCATGCTGCATTCAAACCACATGGGCCTGTCTCGCAAAATAATCTAAGCTGTAGAACGGTGAACCATGACCTTTAAACCTTTGGTGCTAAGTGCACTGAAAAGAATGCATGAATTCCCCTATCACACCACAATGGAACACCTTCAAGTACTGATCATTTTTCAGCCCTGCTCTAGCTTCTGCGTAACGAGAGGTTCCACTGACATTTACCTCCCTGTGTCATGGCTCACTTTCTAGAGAGGTCAAACTGAGAATGTAAACCCCATTCAACATCGTGAACAGCAAGTATTTTGCTGGGAAGAGATACTGATATATTCCTTATTAATATTCATTTATGTGTAGCACAAAGCCCCCTCACTTACAGCCCATCCTTAATTGCCTTTGAGAAAGCAGTGTTGAGTTGTCTTCTTGAACTGCCGCAGTCCCTGTGGAGTAGACACACCCACTGTACTGTCTGTAAGGGAGTTCCAGGAGTCCGACCCAGTAACAGTGATGTATTTCCAAGTCAGGATGGTGGGTAACTGGAAGGGAACTTGCATTTGTGATGTTCCCATGCATATGTTGCCCTTGTCCAGAGAATAGCAGTCATTGGCTTGGAAGGCGCTATCTAAGAAGCCTTAGCGAGTTTCTGGAAATTCATCTTGTAGATGATACACCTTGCTCCAACTGTGCATTGGCGGTGGAGGGAATGAATGTTTGTGGATGAGGTGCCAATCAATTGGACTGCCTTGCCCTGGATGGTACCAAGCTCCTTGACCATTGTTACATAAGAACATAAGAAATAGGTGCAGGAGTAGGCCATCTAGCCCTTCGAGCCTGCCCCGCAATTCAATAAGATCGTGGCTGATCTGAAGTGGATCAGTTCCACTTTCCCACTTTCACCCCATAACCGTTAATTCCCCTGTCTATCAGAAACCTATCTACCCGAGACTTAAATATATTCAGCGAGGTAGCCTCCACCACTTCAATGGGCAGAGAATTCCAGAGATTCACCACCCTTTGAGTGAAGAAGTTCCTCCTCAACTCTGATTTAAACTGACCCCCCTTACCTTGAGGCTGTGCCCTCTAGTCCTGCTATCCTTTCTAAGTGGAAAGAATCTCTCTACCTCTACCCTATCTAGCCCCTTCATTCTCTTATATGTCTCTATAAGATCCCCCCTCAGCCTTCTAAACTCCAACGAGTACAGACCCAGTCTATTTAGTCTCTCTTCATAGTCCAACCCCCTCGTCTCCAGTATCAGCCTAGTGAACCTTCTCTGCACTCCCTCCAAGGCCAATATATCCTTCTGCAAGTGCGGTGACCAAAACGGCACACAGTACTCCAGCTGCGGCCTCACCAGTACCTTGTACAGTTGCAGCAAAACCTCCCTACTTTTATATTCTATCACCCTCGCTATAAAGGCCAATATTCCATTTGCCTTCTTGATCACCTACTGCACCTGCAGACTGGGTTTTTGTGACTCGTGCTCAAGGACCCCCAGGTCCCTCTGCATTGTAGCATGCTGCAGCTTTTCGCCTTTTAAATAATAATCCCTCCTACTATTATTTCTACCAAAGTGGATAACCTCACACTTGCTAACATTACACTCCATCTGCCAGGTCCTCGCCCACTCGTTCAGCCTATCCAGATCTCTCTGCAGACTTTCCACACCCTCTACGCAATTTGCTTTTCCACTCATCTTCGTGTCATCAGCAAATTTTGTCACCCTATACTCAGCCCCCTCCTCCAGATCATCTATGTAAAGGTCCCAGCACTGATCCTTGCAGCACTCTACTAGTCACCAACTGCCAACCAGACTGGCACCCATAGGAGCATGAGGCAGCCAACAGATGGTTTGAGTGGGTGTGTATCAAGAGTCAGATTACGTTCCTGTTCCAATGTGGACAAAGCAGTAACAGTTCATTCATTGAAAGTTCCCTTGTGTGTTGGTGTGTGTGTGTGTGTGAGTTGGGGGTAGGGCTGGAGGTGGGTGAGTTACATATTGGCAGGAGTCAAACGAAAACAGAACCGCTTTGGAAATCCCGGACAAATTTGGAGGCCCGTTCCGTTACAATTTCAGCGTCTTTTTTTCAGAAGCAAAGTTGCCCCCGCGCCCTGGTGCCTCCCACCACTTGGCACGACCCTTCAGCCCTGGGCTGGAGCGGGGGTCGGGTGCAGATTGTAACTGTAAGCGCATCAAACTGGTCACCTGAGGTTACAGGGCTATGGTTAGTGTTCCGACCGACTTGACAAAGTGCCCACCTTCCTTGTCTCCACTGGATATAACATTTAATCTCGCAAGAGTTTATGCACTGTGTGTCAAAAACTGAACCTTTTTGTTTACTAACCGCGGTGTAGCGACGCGATTAAAACCTGAGAACGAGTGTGCGCACACGTTGCCATAGCTTTCTGTCATCTTGATGCTCTGTAAACACTTTCTTTACAAAGTACTGAATAAAGATTATTAAAAAAAGTCTTCTTTTAAACCTTCTCCTCCTCCATGTTTTATTTTGAGTAGGAAAAGGAGGCCAGTATTTTACCCAGAAACATTGGGACCAATCGGGGTGAAACATGGGGCAAGATGACAGCTCAGTGACTATGGCTGATTGCTGTACAGACACGTGGATTTGGGCCAGTGTCTGTGGGAGTTTGCGCGTTCTCCCCGTGCTTGCGTGGGTTTTCTCCGGGTGCTCCGGTTTCCTCCCACACCCCAAGGATGTGCTGTTAGGCTGATTGGCAGGAATAAATTGTCCCTAAATCAGTTTCCCTCAATCTGGATGGCCATAAAACACCAGACAGGGGTCGTGGGTGGGGAGGGGGACTGGTGGTGTTGAGATGGCGGCGCGGGCTCGTTGGGCCGAAGGGCCTGTTTCCCGGGCTGATTTTGTTCTTTGTTCTTTGTTCATTGATACCAACTCTCTGCTTCCTATTAGACAGCCAATCCTCTATCCATGCTAACACCTTACCCCCACTCCGTGCACCCTAACCTTCTGTAGCAACCTTTTGTGAGGCACCTTATCAAATGCCTTTTGGAAATGTTGTTGGAGTTGAACTCATCCAGGTAAGGGGAGAGTATTCTGCCACACCTAAGACTTGTGCCTTGTAGATGGTTGACAGGCTTTGGGAATCAGGAGGTGAGTTACCCACCACAGAATTACCAGCCTTTGACCTGCTGTTGTAGTCATAGTATTTATATAGCTGGTCCAATTCAGTTTCATGATAACCCCAGGATATTGATAGTGTGGGATTCAGCAATGGTAATACATTTGTTTGTCAAGGGGTGATGGTTTGATCCTCTCTTGTTGCAGATGGTCATTGCCTGGCACTTGTGTGGCATGAATGTTACATGCCATTTATCAGTCCAAGCCTGAATGTTGCCTGGGTCTTGCTCCATTTGGCCATGGACTGCTTCTCTATCTAGAGAGTCACAAATAAACTGAATATTGGCAACAATCCCCACTTCTGACCTTATGATGGAGGGAAGATCATTGATAAACCAGCTGAAGATGGTTGGGCCTGGGACACTACCCTGAGGAACTCCTGCAGTAATGTCCTGGAACTAAATTGATTGACCTCCAATCACCAAAAACATTTTCGTTTGTGCTAGGTATAACTCAAATGAGTGAAGGACTCCCCCCCCGCCCCGATTCGCATTGATTCCAGTTTTGCTAGGGCTCCTTGATGACATACTTGCTCTAAGTATCTCACCTCTGGCATTCAGTTCTTTTGTCCATGTTTGCACCAAGGCTGTAATGAGTTCAGGAGCTGAGTGTCCCTGCCAGAACCTAAACTGAGCCTCAATGAGCAGGTTATTGCTGAGTAACTGTCTCTTGATAGCACTGTTGATGACCCTTTCCAACTTTTTAATGATTTGGAGTACACTGATTTGGCCAGGTTGAGTGGTTTGTTGTGTATATGACAAACCTGAACAATTTTCCACATCAACAGGTAGATGCCAGTGTTTTAACTGTCCTTAAGCAGCTTGGCTAGGGGTGCAGCAATCTCTGGAGCACAAGTCTTCAGTATCATTGCTATTGTCAGGGCCCATAGCCTTTGCAATATCCAGTGCTTTCTTGATGTCATGTAGACTGAATTGAATTGGCTGAAGACTGGCATCTGTGATCCTTGGGACCTCCAGAGGAGGGCGAGATGGACCATCTGCTTTCGCACTTCAGGTTGAATAGATAAGATAGAAGCAGGGAAGTTGTTTCCACTGGCGGGTGAAACTAGAGCTAAGGGGCATAGCCTCAAAATAAAGTGGAGCAGATTTAGGACTGAGTTGAGGAGGAACTTTTTCACACAAAGGGTTGTGAATCTGTGGAATTCCCTGCCCAGTGAAACGGTTGATGCTACCTCATTGAATGTTTTTAAGGCAAGGATAGATACATTTCTGAACAGTAAAGAAATTTAGGGTTATGGTGAGCGGGCAGTTAAATGGAGTTGAGTCCATGAGAAAGATTGAATGGCGGAGCAGGCTCGAGGGGCCAGATGGCCTATTCCTGCTCCTAGTTCTTGTGTTCTTATTATGTTCTTGTGTTAAGATTGTTGCAAATGATGGGATCCTCCATCATTGAGGATGGATTTATTTGTGGAGCCTCCTCCTTCATTGAATTACTTAATTGTCCACCACCAATCGCTGCCACTAGATGTAACAGGATTGCTGAGTTTTGATCCATTGTTTGTGGAAACACTTAGCCTTGTCTATTACTTGCTGTCATACTGTTCGTCCCTGTGTTACAGCCTCATCAGGTTGATATCTCACTTTCAGGTATGCCTGGTGTTGCTTTTGGCATGCCCTCCTGCAGTCTTCATCAAAACAAGTTTAAAAGTTTAAGCAAGGTTATTAATCTCTTCCTTAGTGTAACTCAACTATTACATGAGTGGGAACCCACTTTGTAAACTTGACTAATTTGTATTTCCGTGAGGAGATTGACCAATGGGAGCATTTCTGGGGGATTGGTTGAGAGTGTCATGGGATATGGTATCCATTACAACGAATGGTGGGGGAATCTCTCACTCTATGTGGTCCCACTGGGGAAAACCTCATGACTGGAGAATGCATTTCAAACATGACCCCTCGTAAATATTGGCTGATTACCACTTTCTTAATCTAGAATCATAGAATTATGGAATCCCTACAATGCAGAAGGAGGCCATTCAGCCTATCAAGCCTGCACTGACAACAAATGCACTCAAGTCCTTTCCCCACAACCCCACATATTTACCCTGCTAATCCCCCTTACACTAAAGGGCAATTTGCCATGGCCAATCAACCTAACCTACACATCTTTTGGACTCTGGGAGGAAACTGGAGCACCCGGAAGAAACCCACGCAGACACGGGGAGAACGTGCAAACTCCACACAGACAGTCACCTGAAGTTGGAATTGAACCTGGGTCCCTGGCTCTGTGAGGCAGCAGTGCTAACTGTGCCATAGCACTGTCCTAGATTTTTTTTACATCTATTGACAACAATTAATTGCTACACTATGTAACTTCCTCAAATACACAGATGTTTCCTGTGTATCAGGACCAGTCAACTCACATTTTGCTTCTGAATGCATTGAACTTCCTTAAAAATAATTTGCACATTTTAATATGGTAGTTACAGAGAAGATACCTGTAGAAAGTGTGACATTGTATTTATTGGCAAGGGGAATGAAAGTTGCTGCTGGTATTGTTCCATTTCTAAACAAATTGAAAAGGAAGAAGGACTTTCCTTTTTAGAGCACCTTTCACAAATTTGGGAAGACCTAATACACTTTATAGCCGATAAGTATTGTGATTATTAGATGGTTCTAGAAGCTTGAATGTAATAACTCCAGTACTGTAATGAGAGCCAGTGATATTAAAAAATTCCATAACACTGTGCCAAAGAAGAGCAGAGGAGTTCTTTGCAGTTTCTTATTCCTCAACCAACACTACAAATACAAATTACCAGTATCTGGTTATTGTCTCTGAAATAACCGCCAGGACTTTGCATGGGGAATCATGGATTGACCTCCCTGTAAGACTCATTGATTACAAGCTCTCTGGGGATTGGTAATTAATTCACCAGGTGGAGCTCGTATACTGAGCCCTATAGAAAGCAAGACCCTGAGTGGGTCCATTATTGCATTGTCCCGGTTGGAATCTTTTTGTGTTCACCATAAGCTTGTGGTTTTGCTTTATTTTATTTTGTGCAATAAAGCACCCTTCCTTTACAGCTGACTCCTGGAGTTATTATTGTCTCATTGCTTACTTTGCTGTACATAAATTACCTGCTGCATTTTCTGAATACAGCAGTGACCTAGATTTCAGAAGTATTTCATCGGCTGCAATCCATTTTGGGACACTGAACATTGTGACAGGTGCTTTACAAAATGCAGGTCTGTTTGAATGATGCAGACAAGGACAAGTTGTAGCTCCCTATGTGATGGGGACCACTAACCGATCGAGTTTAATGTCTTTTTACCAAAGCCTCCAAATTAAAAAAAAACTGAATTTAAAGAGGTAATTAAAAGATTAGAATATATGAATTAGTGAAGTAGATTTTCAACATTGAAATCAAATCGTAGTACTTATCAATGATGGTGTTGGACAAAGAGGAAAAATGCATGCATACTTTCAAGTTGTACAGAGAAAAGCAATGGTATGTGAACAATTTCTTTACCATGGCAGATTTTCCTTGCAGTAAAGTAAATTTCTCCTGATAGATTGATGTATCCTTTCTTACATGTACAGTAGTAATCCCCAGCTGTGTTGTGACACACTGTGTTTGAGCCACACCTTTTCTCTGCAGTCAACTCATCATCACCGCACTCATTGTCATCTGGAAAGATGAGGGTCAGGATTAGAAGATTCTTTTTACCTTTTGTTGAATGAAGGGTCATTTGGGAACCAATGGGTTTTTCTCTTTTTTGGTATTAGAAAGGGGAGTATAATTTATGAAATGATAATAGTGTAAACTGCTGCTGTGCTAAAGTCTTCTTTCCAACATCTACTTCAGTGGGAACACCCAGCTGAAGCAGAATATAGAAGATAGCAGGAGGAGGCCATTTGGCCCTTCGAGTCTGCTCCACCTTTCATCACGATCATGGCTGATCGTTCAACTCAATAGCCTGCTTTTTGCCCATTAGATCTTTCTGCCCTGCAACGCTGGCCGAGCAGTGGTGTCGGACCAGTCATGATCCTCCCAGGCCATTTTTATTGACTAATCAGCGCGGTGCCAGGAAAGGGCACAAAGCAGATTTAAATATTTATAACTTCATTAACATCTTTTTAGTGAGCTCCGGATGCTATTGTCAGGCTCACTTAGCTCTCTGATTTCGCAGGTGGAGGTTCTCTCTGGTGAGGATCACAACTGGTCCTCACCAATGGGAAGTGACCTGCTGTGATGGCCTCACCAGTGGGCTTGGGGCCATTGATGTCCCCAGACAGTTTGGGCAGGTGGTCGTGGATCCTGGTAGTGCCAGCCTGGCACCCTGAGACCATTCATCAGCCATCCTGGCACTGTCTGCTGGGCACCAGGCATTGCCAAGAGGGTAAGGTATGAGGGGGTAGGGTTTCACGGGTGTACAATCAGACAGGGGGGCTGAGCAAGACAGGCGAGAATGGGGAGGAGGTTGGTAGGATGGGAGGGAAGAGGGAACTCTGCATGAAACTCCCAACAGTCAAAAGAGTTCACAGTGTGGGAAAATTACGTGGGGTGGCTCTGTGAAAAAAACACAACACTCCGGTTTCCAGACTTTTGTGACATGGGGAGGTGGAGGGGCGGGTGGGATTTCCCATCCCTCTCGCCACTGAAATTGTAGTGGGCAAGTACTGGACCATGCAAAGGTCCATTGATCCCGGGTGGGGATTTTCCAGTTTTGGGGTAAGCGTGGCTGGAAAATCCTGCCCTTTGAATTTTTGGGGGAAATTGCATCCTTTGGACTTTCACAGACATGGAGACTATGCCTTATCCAAAATGGTGTTGGGAGCCCAGATATGGAAGTCACGCCCCCCCCATTACCAACAGATCTTATTTTTGTCAGTAGGGGAAAGGAAGTGGAGTGTGACTCACACAGAGGAAACCCAATCCCAGTGTTGCTGAGTTCAGACAGACCCCATTTTCTCTGGAGTGAAGTCCATTTCACATAGTGTGTGACTTACAATTTTTAAGAGTTGACATGAGTGCTCATAAAACGTAGATAAGATCTATGGAATTCACAAGCTGTCAAGTTATTTAAATCCCCTACCCTTTAAGGTTTGATAAGAAACAAACATGTTTAGAACAACATAGAACAACATAGAACATTACAGCGCAGAACAGGCCCTTCGGCCCACAATGTTGCGCCAACCAGTTAAAAAGCAGTGACCCTCTAACCTAAACCAAACCCTTTCCATCCATAAACCTATCCACGGATCTCTTAAACGCCCCCAAACTAGTTTCTCTGAGTTAAAAAAAAAGGCTCTTGTAATTTGTTTAGCATAGCGCTAAGGGCTATAAGCATCATATTATTTATGCTTTACTTCTTCCACAACCTGTCATTATCACAGCTGGAGGCTAATAAATTCACAGTTTGATTGATATCTCCAAGAGGTTGTTAATGGATTAGCTGGTACAAGGGTTTGTTAATGTGTCATGTAGATGATGTATCAATGATATCAGTCATGTGTTAAGCTCTCTCACTCTCAAGACAGAAAGGTTGGAATCATATCTAGGAGCGACATACCTACTCTGTAACCTGTTCAGACTTAGTACAACTGAATAAGTGTGAAGCAGGTTCCAGGGTATGCTTCCAGTTTGTTTAAGAACCAAGTCCCATGCTTAGAGTTCATGATCGAAGAGTTGATTCAGAATAGTAGTGACTACAAACAATAGACTTTTCTCCACTGGGCAGAGTGATTAATACACAAATCATGAAGGAGTTAAATTCTATTTAGCATCAATAATACAAAACCCATCATTGTTGACACTCTTGAAATGTATTCCCCTACAAATCAATGTATCGTGTTACTCACTGCAAATGCAGGAGCACTGTCTAACACATATAGCAGATAATGCAAACACTTTTTTCTCGGTGGTTACAAGCATTATGAACTAGTATCATGGGCAAAAATTCAGGTGAATCTCCAGGGAATGGTAAATATTTTAGATTCATTGTTTGAATGTATCTTCATTTCAATAAACTGAGAGTGTATAGATGCATTGATAATCCTTCAATTTTATCAAGTCTGATTTGCAGTGATGTCTGTGCTCCAAGCAAGTCTCCCCCACACTCTATTACATATTGCCAATGTATTCCCCTCCCCCCATGCCTGAAACAACCTTCATCTTATGTACATTAATTGTATATGATTCAATCATCATGTGTTAGCAAGTTCCTTTTTTTTTGCACTTTTAAGGCTTTGTCAGCAATGATTTCTGAGTTATATGTGTCCATTTCCAGAAGCCTTTGCTCCACCACTCTGTTTAGTTTCTTGCCTTCCAAGAGGTTAGAGACTCTCAGGTCTAGCAACATGCGAGTCAGACAGAACATGTGTTTATGTCTATTTGCATAGCTGGCTTTTCCTGGAACAGGCCGCTAGTAGCTGTAGCTTGAGGGGCGCTTCTCCACAGTGGTACAGTGGCTAGCACTGTTGCCTCACAGTGCTGGGGAACTGAGTTCGATTCCTGACTTAGGTTACTGTCTGTGTGGAGTTTGCATACTCCCCCATTCTGCACAGGTTTCCTCCGGGTGCTCCAGTTTCCTCCCACACTCCAAAGATGTGTGGTTTAGGTTGATTGACCATGCTAAATTGTCCCTTAGTTTCAGGGAGACTAGAGTAAATACATAGGGTCACGGGATTGGGCCTGAGTGGAATTGGTAGGGTCTCAATGGGTCAAAAGGCCTTCCTCTGCACTGTAGAAATCTGATGATTCTATGATTGACATCAAAGCACAGATGATCAGCAGTCTGATCTACTCTTATTGTCAGTATGTCATTGGTGTATGGGGAAGACTTACAGGTTGAGAATCAACCTGTGTGGCTGTATTACAAATGCACCTGTGTGGCCATCACATCCTAGGGTGGAACTTGAGCCCAAAGCTCCTGATTTAGAGGCTGTGATGCTGGAATACAAGGGAGCAATGACCTTAGTCCTCCCAGCAAAATGAATCACCTTACATTTCATTGAAAGTTTGTGGGTGCAATTGTCCATTTTTCACGCGGTGTGCAGTCTGTCCTGCCATATTTTCCAACACTTTGCAAAAAATAAAGCACATCCCACAGCTTCATATCAGAGATTCTCTAAAGAATACCCTGATCAAAAAAAAAGGAGCCCCTGCCATGGACATGCTACACATCTCATCTCCCCAGACAAGGGACCCAACCTCCTCCACCTTCCAGGTAATGATCCCCAGCTCCTCATGGACCCAGGATATTTACCCCCCCTGCTCCCTTCCACAATATCCCTTCTCTCCCCACACGCTCACAGACATCCCAAATGGAAGCCCTTCTAGCAGTGCCAAAGACCAGTATGCTGCCTGGGCATGACCCTCTTGCTACTGGGGCTGTACTTAACTGAGTGCCCCCAATGTGCTCAATTCACAATTCCCCATTTTATAAAACCTTTTGTAAACCCTGCCAATGTGACATCACAAAAGACCATAAAATATAGGAGCAGAATCGGGCCATTCGGTCCATCAGATCTGCTCTACCATCCAATCATGGCTGATACCTTTCTCAACCCCATTCTCCCACCTTTTTCCCATGACCATTTATCCCTTTACCAATCTATCTCTATCTTAATCCAGATGGGGGTGGGGAGATCTGTACGTGGGGGGGGCGGTGAGGGGAATGATACACTGGGAAGGTCTGGTATATGTATGCTAATGGGGTTCCAGCTTTACATGGTGGGAACCCCCTTTTGTCATTGGCACAGATGGGACAATTGAGTGGGAAAATACCATGGCTGAGACTCCCCCTTGATTCTCTTCCCCTGCCACCATTCCTACCTGCCAAAAATGGGGTGGAAAATCACCACCCTGTCCCCTGCACCCCTTCCGCATTTCCAACTGATAGAGCATAGAACATAGAACATTACAGCGCAGAACAGGCCCTTCGGCCCATGATGTTGCGCCAACCAATTAAGAAAAAGCAATGATCCTCTAACCTAAACCAATCCCTTTCCATCCATAAACCTATCCACGGACCTCTTAAACGCCCCCAAACTAGGCACATCTACAACTGCAGCAGGCAGGGCATTCCATTCCCCCACCACCCTCTGGGTAAAGAACCTACTTCTGACATCCGTCCTATAACTACCACCCCTTAATTTAAAGTTATGTCCCCTTGTGCTAGCTTTCTCCATCCGAGGAAAAAGGCTATCACTGTCAAAAATCTTGCTGCTGCCTGGTGTTAATTTTTTTTGGTTATATATCACAGAGTAAGAAAGGAAGAGAAACTAGTCTTCATGTAGGACTCACCAATGCAGGTTTTGTTTGAAGAACGATAGAATCCAGGAGGACATGGTTTGCCCTCAACTCTTCTTGGGCTCCATCCATTGCCAAAGTAGGTCACTAGGAGTAAAAGGAAAATTCACATGTTTGATGCAAATATTCAGACCAAATCCCAATCAACCATCATTTCTCTTCTTGCTGGTCTATATTGGCTCTCCTCATGTTCGAAGGCTGTGCCACTCCCTATTTCTCTAAACTCCTCCAACTCTAAAGACCCTCAAGTTCTGTGACTCTCCCAAACATGCTAATTGTGCAGTTCTATATCCCTACTTTGCTTTGGCGACTGTGTTTGAAGTAGTCAAAAGCACACTCTAAGCTCTGGAATTCCCATCCTAAACAAAGAACAAAGAGCAACAAAGAACAAAGTTCAAAGAAAATTGCAGCACAGGATCAGGTCCTTCGGCCCTCCAACGATGCACCAACCATGGTGCCCAACTTAACTAAAACCCCCTACCCTTCTGGGGACCATATCCCCCTATTCCCATCCGATTCATGTACTTATCAAGACACCCCTTAAAAGTCACTACCATATCCGCTTCCACTACCTCCCCTGGCAACATGTTCCAGGCACCGACTATCTTCTATGTAAAAAATCTGCCTCGTACATCTCCTTTAAACCTTGCCCCTCGCACATTAAACCTGTGCCTCCTATTCTGCCATTCTGCCTATCTCACCTGCTTTAGCACATGACTTGAAACACTTTGGCCAAAAATTTAGTCATTGATCTTATAAGTTTCCTCCTATGCCTCAATGAATGTCAATTTCATTCTGATTGCATCCTTATGAAGAATCTTGGGAAATTTACTGTGTTAAGGATGTGATGTAAATGCAAGCTATTGTTGTTCAAAGACAAGGACAAAGACAAAGAGGAAGAAGTAAAGAGGAATGTAGTGGTAATTGGGGATAGTGCAATTAGGGGTATAGACACTGTCTTTTGTCACAATGATAAAGAACACAGAAGGGTGTGTTGTCTGCCTGGTGCTCGGATCCAGGATGTCTCATCTGGGCTGCAGAGGAACCTGGAGTGCGAGGGTGAGAATCCGGTCGTTGTGGTGCTTGTGGGTGCCAACGACATAGGCAAATTGGGGACTAAGGATCTGGAGAGGGAGTATGAAAAGCTGGGAATGGAATTAAAAAGCAGAACCGACAAGGTGGTTATCTCTGGATTACTACCTGAACCGTGTGCAGATGGGCGTAGGGTAGATAGATTAAAAAGATGAATGGGTGTCTCAGGGATTGGTGTGGGAGGAATGGTTTTGAATTTATAGGGCATTGGCACCAGTATTGGGGCAGGTGGGACCTGTTCGGATGGGATGGTGTTGGTCTGAACCGTGCTGGGACCAGAGTCCTGGCGAATTGTATAACTAGGACTGTAGATAGGGCTTTAAACTAATTGGGGGGGGAGGGTGCAAGGGTAGGTGAAATTACAGTGTCTAAAGTAAAAGAGAGGGTACAGGTACAGGAAGAGGTCAAGGATGTCCCAATAATAAAGGGATAGGGGGCATGAGAAAGGTTGGTAGCGTTCCATCAAATAGGGTACAGATAAAGGCTGGGATAAAAACACTTTATCTGAATGCTTGAATCCGTCATCAAAGAAGAATTGTTTGATAGAGCAGACGCAGCACGGATTCGTTAAGGGGAAGTCGTGTCTGACGAATTTATTGGAATTCTATGAGGATGTGTCTAGAGCGGTGGACGGAGGGGAACTGGTGGATGTGGTGTTTCTTGATTTTCAGGATGCGTTTGATAAGGTGCCGCACAAAAGGTTGTTACAGAAGGTCAGGGGGCATGGAGTTGGGGGTAAGGTGTTAGCATGGATAGAGGATTGGCTGTCAAATAGGAGGCAGAGAGTAGGTGTCAATGGGCGCTATTCGGATTGGTGGTTGGTGACTAGTGGAGTGCCCCAGGGATTGGTGCTGGGGCCTCAGCTATTTACCATTTATATAAGTGATCTGGAGGAGGGAGCTGAGTGTAGGGTGTCGAAATTTGCCGATGACACAAAGTTAAGTGGAAAAGCAAATTGTGCGGAGGGTGTAGAAAGTCTGCAGAGGGATCTAGTAGGCTAAGCGAGTGGGCGAGGACCTGGCAGATGGAATACAATGTTGGCAAGTGTGAGGTTATCCACTTTGGCAGGAATAATAGTAGGAGGGACTACTTTTTAAAGGGCGAAAAGCTGCAGCAAGCTACGGTGCAGAGGGACCTGGGGGTCCTTGTGCATGAGTCACAAAAACCCAGCCTACAGGTGCAGCAGGTGGTCAGGAAGGCGAATGGGATGCTGGCCTTCATAGCGAGGGGGATTGAATATAAAAGTAGGAAGGTCTTGCTGCAACTGTACAGGGCACTGGTGAGGCCGCAGCTGGAGTACTGTGTGCAGTTTTGGTCGCCGCACTTACGCAAGGATATTTTGGCCTTGGAGGGAGTGCAGAGAAGGTTCACTAGGCTGATACCGGAGTTGAGGGGTTTGAACTATGAAGAGAGGCTGAATAGACTGGGCTTGTACTCGTTGGAGTTTAGAAGGATGAGGGGGGATGATGAAGGGGATGGATAGGGTAGAGGTTGAGAAGTTCTTCCCGCTCAGAAAGGACAGCAGGACTAGAGGGCACAGCCTCAAGATAAGGGGGGGGACAGTTTAGAACGGAGTTGAGGAGGAAGTTCTTCACTCAAAGGGTGGTGAATCTCTGGAATTCTCTGCCTGTTGAAGTGGTGGAGGCTACCTCGCTCAATATATTTAAGACGCGGGTAGATAGGTTTTTGGTAGGCAAGGGGATTAAGGGTTATGGGGAGAAAGCGGGAAAGTGGAACTGAGCCACTTCAGATCAGCCATGATCTTATTGAATGGCGGGGAAGGCTCGAGGGGCTAGATGGCCTACTCCTGCTCCTATTTCTTATGTTCTCATGTTCTTATGCATGATCTTTGAATAGGCATTAATTTGCTTGTTTCCCTTAGAAACAGAAAAAAACCTTAAAAACTTAGGCCAGGGTCTTCTAGTCCTGCCAAAGATAAAGTTCAAAGTTTATTTATTTATTAGTGTCACAAGTAGGCATACATTATCACTGCAGTGAAGTTACTGTGAAAATCCTTTAGTCGCCACACTCCAGCGCCTGTTCGAGTAGACGGAGGGAGAATTTAGCATGGCCAATGAATCTAACCAGCACGTCTTTCAGATTGTGGGAAGAAATCGGAGCTCCTGGAGGAAACCCACACAGACTTGGCGAGAGTGTGCAGACTCCGCATGGACAGTGACCCAAGCCAGGAATCAAACCTTGGTGCTGTGAGGCAGCAATGCTAACCACTGTGCCACCATGCCACTTATGATCAATGCACTTTTGGTTTGTCCGCATTGTCTGCTTTGGGGTTGGAAAATCCTGGCCTTGGACATTTTTTCCACTTGATGTTCAATGTCAGCATTAAACTCAGGCAGTGTGGAAGGTAAATCTGTCCCCACTGTGCAAACAGTGTGTCCCAACCCCATTCGCAGAAGGCATGCAAGCCACCTTTGGTGATACAGGCCATTTTTCACAGAACCTGAAGGATCTGGGACTTTCCCAGATGGACTTTTAATATGAACCTCTAAGGAAATTCCAAATAATTAATTAATTAGAAAGACTGAATTTTTAAAACTTGACCAAAATCAGTTTGACTAATTCAGAGAATTTTTACAGATGTTACCATTGCTGCAAATTGACTGAAGGCTGACTCAGAATTGATGAGCCAGAACAGAATTGTAAAATCCCTTAAATGCAGAAGGAGGCCTTTTGGCCCAACCATCTGCTAGTCTCTTCACATGTGCACTCCACCTAGGCCCACTTCCCCGTCCTAGTCCCGTAACCCTGTGCATTTACCATGGCCAATCCACCGAGCCATCACATCTTTGGACACTAAGGGGCAATTTAGCATGACCAATCCATCTAACCTGCTCATCGTTTGACTGTGGGAGGAAACTTATCACTCGGAGGAAACGCACACAGACACTAAACACAGACAGTGACCCAAGGGATTCACTCAGTTAGTTCATTTGCAGACATAGCAGCAAATTCACAGCTGACTGCAGGGATGGGTTTTGCTGATAATCACATTCTAGACTGCACTGTGTTCATTCTGATAGATGTTTCTGTCACCCATGGACCAGGGAATTGAACCCCAGTCCCTGGTGATGTGAGCTAGCAAGTGTTAACTTCTGTGTCACTTTGCTGCTTACAGCAATAAGGGAAGCAGCTAAAGAGAAGACACCTAGCACATCTTGCAAAATGTGTCACACGCATTAGCAAACCGTTCTTGCACTAGCAAGGAGAATGACAAACAACCTCAATCTTCCAAAGACAGATTGATCTTTGGTTTCACACTGTATTCTGGACTGTGGCTGGCTGCATCTCTGCAGTACAAACAGTGGCTTACAACATCAAAAAACAACTATTTGGAGAAGTTTTCAACCTTGTTATGCTAAGTTGTCCAACTTGGCAATTGAATTCAGACAGCACTATTTTACGGCAGAGGTTTGTTTTGAAATTTACCATCTCCGATGCCAGTTTGTGGCGTCTCATGCCATGGATCAACATTTGATGATGACGGGCAGGAAAAGACTGGCGAGGTTCGCCAAGCCATCACTTCACTCCAAAGAGCCTGTGCTCATTGGGATAACATCATTCCGTTCGTTCCCGTTGGAACCTGCCCCCCGCTGCCCAACTCCCCCAAAACCGTGTGGTTTCCTGTGAGCACAGAAGAACCTACTCCCCAGGTTAATAAGAAATGCCCCAGGTAGTTCCCCTTCGACCCTCGCAGGGCATGCAAAATCAGTTCAGGAGGTTACATGGACCAAGTACCATCCCTGATGTGATCACTGTCCCAATCTATAACCAACCCAATGCCATCACAAAAGCACAGCACTGACCACACCAGCCTGGAAGGCATTTCAGATGTATGATGTATGATGAGCAGACTGAGCTGGGCTAAATTCAGTTCACACAGAGAGGCATGAAGCAGTTGACCTGGACTGATGCACACACTCAGTTCTTTGAGGTGAACTCACAGAGACCCCCTAAACTCCAATCTTTTGGTTTTAGACGCAGGCAAAAAGATCAGAATGCATTTGCTGGAATGGCACAAAGCTGATTTCCTCTCAATGCTCTGCGCCCAGTGCATTTCTCAAGCTATGGGTTTGAAGGCTGTGGGAGTCCCTATCATCACATTGTTGCTGGAGGCTGTGAGATGTGTGCTTTAACTGCTGCTGAGCTGGGATGCCACTCTGGTAGTAACTTTGATGTCCTGTCAGTGTTGCACTGGAAGATTTTTGTCTAAATTTCACAGTGAGAGGCCATTCACTCCAACTAGTCTATGACAGCACTTATGCTCCAGCCAAGGAATGGTACTAATGTCACTGAATTGGTAAACCAGAGGCTCAGGTTCCTCCATGGGTTCAAATCCCACCATTACAGCTGGTGCAATTTGAGTTCAATTAATTAATGATAATTTGCAATTATTTGACTAGACCCTGTAATGGTGTTAATCCCATTAAAAACCTACCTGGTCCGCTATGGGAATCTGCCATTTTTACCTGGTCTGGCCTACCTGTGACTCCAGACACACAGCAATGTGGTGGATTCTTAATTCTCTTCTGAAATTTCCTTGCAAATCACTCAGTTCAAGGGCAATTACAGATGGGCAACAAATGTTGGCCTTACCAGTGATGCCCACATCCCATGGAAGAATACAGAATCATAGAATCATGCAGTACAGAAGAGGCCCTTCAGCCCATTGAGTCTGCACCGACACATGAGAAATGCCTGACCTCCTACCTAATCCCATTTACCAGCACTTGGCCGATAGCCTTGAATGTTATGTCGTGCCAAGTCCTCATCCAGGTATTTTTTAAAGGTTATGAGCAACCTGCCTCTACCACCCTACCAGACTGTAACCACTGTCTTGGTAAATAGGTTTTTCCCTCACATACGCCTGAACCTCCTACCCTTCACCTTGAACTTGCTTCCTCTGGTGACTGACCCTTCAACGAAGGGGAATAGGTGCTCCCTATCCACTCTGTCCATTTCCCTCATAATCCTGTGCACCTCGATCAGATCGTCCCTCAGCCTTTGATGCTCCAACAGAAACAACCCAAGCCTAAGCAACCTCTCTTCATAACTTAAATGTTCCACCCAGACAAAAAAAGTTTTCTTTCAACACAGCTTTTTATTCATTCATGGGACATGGGTGTCGCTGGCTGGCCAGCATTTATTGCCCATTCTTAGTTGCCCTTGAGAAGGTGGTGATGAGCTGCCTTCTTGAATTACTGCAGTCCATGTTCTGTGGGTTGACCCACAATGCCGCACAATGTAGCACTTAAAACACCTATGTTGCTGTCCTTATTTCATTAACAAAGGATTGAGTTGTTTATCAGCGCAGTTAGTTGACATTCTTTGAGGGACCACATTTCACATTTCAGCACATATTACAGCGTGATCAAATATAACAGCATCATTGAGATTGGTAACTCTATCTGATGACGCCAAACTCACCCAGTATTAGATATGGTGCCATTCCTGACCTCATGACTTTCCAACCGGGGTAACTCAGGACTAGTCGCTTCTGGTCGTATCTCTCACACACTGAGCGAGTCAGAGAATGATCTGAAGACTTTTTTAGATGCAGTTTACGTCACATACAGGAAAAGGCATGTGCTGGAGGGAGATTGTGCTGTTGCATTGCTACAAGAATAATAATGTAGAATAACAATGGATCTGGATTTTACAGTCCCTCCACAACATATCTCTCCATCTGCCCGGCAGATGTGGCGGACCATTTGAAGTGCTGTCAACCTTGACGTTAAAATCCTGGCCAAAGGATATTTTGTATGGAAAGTAACACTGCAGATGATGACAGAGCATATTACACAACTATTAACTGCTCACCTTATATATGGGCAACAGTTTATACATAATAATGTTTCCAAGTAACTGAACTTGTCGGATGTAAAACAGGAAAGATTTCTTTACATATTGAGGCAGGCTCAGGAAGCAGAGGTCAATAAGAGATTAAAAACAAAGGGGGTTTAGTCATGTATTGCAGCTTTGCTTTGAGTTCAGCAATCAACAAGGGAGTAAAAATGTTTACTTTGCAGTTACCACCTTCTCAATCTCAAATCTTTCCTCGCCAAACTTCTCTTTCAGACTCACACGATAGGAGCAGGCCATTCGGCCTTCTGAGGCTGCAGCACCATTCAGTATGGTCACGGCTGATCCTCTATCACAATGCCACATTCCCTCTTTCTCCCTACACCCCTTGATGCCATTAACATCTGAACATTCCTCTTTCTGTTTCTTGAAGATGTTAAGAGTGACCAGAGATGGGCTGGTGGGCAGGGGTGGCGGGGGTGGACTTTTTCAGAATGGTGTCAAAATGTTGTGAGATTGGAAAGGTGCGATTCACAATGGTATATTCGAGTGATGCAATTTTCAAAGCCTTTCACTGGCAGAGTAGTGCAAATCACGCCAAGGAAGAGTGGGAAGCTGAATTTAATCCATTTGCATCTCATTATTAGGCACTGGCACAGGATTTTCACCTATCTCAGGATATTCACAGGGCATAGGAGTGATTTCATAGAATCATAGAATCCTACAATGCAGAAGGAGGCCATTCAGCCCATCAACCACAATCCCACCCAAGCTCTGTCCCCATAATCTCTTGCATTTTACCCTAGTTAGTCTCCCTGACACTAAGGAGCAATTTAGCATGGCCCATCCACCTAACCTGCACATGAACTGTTGAAAGAAACCAGAGCATCTGGAGGAAAAGCACGCAAACACGGGGAGATTGTGCAAGCTCCCCACAGACAGTGACCCAAGCTGGGAATCGAATCCAGGTCCCTGATGCTGTGAAGCAGCAGTGCTAACCACCTTCATTTATAACAACTCTATAAAAACGTGAACCTAGTGACCTTACCTCAGAGGGGGATTTCAGATATCACCCTACAGGGTGCTGAAAGCTCTGGAGGCATTGGACAGGGCACGTAACTCAGGGCTGGGAAGGCGGGTTGGGGGGGTGGGGGGGGGGCGCGGTTCACTGCCGCAAGTGGTTGTTTGCAGGCCTTACCTTCCCTTCATGTCAGGGTGCCTGTTGTTTTAAGGGGGGGTTTGATGGCTGGCATGCAGGCAGCACTTCCCATGTCCTTCTTCCTAGGCTTGTAACCAAATATTAATTTCTGGGATCAGTCTTGTGAACCTCCTCTGAACTGTTTCCAGGGCCAGCACATCCTTTCTTAGATACGGGGTCAAAAATTGTTCACAATATAAAGTCTCAGCAGTACATCCCTGCTTTTGTATTCTAGTCCTCTGAAAATGAATGCTAACATTGCATTTGTTTTCCTAACTACCAACTCAACCAGCAAGTTAACCTTGAGAGAATCCTGAACTAGGACTCCCAAGTCCCTTTGCACTTCCGATTTCTGACCAATGTAGGATTGCGGCTATAGTGTCATAGGGGAGGTGTGAGGAATAATGGAGAGGCACTCACTAAGTATGGAGCGCTTGGGTGGAGGTCCCAGAGGTGTTGAGGGATGAAATATCAGGGTTCTGTCAGCAACCCTCATAGCTCATTGTGGTGTTCTGTTGTTTAGAGTGTGTGAATTTGGAGAATCATGGAGCCAGTTGTGTTGGCTTTTCGACTCATTGTGATAAAGTAGCAGCAAAGACACATTGCGCCACTGCACGTGGCCAGGATTGGCATTCTGCAGATGAGGGTGAGGAGGGGCCATAGCTTAGTGGGAACAGCAACACAGATGCTAGATCCTTGGAGGAGAAACTACCGGAAAGGAGCCTTCTGACATCAGGCCATCCTACCTGCAACTGTTGGACCTTCAGTGCCAGAGAAGTTTGCATCGGTTCAAGGGGCTGGCGGACCACCTTTGTCAGGTCCTGCAAGAGCTGGCACCACATGGAATGGGAGGATACCCACTACTCTGGCCCTTACCACCGTTCTAAAATCATATGCAAACAGTTTGTTTCAGGGCAGCCAGGGTGTTACTGTGTGGTCTTCCTCAGTGTGCTGGACTGGAGGTTTGACACTCAAAAGTGAAAGGAGTATTATTGGGTGGACTAGACACCCCAGGGTCTCCTGGGTGGAGTGTTCATGCCATTCCTCTTTCGTTTAGGTGCCCATCGACCCTGTGCTTCTCCATGCGATAGAGAGGTAATTGGAGTGAGATCCAGGAGCCTTGCTGTCCTCTGGCGCAGATACCTGTGGATTCCCACTCTGCCTGCACCATGCAGTTGAAGAGCTGCACCAGGGCATTCACACCTTCAGCCGGTGGGGTAGGGTGGGGGTGGTTCATAAGCTGAGACATGAAGTGGATATCCCCCGCCATCGAGTGCACCTCCTGCACCAAGGTCTCCACTGTCTCACAATCTTGGCCTTTTGTGGGAGTGACGGCACTATCTTATTGGATAGAAGGCAATGGGGTTTCCCCAGTTAGCCTTGCAGTCCAAAGAGGGATGGTGTCATCCCCTCCTGATACTCGCGACTCTGCTTTTGAAGCTTCAGCAGCTCTGGGAAGACGGGGCCACACCAGTGGGCATGGGTTCAGCAGAGTTCTGGGCTCTGGCACCCCTCTGAGTGCCAGTTCCCTGGGATGTCCGTGCTTCCACCTGCTGTAGATCTTCAGCTGTGAGATGCTCACCAGTGAGTGACCCAGAAGCTTACCTGTTTGTTAATCCCACTGCGCTGGTGGAGGGTTACGGATGACAGATGTGATGCTTCTTCAGTGGTGGTCGGTGAAGTCTCCCTTGGAGCTGCTTGCATCCATGGTCTCCAAGGGGCAGAAGGATGATTCTGGCTGATTAGCCTGCAAGGCAAGGGATTTGGCTTTGGTGCATCATGGGGGATGAATGAAGGGATAAAGTTTATTCATGTGCGGATTGAAAATGAATGACTGAGTGTCTTGAGGGGTGTCACATTTGTCTGTTGTCCCCACTTCACCCTCTGCACAGGCACCACCTTCCTCCTCTCCAGACAGATTAAGGGCTCTTTCCTTGAACAGTGTAGGATTCTCAGCCCGGGCATCACTCTGTTATGCATGAGTTTGTCCTGTAATGAAACATACGTGCAGCATGTAGGCAGGCTACTGTCAGTGCAGATAGTGATGAGATGTGGCTTGTGTGGGAGAAGGTATGTGAGGAGCAGAGTATTTACTGGGGAAGAGGGCCACGTGTTGACAACCCAGGAAGTAGCTGGGTGAGAGATCAATTTGGAGGTGTGAGTGGAACATAGGGAGTCCAGCGAGAGACTGGAAGAGGCTAATTATTCCTGGCCATGCAAAGAATCTCATTCATCTACTTGCAGCACTGCTGCCCCATCCTTTTCACTAGTGAGCTGGCACTGATTAAAGTGGGGGGTGGTCACCTTGCTAGAAGGATGTCTACGCGATCATGGATAGACTTCCCACTTCTGCTGCATATCATCCAAGAATCATAGAACCCTACAGTGCAGAAAGAGGCCCTTCAGCACATTGAGCGTGCACTGAACACAATCCCACCCAGGTCCTATCTCCATATCCCTGCATATTATACCCACTAATCCCTCTAACCTACACATCCCTGGACGCTAAGGGGCAATTTCTTAGCATGGCCAATCAACCTAACCTGCACATCTTTGGACTGTGGGAGGAAACCGGAGTACCCGGAGGAAACCCATGCAGACATGAGGAGAATGTGCAAACTCCACACAGACAGTGACCTGAGCGGGGAATCGAACTCAGGACCCTGGAGCTGTGAAGCAGCTAATCACTGTGCTACTGCCGCCCAAGAGTTTGGTCAGGGCTCCCTTACAAACATTTGTATACCTGAGGTTTAGCTTGCAGCTTATATAATTTTTGTGTGATTTTTAACTCTTTAAAATGGTGATTATTTAAGTAGTGATACATTGTGTACAAGAACACCCAGATCTCTTTGTAAATCCAGGTTATTTATCACAATATATCACTATTTAATAATCATCATTTTAAAAATTATGTAAGCTGCAAACTAAACTTCAGGTACATAGGAAAAGCTGTTTGCAAATGAGTTTTTGATGAAAGTAAAACCAGATAACGCTCAAGGACTATCTAATCAAATGGTGTGCAGCTGCAGTTCATTTTTGCCCATTAGAATAAGGAACAATAGAAAGGGAGGTTGAGATACCATTGATATCATTTCTTGATGATATAACAAGTTTTAATTGGACATGATGTAACTATAACTATGATTGGATAGAGATGACTCCTATGTGTCTATTGGTATATACTGATTACTTGTACTTGTTTCTGAGACTTTAATTATCTTTGTATTTTTGAATTTTTCACTCTGATGCCCTGAATGGTCATTCAGGGTCTTATAGCTGGCTATAGTAAAGTTATTCTTCGAACCACTCTGTTACTTTGGCTACTTGAGGGGAATGATAGTTTCAAAATACAACAAGAAAACCATTGTAAAAGTCCCCAAAAACATTTAAGTAATACTTCTGCTTTTCACACCCAAGTGGATAATTTTCCATTTAAAGTTGCACTGCATCTACCATGTGTTTGCCCAACCACTCAACTTGCTCAATCTCCTAGAAGCCTCCATACATCCTCCTCACAACTCACAATTCTGCCCAGTTTTGTGTCATCAGCAAACTTGAAAATGTTATATTTGGTTCCCTCATCCAGGATATTGAAATATGTATCATGAACAGCTGGGGCCCAAGTACTGATTCCTGTGGTACCTCACTAGTCATTGTCTCACACTTGGAAAAAGACCCATTTATCCTCAGTCACTGCCTTCTGTCTGTCAACCAATTCTCGATCCATGTCATTACATTAACCCCTATCCCAAGTGTTTTAATTTTGCCTACTAACCTCTTATGAAGGACCTTATCAAAATCCTTCTAAAGTCCAAATACATCATGTCCACTGGTTCTCCCTTATTTATCCTACTACTTACATACTCAACTTGTAGATTTATTTTTATTTACTCTTGCTTTTATTTTCTACACATAAAATGAACATTATACAGCACAGAAAGACACCATTTGGTTTAACCAATGTTTAAGGTCTGTTTGAGCCTTTTGCTGCTCAATATCTAACTCTATTTCCTTCTCCTGCATGTGCTAATGTAGCTTGTCTTTAAGTGCATCTATCTTCTCCCCCTTTCCCACTAACTGATAATGACTTTTGCAATCTTATTGTTTGGGTAAAGACACTTCTTCTGAATTCGCTATTGGATTTTACATAGGATAAAGCACTTACGTTGTCAACTCCTCAGAAATCATAAGAACATAAGAAATAGGAGCAGGAGTAGGCCATCTGGCCCTTCGAGCCTGCCCCGCCATTCAATAAGATCATGGCTGATCTGTCGTGGCTCAGTTCCACTTTCCCGCCCTCTCCCCATAACCCTTAATCCCCTCTCTTATCAAAAACCCATCAACCCGCTTCTTAAAAATATTTAGCGAGGCAGCCTCCACCACTTCAACGGGCAGAGAATTCCAGAGATTCACCACCCTTTGAGTGAAGAAGTTCCTCCTCAACTCCGTTCTGAACTGCCCCCCCTTTATCTTGAGGCTGTGCCCCCTAGTCCTACTGTCTTTTTTGAGCAGGAAGAGTCTCTCCACCTCTATCCTATCCATCCCATTCATCATCTTATACGTCTCAATGAGATCTCCCCTCATTCTTCTAAACTCTAACGAGTACAAGCCTAGTTTATTCAGCCTCTCCTCATAGCTCAACCCCCTCAACTCCGGTATCAGCCTAGTAAACCTCCTCTGCACTCCCTCCAAGGCCAAAATATCCTTGCGCAGGTGCGGCGCCCAAAACTGCACACAGTACTCCAGCTGCGGCCTCACCAATGCCCTATACAGCTGCAGCAAGACCTCCCTACTTTTATATTCAATCATCATCTTTCCTCCAGCCTAATACCCTGGTCTTCATAATGTTTAAGCCCTCTGTAATTATCTTAAACTATACTACACAATAGTCATTATTGCCTACAGGTTCCCCGACTTTTACGTCTCCATCTGCTTTGGGTCATTCCCCGTTGTTGTGTCTCAGTAATTGTTTGTATGTTTTATATATATGATTTGCCTGAGAGCAATGTAGAAATGACAATAGTTTCTAAGTTTGCTTTATCTACTGTGCTTTAAAATATCTCTGCCATTCCAAAATATCTGCACTCATGCTCACAGCTGAGTGGTCTTTGGCCGGAATTTTACTGGTAGGCGCGCCCTGAATCTGGGGGCGGGCGAGGCTCACAGAACGGCATCTCCATTGTCTTGGGCGGAATCATACGAACCTCACGCGCACGTCCCAGTAAAATTCCGCTCTTTGCGTTTACTTTAGCTCTGAGTCCACACCCAAGTTTAACCGATCAAGCATGGTGGCACAGATCAGTTGCCAGACTCCCATAATCAAACTCAGAGGAATTAAACCATTGAATACCACAATCATAAAGCAAATTCTCTCACTTTGGATTTCTTACAAAGTGTGTTAGAAAGGAGTCCCCTTACATTGTAGAAATTCTGTTCCCTTATTCTTTTTGTCCGACTCTTCTGACCAATCGATTTTGAGACAGTTGAAATCTCCTATGGTTATTATTCTGTGTTTATTCCACATGTTGCTTTTTGTCAGGTGAATTAATAGACTGTTTTTGGATTGTTCAGATTGGTCAAAGACCCTTGAGATGGTAGGGCTAAGTCAAGGAATGCAATAACCCTGGTTTCCTTGGCTAAGGTCTCAGATATATACCACGTGCGTCAAATTGGAATAAAGCATTAATGAGGCTGTCTGCAGCATCTAGGATATGCAGGGAATGAAGCAAAGAGGCTGACAACTAATGGCTAGAGTGGTATCCAAATTTCTTTGTCCTGTAATACTGAGGAGTGGCACAGTGCTCTGCTGCCTCACAGCACCAGGAACCTGGGTTTGATTCCTGGCTTAGGTCACTGTTTGTGTGGAGTTTGCACAATCTCCCTGTGTCTGTGTGGGTTTCCTGCAGGTGCTCTGGTTTCCTCCCACAGTCCAAAGATATGTGGGTTAGGTGGATTGTCCATGCTAAATTACTTGTTAGTATCCCAAGATGCATAGATTAGAGGGATTAGTGGGGTAAATATGTGGGGTGACGAAGATAGGGCTTGGGTGGGATTGTTGTTGATGCAGACTTATGGGCCAAATGGCCTCTTTCTGCAGTGTAGGGTTTCTATGAAGGAGGGATGTCCCAGTTTTCAATGCACTGATTCATAGGAATGGTGGAGATCCAGATTGTCTACAGGACAGCGGGAAGTTTGAAAGCTTCCTCCCTGTGCTTCCCTTTTCAGGTGCTGGCCTCTTTCAAGGATACGGGAGCCAAGAAAGTCAAAAAAGAGAATGGGGCATGAATGAAGCTTGCAGAAGCAGGTCCAAAGTGCCTGGTGTGTTGATCGAACAACACATATTCCTTTAGCATCCATACAACTTCTACAGAAATGAAGAGCATTTGAATTGTGATGAATGATATAGTTGGAGAGGGGGCGGGAAGAATGGAAGGTCAGGGACAGGTCGGAGCTAAGGAGAAATTGACACAGATGTCATGGACATCTTTGCTAATGTGTTAATGGTAGCATTAAGGACAGAAGAAATGCTAATAGTGGCATAATGTTTTGAGCTTACTTTAGCTCGGAGTCCACACCCAGGTTTAATCGATCAAACATGGTGGCACAAATCAGTTGTCAGACTCTCATAATCAGACACAGAGCAATTAAATCTTGAATCATAAAATCGTGAATCGTTTATGAGAACACAAAAGCTGTACACAATACTCCAGGTGCAGCTTCAACGCCCTGTACAATTGCAGTAAAACACCCCCATTCTGATACTTAAATTCTCTTGCAATGCAGGCCAACATACCAACACATGTAGATCGTCACCATCATGTGACCCTTGTCCCTTACGCTTTTTGTTGTGCAGCTCTTCACTCTGCTTCTCAGGGCAATCCAAGAATCCCGTCCTTGACCCCTTGCATTAAGGGCAAATTAACCTCTAGCGTCTTCTCCTATCATGTGCCTTTTCTGTTGCTCTGCTATTTAGGTAGATACAAGAACCCCTGTCCTTGTTCTCTACCTTAAGCGTGAGTTCTTCACTGAGTGATACTGTGTTCGTAACCTCTGCTCTTCCTTGGATCACTCAACTTATGGCTCCAGTAGCCTAACATGTTAGTCCTCTAACAACTGGGTGGTAAATTAAATATACTCACCCGCTCTTAGGAAACATGTCCTGTCACCAGATTCCTGTCGAAACTATCCTGCCAACTATACCAGTTCTGTAGCGTTTTTTTAGAGGCTAGGTATTGAGCTTAATTTTAGTTAATACGAAGACTCACAACTACAGTATCCTGGTGAAAGGCGTTCTTTATTGACCAATGTACGCTGGAAGGGAAGGGTTGTGTGGTCCAACATTTTTCTCAAGTTACATCGCATCAGCAATATAATTAAACAATTTCCAAAAGTCATTTTACACACCTAGTGGCTCACCCCAGTCAGAAATGAACCAATCATCATTAGTACAGGTCAATTATTATTCGTAAATGTCATATACCTTAATCAATTGCAGTCATTCTCTGACAGCATGGGAACAGTGGTTAAGAGTGATTCCTGACTGCCTTTCCCTTGGCCACCTGTATTGGCTCCAGAGTATCTTATCTGGTTTAAAGCTTTGTCTATTCATAGGCTGCCTGAGTTCACTAGTTTTGTCCTTAGCTTATGAATTTTTCTATTTATAAGTACTGTCTAGAGTATGACTAAGAGCTATGCATCTGTGAGTGTATTGTTACAAAGAATGTGGTTCGCTTTACTGGACTATTTTCCCGTGATGCTTTAGAACTGTGCCATTAGCCAAGCTGCAATACACTTCAGAAATGCATATTTAAATGATCTAACTGTGGTTATATGTGATTCTATGCAGACAATACCTCTGTAAAATATGTATAAGACAGTCTGTGATTTTTATCCTAAGTTATCTTCCGTTTTAATAGCTTTTGTTAGTGTTTTAGTCCCAGGGTATTTTGAATTCCACTGACACAGTGGATGTGCCTTGACACTGCCCAAATTATCTTTCTTTGAAGAAAGCCCAATAGTCTACCTTTTTTTCTGCTAACCTTTGACTCTAACTTACTGTGCAACATGGTGGCACAGTGGTTAGCACTGCTGTCTCAGGGATCCGGGTTCAATTCCCGACTTGGGTCACTGTGTAGGCAGAGTTTGCACATTCTCCCCGTGTCTGCATGGGTTTCCTCCGGGTGCTCTGGTTCCCTCCTACAGTTTGAAAGATGAGCTGATTTGGTGAATTGGCTATCCTAAATTCTCCCTCAGTGTACCTGAACAGGGGCCTGAGTATGGCGAGTGGGGGGATTTTCACAGTAACTTCATTGCAGTGTTAATGTAAGTTTACACTAATAGATAAATAAACTTTAAAACTTAAAACTTTATTTGACCCAAATGCATTCTGGCCCCATTGAAATTGGCTTTCCAACCCAGTTAGTCTCTCTTACTCTGTATTGTTTTCTTGTACTTTTCCATAGTCAGCCTAAAATGTTTGATACACCAATGATTACTAACCTCCTAATGATACCGGATTTTCAAGATTCCTTCCCTGTTGGAATGGACACATATTTCTGAAGAAAGATTTCCTGCCTACATTCTTGGAACTCTTGCCTCTTCCTGCCCTTTTAACAAAGATAGGTGGAGTTGTAGATAGCTTGTTTGTCGAAGTTTGTCAAAGGGTACAGCAGGGCATAAATCAGTAGCAGGTATGGGCGGAGAAATGGCAGATGGTATTTAATCTGGGCAAGTGTGAGGTGCTGCACTTTGGGAGATTAAATGTTAGGGATAAGTATACAGTTAATGGCAGGACTTTGAAAGCATTGATGTACAGAGGGATCTTGGGCAGAGTCTATTTTGCTAGAGTTCAAGATCAAAAAAAAGGTGCAATTACATTACTTTATGTGGCCTATAGGCCATCAACTAGTGGATTGGATATAGAGAAACAAATTTATAAAAAGTTCCCCAGCACTGCAAAGCTCTCCTATATTAGTACCGCAAGAAACTCTGTCCTGGCTTTATTCAGGCCTCTACAGGTCTATCAAAACAGTAGAGATGGGGTTTCCGGCCTCACCGCTACAGAAGAATCCAGAGACAGAAAAAATGCCTCAGACAGAGTGCTACATCCCCACAGATCTGAGCCAAGGCAGCATAACTGAGTGTACCTGTGAGAAACGCAGCTCACAGTCAAACAATTTAGTCGAGTCAAGTTCCGAAGGAGCAAGATATTTTATTTAACGTTCTTGCAAGACCGGGTGTCCAAAAGATAGGTACACCTTACATCGAGTTTAAGCAGGCTTTTTGAATAGGTTTAGGGCTGCCTCTTTTGCTATTTCATCGGCTAGCCTGTCCTCGAGCATCTCCTTGATCCCTTGGGATATTAAATGTCCCAAATATAACACCTGTGTCTTTCCTATTTGGACCTTTTCCAGATTTGCCTTTAACCCTTGACCCTCCAAATGCTTCAAGATCGAGTATAATGCTGTCTAAAGTGACGTTCCACTTGAGTTTGAGAGGCTATCAAAATATTGTCTACATACTGTAAGATTGTACTCCCTTTTGAGAGTTCCAACTGTTCTAGAAGTTACTCATTGCTTGATGAAATATGGCCAGGCTATTATGGAATCTAGTCCATGTATATTGCTTATCGCCTACTGTGAAGAAAAACTTATCCTGTGAGTTAAAGTTCAAGGGGATGGGCGAGAACTCGTTAGCTATATCTAATACTGTAAATACTTTGTGGGACAATGATAATACCAAAATTTGGCATTTGAACTCCAGGGCTGGAGTTTTCCCAATGACACTAGGATTTGATGTCTTTCCCTGGTGTGAAGGATTTAAATTGGTCAATGGATTATTTACTGTTCCTCCCCTCGTTACCGGAGCAAGGTTACAGACCTTCTCCTCAGTATCAAAGTCGCTCCCAGGTGCTGTGAGTTTCATGGTCATACTGCCGGGGTAGGGAGGTAATGTCCCCTGCAGTAGTCTTCTAACACTTGGTTTTGTTTCTCCAGTTCCCATACTCTGAATTCTAATTCCTTAATCTTTTTATCCTCACTCCACTTCTTAGTGGAAATGACTACTTGTTCAATTAGTCCAGCTAACTGATGTATTAACAATACTGCTATTTTCTTTGTTTGGTTTCTCTTTTCTAACTCTCTAATCTGTGATTCTGACGTTTTAATTCTCTCCTTGTCGTCAGCCCAATTTTTTTTACCCAAGACTGAGACGTGTTCAATTAATCTGGTTTAAACCTGTTTAATTAATTCAGACTAAGAGAATTCCAATATTCCGAGTTCTGTCCTTTTTTTCCCAATCATTTCCATTGTTGATCTAGCGGGTGAAATGGATCCCACCCCTAGGTCGCTCTTATCAGAGTCCGGTGATACCTATCAGGGCTGATTAGTGCCCTCTGTACCACTGCTTATACTCGTGAGTTTACACCCTTAAGCTCACACTATTAAGCCGGCTTTTCCTTCTACTCCGGCGATCACTCAGACAGACTCTTTCTTACTCAAACCTGAACATCACATCCCAGGCATCCTTCTCTAGCCTTTATACCCACTTCAAACTGCTGACCTTCGTGTAGGGGGGCTACCCCTCTTAACAACTGGTCTAAGGCTGGATGTAAAGACAGATGCCTCCTTGTCTGTACGTGCTCAGCTCAGACCTCTCACACTCTCACACTCTTTCATCACAGATGAGCACCTACTGTACTTCGATTCATTCCCTTAAATTCGGTAATCTATTCCGGAGCTCCAGTTGTGGCCATTCAACTGGACCCGTAAACAGATCCCGGGTTTCGGCATCAGTTGTTGTAGGTAAAGATACCTCTGAGACTAATTGTGAGTCAAAGTACAGCAGTTTATTTAACAAAAGCCTGATTCAGAAAATCCAAAATAAGATTTATTTTTATCACCTTTAAATATCCCCACTAAATTAAGACCCTTGTACATTCTTACAATTCTGGTACAATAAAACAAAACATTCCACAAGAGCACACAACTGGATGTTATCACTTGGAGCACAGATGCACGAAGAAATACTGAAAGCATTCTAATGTGCAATCTACATGATTAATTATTTCTACAGCTCTGCCTTTGTAACCAACACAGGCAAGTACAAAATCAAATCTACTGTGTGCCTAAATGGTTAACTCTCCTTACAACTTAAAGATCCACCTTTCCCACTTGGCAGAACTCAAATCTCTGTCTGATCCCTACGTAATTTATTAAACTTGAAGCAATTCACTTTGATTGGCTATACCTATTACATCACATGAGGCTCTCGATTACACAGTTACGCCCCCTCTCTCTCTCTCTCTCTCTGTGCACCATACAGAGTCAACCTGCTTGTCTCTTTTTAACCCTTTACTGATGGGAGCTCACTAGCCTCTAATAAATTTGACCATGTTTGATTCAGATGCCTCATGTCATGACAAGTCCCTTTCTCCCTCAAACAGTCATATAGTCATGCACAATTCCAAATACATAACCGCTATTAGCGTTCTCCCCGCACCTCAGTAAAAGCCTATGTCAGGATTACCAGTTCCGCCACTTGTGCTGACATACTTTCCTCTACTCTTCCTGCTCGGACCAATTGAAGGTCCATCCCATTCATGGTGATTCATCTATATACTTTGTGACCCATCCACAAACTCCAGTGCCTCTAGGGGCACCTCCCTTATTCTACTTTCCTCTGCTCCCTCATCTTGTACTAGGTGTTGTTGGACCTCCCTCGCAGCCCCTAAATTAACATTATTGACTGGTGGATTCTGGTTATTCACCAAGGGGGGTAAGGTGGAGGTAAGTGGTTCAGAACGTCCCATGATGGCGGAGGGGCAGTAGGAGGATCCTTTTCTTTTTCCTTGTTTATTATATCCATGGGATATAATCGATATTCTCCTCCTCCTACCCAGCAACTTGCATAGTCAATTTCTTTCTGGGACACCGGCTGCTTCTGTCTCACGTATATGTTAAGGGTCTGGCAGACCCAATCCTCATCCAAACCGTACTTTGGCCAGAAGATGGACGGACTTCAGATTGGTTCCTTTATCCAAACAAAACAACAATATTTAATCATAGTTTTCCTATCTTTATCCCTAATACTAGTGTTATAATCCTAATCTTTCAACATCCGTCCCAAAGGACTTTCTGGAGGGATGTTTCCAGGGGCCCCTTCCTTCTTTTGCAATTTCCCGGCACCTTTCCCTTGCCCGGGGGACTTAGTCTTACTTCTCCCAATTCCCATGGTTTGCCTACCACGACCCGGTCGCCAAGGTAATACTTAAAAGTCAATTTTCTTACCTTGGTCCGTGCACGGAGTTGCCCGACCACGACGGTGCCTATCGTCTTCCCCTTACTCGTTCAGAACGACCTTCCTAGGATTCTCAACAGTCTGCTGGCGGAGAGGCCCACCGACGAGTACCTGGGACCGATCAATGAGGAACGGGATGTGTCTTCCCAGTCGTCGCTGGCGACCGTCTCACCAGGGATGTTAGGATCCCGGACGAGCCCCCAGTTGTGAGAAACGCAGCTCACAGTCAAACAATTTAGTCGAGTCAAGTTCCGAAGGAGCAAGATATTTTATTTAACGTTCTTGCAAGACCGGGTGTCCAAAAGATAGGCACCCCTTACATTGAGTTTAAGCAGGCTTTTCGTACTATTTCTACAGCATGTTAATCAATTACACAATACATTGTTCTCCCCTAATTGGTGGTCCCTATCCCATTTATGTGTTGTCATTCCCCTATTGGCTCAAGGTGCCCCCAGCCACAGGTTGTGCTGTATGTTGGTTCATGTCCCAAGCCCCTCTGCTCCCCTCTAACCATATTTTCCTGTTATTGCAAGACTGCATATTGTAGGGTTGTTTCAATATCCTTACTTGATTAGTTCTCATGAGATTCATCCGTCTTGTCAATGTTCCCTGGAGAACTGTTAACAAGTCCAGTTCAGACCGACTGTATCCAGTCTTCTGCTAACTTAATCGCTGATGTCCCTACTATCTCAGTGACCTTTATCCCCCTGTAGTTAGAAAATATACTCAGTTGCAGAAACAACACATCTTGCTTACCATTTGATTCACAATCTGGACATTTTACATTCCTACAAGATGTGATGTACATGTCTTACTTCACACTGCACATCTGGTGTTATCCCTACACAATAGGCAGTTTCTTCACTGTCCTTGACTATAGTTCTGTCTCGCCTCAGCAACTTTCATACCCTATATTAGTGATTAAAACCACAGTTGTTCCCATAACGTGGGTTGGCAATATGCCGAATCGTAGGTTTCTGTCCTGCTTAGTTTGTTCTCATGAGGTAACATTCATTCCCCCTCATCCTTGCCCCATCCTGTGTTGTTTAAACTATGTCTGTTTGCTGTTGTATAGTTACAAGATCCTAGTTCTATTTCTTCAGTCATAATTTTATGTTTACCACATTTTATATTCATCTCTAACATATCCCAAGCTCCTCAATGCCATCTGAGGACGATGATACACATCCAAAGAAAAAGAGAAGTAAGCTTGCATTCAGTATTTGAGGAAATAGTTTGTAGAATTAAAAACGAGAAGGAAAATAAATGGTTACTTGTTCCTGTGCAGTGTTCTAATCTTAAAGATGTAGATTGATAAGGACAGACTAACTGTTCAGAATTGACCTATCACTTTAACAGCCAGTTCTTGTGAAGCCCTTCCTTTTAGTTTGAGACTATATATATATGTGTGTGTGTGTGAGTGTATAGGCTTTTTTTCAGAAAAAGCGAAAGGACTTCAAATTTATTTTCCACTAAAGACACACAAGACGAGTTGGGAAAGGGCCTCAATCCGACAAAAGCTCCTATTACATTTCCAGTAACACTTTAACCTAACATGACCATGCTAACTGGATGGTTAGCACCCAGTCCTGCTCCAAACCATCGTTGCAGGCAAATGGCACCTCAGTGTTGGAATGGGGGTGAGGAAACACAGGTTGAAAGATCTCTCTAGTTGTTAGCTATTGTTGTCAGTCAGTCATATCTTTCCAAGGAAGGCATTTTTTGTCCCTGCTGAATACTAAACAAGTTAGTTACAGTCGCATTTCACCAAAATATAGCAATAACTTTGACATACTGTTGATAGAAAATTAGATAGAATTTCCTGTTTGGTCTGATCTAACCTGTCCATGTTTCATATTTGCCTCCACTGTTTAATCTAAAGAGTTTATTGCATAATAACCCATGATCAAAATCAGCATGTCAGAGTTTTAGTTTGTACTTTTCTTAATAATTATCAGTCAGAATCTTGAACTAGTTATATGTGCTGTTTGAGTGCTGTAAAATGCTGCCCTTTTAAGATAAACAATCGACTTTGAATTTTTCTGAAACCAGGACTTTGAAATCATTTGCATCTCTCCACATTTTTTCAGTGGTTTTTGCAGCATTGTCCTATTTCCTTTACCCTGCGTTGAAAGACTGAGGAGGGATAGGGGATTTTTTTTAACCACTTTGTTGGCAGATCAGGCAAAGTGTGCTTTAGAATTGTAGGATTTTATAACACAGGAAGAGGCCATTTGGCCCATTCTACTTCCGACCAGCATAGAGTTTTAGTTGCTGTCTTTGGTCCTTTTCCAATTCTATTCAAACGAATTTTTGCAATAGCACCTCTTTCACAATGCTCCTAACTGAGATAATGATGGTGATTCAATAACAGTCTGTGCTGTTCTGCAATTTACTGAGCATTCAGCTGGAGTGTCACATACTTTTATATGATAATTATGCCGCTGTATTGTACTAAAACACTGAATCCTCTCAAGTTTTATCTCCCCCACCCCCTCCCCAACTGTTTTTAAGATTTTTTTTTCTTTCCCACATGCTGCACAGTGGCACAGTGGTTAGCACTGCTGCCTCACAGCGCCAGGGACCCAGGTTCAATTCCGGCTTGGGTCACTATCTGTGTGGAGTTTGCACATTCTCCCCATATCTGCATAGGTTTCCTCTGAGTGCTTCAGTTTCCTCCCACAATCCAAAGATGTGTGGGTTAGATTGATTGGCCATGCTAGATTGCCCCTTACAGTGGGGGACTAGATAGGGTAACTATGGGATCATAGGGATAAGGCCTGGGTGGGTATGTGGTTGGTGCAGACTCAATGGGCGGAACAGCCTCCTTCTGCAGTGTCAGATTCTATGATTCCATGATTCTATGATCTCCTCCAGAGTTGTCCCAGGCATTACAAGCTCTCCCTCCTGTGGCATCTTTCCAGCCAAGCATTCATCTGTCTTATCTTCCTTCTTCTCCACTCACTTGCTAATGGCACTAGGAGTAATCTGGAGATGACTACTTTTGAGGTCCTGCTTGTTAGTTTTCTCCCTACCTCCCTAAATTCAGTCTTCAGCTCTGTATCCCTCGTTTTAACCATGTCATTGGTACTGAGATGGATCATGATTGCTGGCTGTTCACCCTCTCCCCTCAGGATGAGCTGTGGCCACTCAGTGACATCTTTGACTCTGGCACCAGGAAGGCAACGCATCATCTTGGATTCACATCTTCAGCCACAGAAACGCCCATCTATTCCCTGAACTATCGAAATGTAGTCATTCTTGCAATGTAGGAGAAATGGCAGCCAATTTGCACACAGCAAGCTCCCACAAACCACAATGTGATAATAACCAGATTGTCTTTTTTATTGGTGTTGTTTGAAGCATCAATATTGGCCTTGACACCAGAGAGAACTCCCCTGCTCTTCTTTGAATAGCGACATGGCATCTTTTACATTCACCTGAAATAGGAGATGGTTAATATCTCACTCAGAAAGGCAGCACCTCAGACAGTACAGCAGCCTCTCATTATTGCATGGGAATGTCAGGCCAGACTTTGATTTCAACTCTCTGGACTGGGATTTGTTACGATAGACAATGTTCCTAGAAGGTTGGACCGATATTCAAAGGCAAGTTTGAGATACTGGCTAGCCTTGGCTTGCAGTTGGTTTTATATTTTTATTAATACAAGTTAGATTTAAATCCATATTCACAATACCATTTTAAGACAATGCAGTTCGCAACTCAGTTCACATTCAAACCAGAGAATAATGCATCAACTATCTAATTATTGATTGGTACGTTATAACTAGTTATGAAGTATCTTCCACTCAGGATAAAGCACAAAGAACTAAAAAGAACAATCAGCTGGTTGAAAACAGATGTTAGTGCCCTGAGATACTGGATGTCTTTTTCTCCACAATCCATAAGGATTACGCAGATTTGTTGCAGTGTTATTGACAGAAAATTCAATTTCCACACAATCGCCTTGATCTTTAATGGCACAGAATTAATAAAGTAACTTAACCATAAAATATACTGTCAACGAAAAGGCAGCTTATAAAACTAAATTGCAATCTCATTACTGTTGTGTCATATTATTATATAAGATGCTTCCCTCTTGTAGTACCCACAAGTCACATCCAAAGATGTAAGGGTTATGTTGAATGGCCATGCTAAATTGACCCTAGTGTCAGGGGACACTAGGGGATTAGCAGGGTAAATATATGGGGTTACAGGAATAGGGCCTGTGTGGGATTGTGGTCTGTATAGACTCAATGGGCCAAATGGCTTCTTTCTGCACTGTAGGGATTCTATGATCTTATGATAATACTTGGAGGCCGCTTTGCCAACAGAACAAGTATTGAAGATTTGAGGATTTTGGAAGGTATTGTGTCCACACGTTCTTCACATAGAGTTTAGTCCACATCAAGTTAAGAGCCAGAAATGGTGGGTCAGTCTTTGCAGAGTCCAAAAACACATCCGGTCACACTGTCTCCTGTGGAGGAAAACATGCTCTTAGTTTCAGATTCCTTTTAAACCCCTTCACATTCTGAAGTTGTTGACCTTGAATGAGATGCATTGTAATGGGATGACGGAGATATACCTACATAATGGGAGGTGATAGCCTAGTGGTATTATTGCTAGACAATTAACCCAGAAACTCAGCTAATGGTCTGGGGACCTGCGTTCGAATCCCACTACGGCATTTGGGAGAATTTAAATTCAATAAAGAATATCTGGAATTAAGAATCTATTGAAGATCATGAATCCATTGTGATTGTCGGAAAAACCCATGTGGATCATTCATGCCCTTTAGGGAAGGAAGTCTGCCGTCCTTACCTGGTCTGGCCTACATGTGACCCCAGAGCTACAGCAATGTGGTTGACTCTCAACTGTCCTCCAAGGGCAGCTAGAGATGGACAATGAATGCTGGCCAGCTAGCGACACCAATGTCCCACGATTTAATAAAAAAGCTTCTTATTGAGATGTGCTCTGCCTAGGGTATATTTTCAGGAGCTGTGACTGAGAGATATACTTACATTCCATCTACCTGAGATACACTTGCATGAACTCTGGTATTTTCCCCTTCCTTTGTCAAGCACCCACAGTTGGGTATCTGGACCGTTATAATGCCATGAAATGGTAGACAAAATAATCAAAATGGCTAACTGAGTGAACAAAGAACAAAAACAGCCCGGGAAACAGGCCCTTCAGCCCAATGAACCCGCGCCGCCATCTCAACACCACCAGTCCCCCTCTCCACCCACAACCCTTGTCTAATGTTTTATGGCCATCCAGATTGAGGGAAACTGATTTAGGGACAATTTATTACTGCCAATCAGCCTAACAGCACACCTTTGGGGTGTGGGAGGAAACCGGAGCACCCGGAGAAAACCCACGCAAGCATGGGGAGAATGCGCAAACCCCCACAGACACCGGCCCAAATCCATGTGTCTGCACAGCAATCAGTGATAGTCACTGAGCTGTCGTGTTGCCCAGTATCTGGTCCAGTTTAGGCACACACTAACGACATGAAGCACTAGGCCAATCTCGAACAACCAAGAGCAGCCCAAGTACGACCCATCGCGTGTATGCCCCTCGTTGGACACAAGGCGGACCGACTTAAAACCTGTGAATGAAAAGGAAAAAAAAACATTGTACCATACCCATTTACCTTACCAGGGACGCCCCAATGCTAATGACCCTTATTTAAAACAATCTCCTATATCCACCCATCTCCAACCCACTCATGTGCCTGTCTAAGTTACTCTTAAATGACACTAGCGTGTCTGCCTCCACCACCTTATTTGGCAGAGCATTCCATACCCCCACTACCCTCTTTTTAAAAACCTCCCTCTAATATCTGTGTTGTACCTCTCCCCCCTCACCTTAAGTCCATGGCCCCTTGCCCTATGTGTCTCTATCATAGGAAATAGTTTACCTCTGTTTACTCTATTTATACCCTTCATAATCTTATATATACCTCTATTAGATCCCCCCTCAGTCGGCGTCTTTCAAGGGAAAAGAGCCCCAATTTCTTCAATCTTTCCTCATACCCCAGTTCTTCCATACCAGGCAACATCCTGGTAAAGGTAATGCTTACCTTTACATCTAGCGGACTGAACTACTAGGGAAGAGGGTAGAAGTCATACTTCTGCTATACTAAAGCCCTGGTTAGACCACAATCGGAGTATTTTTTAATAATTAATTCATGGGATGGGACAGGGTATTTATTGCCCATCCCTAATTGCGCTTGAACTGAAGCTGTTTGAAAGTCAGACCGGGTAAAAATGGCAGATTTCCTTCCCTGAAGGGACATTAGTGACATTAGGGTTTTTACAATGATCGACAATGGTTTCATGGTCATCATCAGATCTTACCCTGGGTCTCTGGATTACTACTCCAGTGACAATACCATTACATCACTGCCTCCCCAGTATTGTGAGCAGTTTTGAATACCACACCTTAGGAATGTATATATGGGCCTTGGTAGGAGTGCAGTATAGATTTACCAGAATGTTAGCTGGACTCTGAGACTTGAATTATGAGGAGAGATTTTACACCTCATGTGTGAAATAAGTTCACTCTCAGTCAAGTCCGGATCTGTTTTCAATATGCATGTATTCACTTTCTAGGACTAGTCAGTAGATCACAAACAGGAACTCAGCCTGATTGTTCCCCCCTATCCTGCCCCCCTCCCCGCAACCCAGTGGTAAAAATGCAGTGTTGTCAGCTGTGACTTACTGAAGTCAGCCCTGATTGGTGATTGAACCTGGGACCTTTTCACAGGTGGGTACAGCACAGTGATTATCACTGTTGCCTCACAGAGCCCGTGTCCTGGATTCAATTCCGGCCCTGGGTATCTGTCCATGTAGGCTTTGCATGTTCCCCCCTTATGTGTGTGGGTTTCCTCCCATAGTCCAAGGATGTGCAGGCTAGGTGGAATGCACTGCCTGGAAGTGTGATGGAGGCAAATTCAAAAGGGCATTAGACGATTATTTGAACAGAAACAATGTGCAGGGAATGGCACTAAGCCATAATTCCCATTTGGAGAGTCAGAGCAGATGCAATGGGCCAAGTGACCCCCTTCTGTGCTGTAACAATTCTGTGATGTTGTGAGAAAATTATCGTTGTTGTCTATTTAAGGGAAGATATACTGGCATCGGAGTCAGTCTGGAGAAGGTTCACTAGGTTGATCCCGGGTGTGGAGAAATTTTCTTATGAGGAGAACTTAAGGAAGGAGTAAGGAGGGTTAAAAGGGGTCATAAAAAGTCCTTGGCAAACAGCATTAAGGAAAAATCTGAAGGCATTTTATATATATGTAAAGAGCAAGACGGTAGCCAGGGAAAGGGTGGTCCATTCAAGGATAGTGGAGGGAATCTATGCATGGAACCAGAAAAAAATGGGCGAGATACTAAATGAATACTTTGTCTCAGTATTTACCAAAGGGAGGAACTTGATGGATGAGGAGCCTCAGGGAGGGTATGTAGATATTTTGGGTCATGTCAAAATCAAGGAGGCGGAGATGGGCGTCTTAAAAAGCATTAAAGTAGATAAGTCCCCAGGGCCTGATGGAATCTACCCCAGAATACTGAGGGAGGCAAGGGCGGAAATTGCTTGGACTTTGATAGAAATCTTTGTCTCCTCATTGGCTACAAGTGAAGTTCCAGAGGACTGGAGGATAGCCAATGTTCCATTGTTTAAGAAGGGCAGCAGGGATAATCCAGGAAATCATAGGCTGGTGAGCCTTACGTCAATGGTAGGGAAGTTATTGGAAAAGATTCTCAGGGACAGGATTTACTCACATTTGGAAACAAATGGACTATTAGTGATAGACAGCATGGTTTTGTGAAGGGGAGGTCATGCTTCACTAACTTGATCGAGTTTTTTGAGGAAGTGACAAAGATGATAGATGAGGGAATGGCAGTGGATGTTGTGTACAAAGACTTCAGTAAAGCATTTGACAAGGTACCTCATAGTAGACTGGAAGGAAAGGTGAAGTCATATGGGATCAGAGTAGAGCTGGCAAAATGAATGCAGAACTGGCTTGGCCATAGAAGACAGAGGGTAACAGTAGAAGGGTGTTTTCCTGAATGGAAGATTGTGATTAGTGGTGTTCCACAGGAATCAGATCTGGGGCCTCTGTTGTTTGTAATATATATAAATGATTTGGAAGAAAATGTAGCTGGTTTGATTAGTAAGTTCGCAGATGACACAAAAGTAGGTGGAATTGCGGATAGTGAAGAGGATTGTCAGAGGATACAGTAAGATAGTGACCAGTTGGAGACTTGGACAGAGAAATGGCAGATGGAGTTTAATCTGGCCAAGTGAGATAATGCATTTTGGAAAGTCAATGAATGTAGGAACTATACAGTAAATGGTAGAACCCTCAGAAGTATTGACAGGCAGAGAGATCTGGGAGTACATGTCCACCAAATACTGAAAGTGGCAGTGCAGGTGGATAAGATAGTCAAGAAGACATACGTACGGCATGCTTGCCTTCATTGGTTGGGGCATTGAGTATAAAAATTGGCGGGTCATGCTGCAGCTGTACAGAACCTTAGTTAGGCTTCATTTAGAATATTGTGTACAATTCTGGTCACCACACTACCAGAAGGATGTGGATGCTTTGGAGAGAGTACAGAAAAGATTTACCAGGATGTTGCCTGGTCTATAGGGTATTAGCTATGAGGAGAGGTTGGATAAAATCGGTTTGTTCTCACTGGAACGACGGATGTTGGGTGGAGGGGGAGAGGGCGTGGTGGGGGTAGTGGGGGGGTGACCTGATAAAGGTTTACAGGATTATGAGTGGCATGGACAGAGTAGATAGTCAGATGCTTTTTCCTAGGGTAGAAATGTCAAGTACCAGGTGATATAGGTTTAAGGTGTGTGGGAAGAAGTTTAGAGGAGATGTGCGAGGCAAGTTTTTTACACAGAGGGTGGTGAATGTCGGGAACTCGCTGCCCGGGGAGGTGGTGGGAGCAGATACGATAGCGGCATATAAGGGGCAACTAGACAAATACATGAATAGAATGGGAATGGAAGGGTATGGACTCCGTAAGTGCATATCGTTTTAGTTTAGGCGGGCATCTTGATCGGTGCAGGATTGGAGAGCCGAAGGGCCTGTTCCTGTGCTGGACTGTACTTTATGTCTGAGAGTTTGAGTAGGCTGAGCCTGTACTTATTGAAGTTTAGAAGGATGAGAGGCGACCTTGTTGAGACATTTCGGATTCTCAGGGGGCTTGACAGGGACGATGCTGAGAGGTTGTTTCCCCTAATGGGAGAGTCTCGGATCACAGGGCATCATCTCAGAATAAGAAGTTGCCCATTTAAGACAGAGATGAGGAGAAATTTCTTTACTCAGAGGGTGGTGAATCTGTGGAATTCTTTACTGCAGAGGGCTGTAGAGGCTGAGTCGTTAGGTATGTTCAAGGCTGAGATAGACAGATTTTTAAGCAATAAGGGAATCGAGGCTTATGGGAATAAGGTTATGGGGATATGGGGAAAGTGGAGCTGAGGATTATCACATCAGATCAGTCATGATCTCATTGAATGGCGGAGCAGATTTGATGGGCCAAATGGTTTACTTCTTTTCCTACGTCTTATGGTGTTATAGTATTTCATTGTTTCATGAGCTGTACTATCATCAGAGCTGTTCGGTATAATGGTTTATCTTACACTCTTAACTTTATTCTGTTTTGCTGATGGATCCCAGATTGTCTGACAATCTATATCACCTTTGCCAAAGTCCAATCGCCTTTGAATTGAAACAGGACAGAGAGGGTATTATCAGCTATTCCAATTACTCTGCCAACTTGGATCAGCTCAGTCTTAAGATGATCATAAAGTCATGGAGGTTTATAGCATGGAAACTTCACCCCAACTTGTCCATGCCACCCAATTTTTACCACTAAGCTAGTCCCAATTGTCCATGTTTGGCTTATATCCTTCTATACTAATCTTACCCGTGTAACTGTCTAAATGTATCTTAAAAAACAAAATTGTATCCACCCCTACTAACCTCTGGCAGCTTGTTCCAGACACTCACCACCCTCTGTGTGAAAGAATTGCCCCTCTGGACACTTCTGTATCCCTCCCCTCTCACCTTCAACGTACGTCTTCTAGTTTTAGACTCCTCTACTTTTGGGAAAAGATGTTGACTATCTACCTTATCTATGCCCCTTATTATTTTATAGATCTTGATAAGATAACTCCTAAGCCTCCTAAACTCCATGGAAAAATATTCACAGTCTCCCGACAAACGATACAAATCAGTGTTGGAGGTGGTGGGTTTGAGATGTGCTGTTGAAGAACACAAACACACTTACCGATGTCACTGATAATGGCACTTTTGTGGATTCAGATTCAAATAAACTTCTTCTGGTCCTGCAGATGGGGATAATCCATTTGTGGTATTCAGCCCTTATCTTGAGAGGTTTGAAAAAATGAATTTATCAAACGCTGAACCTGAATACAATAAATTACGCCTCTGCACTTAACTGTGCATTGAAATATTCAGTTTTTTTAATGAAAAGCATTGTGGTTGGCTTAGAATTGCTGCTGATCCATTGTGAATTGATTTGTTTAAGTCAAGCTTAGCCCACCGCACAACTAACCTTGATCTAGGAGGAAGACCAGGGTGAATTGGCCCTTTACTGCACCTGTCTTTCTGGCCTACTATGAAAAGCAGGTTTATTTGGAACTAATCCAAACACGGGTCTATGGGTTCAACTCCATGATTTTCCATGACATTCTGATTTTACTCCATGACTTGAGCCTTTGTAGCATAGGTAGCAATTCTCTGACCTCGCCCACAGCTGTGATTATTCGGTCCCATTGCAGTGACTGGAAATTTAGCTGAGTGCCAAATTATCCGTTTTCGCTGGTAGCTGTTGTGTGGCAAACGAGATCGGAGAATCCCAGACATAGGTGATCGTGAGGTAAGGAAAAATAACTCATATTTTATACTAAACTTCTCACAATCTCAGGATGTTCAAAATTGTGTTATAACTAAGTACCTCTTGTACTTTCTGGCATAGTCAGTCTTGATGTTACAGGGAAATGTAGCAGCCAATTTATTTGCACACAGCAAGATCCCAAAAAATAGTCATGTGATAATGAAGAGATAATCTGCTTCGTGTGTAAGTTCAGGGGTAAGTACTGGCCAGGACATAGATCCAGGACCAACAGTCCTGGATTTCCAGGAGATTTTATCCCAAGTCAGATTTTCCTGGAACATGTTTTGTTCTTTAACCTATTTGCTTGCATGTGTTGGATGTTAAATTTTCCTTTGTTGTCTCCACACGTATCAGGTCCGGTATTCTCTTCCCAATCTCAAAGCATGTGTTGACTGTGGCACTTCACGGCCACCGGTTCTCTGTGTGCATTGGAACTGGCAAACGCAGTTTTGAGTTTGAGATACACTGTACGGCCCTCCCACGCCCACAACTCAGGCAGTGTCTCCTCCCCACCCCCTCGTTCCCTCCACTGCCCCTGCCCTCTCACCTAATCATTATCCGCCATGCCAAAGTGCCTCTTAAATTTTTCACTGGGAGTTTGTCGTCCTTCCCAGTACACCAGGAAAAACTCCTATGCTTCGCTTTGTAATAGTGTTGTGGGCCCTTAGCTTAATATCGCAACCAAAAACAGCACCTTTGATAGTGCAGCATTCCATCCATACTGCCCATTCGACAGTGCAACACCCCTTCAGTCTGGCCTGTTCAACAGCGTAGCACCCCCTCAGTACTGGCCCCACAAGAATGCAGTACTTCCTCAGTACTGACCTTCTGACAGTGCCGCACTCCCTCAGTACTGATCCTCTGACAGTACAGCACTCCCTCAGTACTGACCCTCAACAGTGTGGCGCTCCCTTAGTACTGATCCTCTGACAGTGCGGCACTCCCTCAGTACTGATCCTCTGACAGTGCAGCACACCCTCAGTACTGACCCTCGACAGTGTGGCACTCCCTTAGTACTGCCCCTCTGAAACTGCAGCACTCCCTCAGTGCTGACCTTCTGACAGTGGGGCACTCCCTCAGTACTGACCCTCTGACACTGCGGCACTCTTTCAGTACTGACCCTCTGACAGTGCAGCAGTCCCTCAGTACTGACCCACTGACAGTGCAGCACTCCCTCAGTACTGACCCTCCAACAATACAACACATCCTCAGTACTGATCAACTGACAGTGCAATGCTCCCTTAGTACCATTGTCAATATTTAGTGTAGATTGATTTGAATAACTTAAGACCAGATATCGGCTTACACCATTTTGGGGCACTGAGGCATTGATATGAGATGTAGGAAACATATGCATATTTCTTGCTGGAAGAGTGCACCTACCACATTGGCAAGAGAAACACATTTTATCCATGACAGAAGTGGGCCTTTGCAGCTGTAAGTAAGAGGGCCAGTGTCAGTTTGAGGCCTTATACTGTAAGATGCTCTGAAGGAGTCTGCACACAGGCAAACCCAGCAACCTGCATCGAGCGAAGTAAGCAAATTCCCCTTAGCTGCATTGTCAATGTATCAGCAATTATATCCTTTGACAATGACATTGATCAGTCAGTTGCATTATTAAAGGCATGTGATGATCATTGGTTCAAAAATAAGTGAAAACAAAGTGGATGCAACTGGAACAGTTGCATGTGGGTAAGAAGTAGGAGGCTTTCACCTTGCTGAAAATAACCTTGCTTTAGGTAAGATACAAGTTTCAGACTTATTCCTTCACCATAAACTATATTGGAATGAACAACCACCCCAAAACATTAGAATAGATTATGTGGGGAGTTAGACTTGAGTTCTCAACCATCGCCTTCAGAAGCACAAGTGTTACCATTGACACAGAATGGCCACACAATAGCCATTGGGCCACGATAACAGCCGGGCTCTTGATTTTCAAAGGATTCTGTAGCTAAGTGGGAATACTTTCTCCCGGAAGAGATTGATAGAATTTTGTTCGGTGAGGGGTTTCGGAACCAAGGTGGGGATAAACAGAGTTAAAATACAGATTGGCTATGATCTATTTGAACGGTGCAACATATTTGAGGGGCTGAAGGGCCTAGTTGTTCCTACATTTCTAATAAATAGCATTTTTCTATTCCAGCTTGACCAAAGACATGCAGATTAGGTGGATTGGCCATGCTAAATTGACCCTAAATGTTATGGGGACTATCAGGGTAAATACATGGGGGTTTATGGGAATGCAATGACTTCAATGAGGCCATTGAAGTTGGCCTCTTAGAAAATGAACCTCCTGAATGAGCTCTTTATTGCTTGTCCAATCAGGGAGTCTTTGTAGTATTTATAACAGGGAGTGTCAGGTCTCCTGGTATTCTAGGTACTGACGCAGAGCTTGTAACAGTCTAGGGACTTTAATAGAGCTGGTAAGTAAAAGGGAATCTGGCCTCTGCTGACTTAGGTGATAGGGGCCAGGTGGGATTGTTGTCAGTTCAGGTTTGATGGGCCAAATGGCTTTTTTCTGCCCAATAGGGATTCTATGATTGACCAGTAACAAAACACAAAATGTAATACCATGTACCTTGGGATTCAAAACGCAGAGGATGATGAAGATGAAGGTGCCCTGGAAACTATTGACGATGGTAAATAAGTAGGCCATCACCACTGTTTCCTCCTGAAAATGAAATAAGCCGAGAATCCAGGTACAGCCCAGGATAAACACCTGTCCAATGGCTTTAACTGTCAGCATCCTGCAATAAGGAGAAAATTATTCTCAGACACACTGGTGACAAAGTCATATTTGTTAGCTAGGCCAGAGCCTGAAATGAAGCATTAGATATATCTAATGTGACAGAGTGTGGAATTCTGAGAGATATAAAGGCAGGAATTTCATTAATTTTTTGATTATTTTGACACCTGTTTGTGGCACTTTAATGCTACCTTGGAGGACTTGGTAAAATGTTGCCTAAATTGCTTCTCCTTTAAGCCTCTGTTAATACAATAGGTGGAAGAGACTTTGAAGTGGTGGTTGGTCTTTTGCTGGCCTCACTGAAGTAAGCGTCCATGGACCATCACAATGGATATCTACAAACTGATTTCCTTAAAGTATTCAATTATTTGATCACCTGACATTTACAAATCCGTACCAATTATTGCCAGTTTCACTGGAGATAATTTATAGAATCCCTATTGTGCAGAAAAAGGCTATTCAGCCCATCAAGACTGCACCGACATTTTGAAAGAGCATCTAACCCAAGCCTTATCCTCCACCCCATGTAATTACCTCGCTAATCCCCCTAACCTACACATCTTGGGACAGTATAAGACAATTTGGCATGGCCAATCCACCTCACCTACACATCTTTGGACACTAGGTGATTAACAGTTTCTATTCTCCTCTTATGCTCCCTAAATCTTGCGATGAGGCAAGATTTAGGGAGCATAAGATGGGAATAGAAACTGTCAGGTATGGGCACAAATGAAAAGTGAAGCTTGTTCAAGGAACAAATACTGCGTGTTCTTGATAGGTATGTCCCTGTCAGGCAGGGAGGAAATGGCCGAATGAGGGAATCGTGGCTCACAAAGGAGGTTCAATGTCTTATCAAGTGGAAAAAGGGAGCGTATGTAAGGATGAAAAAACAAGGTTCAGTTGGGTCACTTGAGAGTTACAAGGTAGCTAAGAATGAGTTTAAAAAAAAAGGCATAGGAGAGCTAGGAGGGGGCATGAGAAGTTCTTGGCGGATCGGATAAAGGAAAACCCCAAGGCTTTTTACTCTTATGTGAGAAATAAAAGAATGTCCAGGGTGAGGTAAGGGCCAGTCGAGGATAGTAGTGGGAACTTGTGCATGGAGTCAGAAGAGATAGGTGAGGTGTTGAATGAATATTTTTCTTCAGTGTTCACTAAGGAGAGAGACCATGTTTTTGAGGATGAGAGTATGATACAGGCTGATAGCATGGTGGAGGTAGATGTTTTGAGGGAAGATATAGTAGCAATTTTGAAAAATCTGCGGGTTGATAAGTCCCCTGGGCTGGATGGGATACATCCTAGGATACTTTAGGAGGCAAGGGATGAGATTGCGGAGCCTTTAGCTTTGATCTTTGGGTCCTCACTGTCCATGGGGATTGTGCCAGAGGACTGGAGAGTGGAAAATGTTGTTCCTCTCTTCAAGAAAGGAAATAGGAATGACCTTGGTAATTATAGGCCAGTTAGTCTTACTTTAGTGGTCGGTAAGTTAATGGAAAGGGTCCAGAGGGATAGAATTTGTGACCATTTGGAAAGATGCAGCTTAATCCGGGATAGTCAGCACGGTTTCGTGAGGGGTAAGTCCTGTCTCTCAAATTTGATTGAATTCTTTGAGGAGGTAACTAAGTGTGGAGATGAAGGTCGAGCAGTTGATGTCATATATGTGGATTTTAGTAAGGCGTTTGATAAGGTTCCCCATGGTAGGCTCATGAAGAAAGTAAGGAGGTGTGGATAGAAGGAAATTTGGCCAATTGGATAAGTAACTGGCTGTCTCATAGAAGACAGAGTGGTGGTGGAGGGAAAATTTTCAGATTGGAGGCCAATTCCAGTGGTGTATCACAGGGCTCAGTGCTGTGTCCTATTTGTGATTTTTATCAATGACTTGGAAGAGGGGGCTGAAGGGTGGGTTAGTAAATTTGCTGATGACACCAAGATTGGTGGAGTTGTGGATGAGGTGGAGGGCTCTTGTAGGCTGCAAAGAGACATTGATAGGATGCAGAGCTGGGCTGAAAAGTGGCAGATGGAGTTTAACCCTGATAAGTGCGAGGTGATTCATTTTGGTAGGACAAACTTGAACGTGGATTACAGCGTCAATGGCAGGGTTCTGAGGAGCAGAGAGATCTTGGGGTTCATATCCACAGATCTCTGAAGATTGCCACTCAAGTAAAGAAGGCTCATAGTGTGTTAGCATTTATTAACAGGGGATTTGAGCTTAAGAGTTGTGGGGTTATGCTGCAACTTTACAGGACCTTGGCGAGACTACATTTGGAATATTCTGTGCAGTTCTCTTCACCTCACTATAAGAAGGACGTGGAAGCATTGGAGAGAGTGCAGAGGAGATTTACAGGATGCTGCCTGGTTTGGAGGGTAGGTTTTATGAGGAAAGGTTGAGGGAGCTGGGGCTTTTCTCTTTAGAGTGGAAGAGGATGAGAGGCGACTTAATAGAGGTTTATAAGATGATGAGGGGGATAGATAGAGTGGATGTGCAGAGACTGTTTCCTCGGATGGATGTAATTGTTACTAGGGGGCATAACTATAAGGTTCATGGTGGGAGATATAGGAGGGATGTCCGAGGTAGATTCTTCACTCAGTGTTGGGGTGTGGAATGCACTGCCTGCTGTGATAGTGGAGTCGGACACTTTAGGAACTTTCAAGCGGTTATTGGATAGGCACATGGAGCACACCAGAATGATAGGGAGTGGGATAGCTTGATCTTGGGATTGGACATAGCTCAGCAGAACATTGAGGGCCGAAGGGCCTGTACTGTATGTTCTATGTTCTACTAAGGGGCAACTTAGCATGTCCAATCCACCTAACCTACCCATCTTTGGACACTAATGGGCAATTTAGCATAGCCAATCCACCTAACCTGCGCATCTTTCCAGTTTGGGAGGAAACTGGAACACATGGTGGAAACGCACACAAACACGGAGAATGTGCTAAGTCCACACCCATGGCCAGAATTGAAGCCAAGGTCCCTGGTGCTATGATGCAGCAGTGCTAACCACTGTCACTGTGCTGCCAAAAATCTGACCAAATCCAAACTACTACTTTAATTAGTTTGACTCTTTCCATTTCGGTGTTGATGTCAGGAAGCATTTCTTCAAATAAGGGATGGTGGAAATCTGGAGCTCTCTCCCAAAAAGGCTGAGGAACCTGGGGGGAGGTTGTTGAGGAGTATAATTGTAAAAATCAAAAATTAGATTGATAGAATTTTCTTATGTAACTGTACTAAAGGATACAGAAATGTTAGTCTTGGGAGGCTAGCAGGGTAAATAATTGGGGTTAAAGTATCAGGCCTGGGTGGGATTGTTGCCAGTGCAGGCTTGATGGGCCAAATGGCCTCCATCTCTACTGTAGAGATTTTATGATAAGGATGTTTTGTCATGATTTGTATCTTAACTCCAACTGCAAACCTGCTTTCTATATCCTTTAATACAGTTACATAAGAAAATTCCATCAATCTTATTTTTGGTATGTTCAATTACACTCCTCCCCAACCTCCCCCCCGGCTCCTCAGCGGTTTGGGGAGAGAGCTCCAGATTTCCACCATCCCTTGTGTGAAGAAGTGCTTCCTGACATCAACCCTGAATGACCCACCTCTAATTTTATGGCGATGTCCCATTGTTGTTCTTACCTTGTGTCCTTAATTTTCGATACCTTCACATCACGACTGGATAGTTCCTCGTTCAATGTGTAGAGAGTCATGGTGAACAGAAGTGTGTTGATCTGTTGAGATTATTTGACATTTTAGACTTTGTGATTGGGAATATGATGATAGATTATAAAATCTAACTCATTCATGGCTTGAATGAAGTGACATTTGGGCATAACACATTGGCTGTGAGCTTCTGTGGTACTATCTAAGTGATGCACAATAGCAAAGGGCGCAAACTATCTTGAGCTGAATCAACCCAAGCTCATATAGGTCGAGTATCCATTATCTAAAACCCCTGGGCCTGATTGTGTTTTAGTATTTGGATTTTTTTCGGTTTTTGGATGCCTGTTGTATTGGGTATCTTTTAAAATTAATTCCTTGGGGAGACATAGATGTCACTGGCTGGCCAGTATTTATTGCCCATCTCTAGTTACCTGAGGGCAGTTGAATCAATCACATTGCTGTGGCTCTAGAGTCACATGTAGGCCAGAACAGATAACAACAGCAAATTTCCTTACTTAAAGGACATCAGTGAACCAGATGGGTTTTTCTGACAATCAACAATGGTTTCATGGTCATTATTAGATTCATAGTTCCAGATTTTTAAAGAAGTCAATTCCATCACCTGCCTTGGATTCAAACTCAGGTCCGCAGAAGATTAGCTGAGTTTCTGGATGAATAGTCTAGCTATAATACCACTAGACCATTGCCTCCCCTGATGATATGGTTAGGATGAATAAGTAGTGACTTTGTGAAAAGCTAGCTAGTAATGGGGAGCTGGTGAAAGGGCTTTGTGTCCCTTAGTGTCCGGTTACTTGGTTTTGTGAAGGAAGAGTAAGCAGCCTCTCGATATTGTCCAGATCTTGTTGCATTTGAACATGGACTGCTTCAGTATTGCGAGCAATGTTGAGCATTGTCCAATCATCAGCGAACATCCCCACTTCTGACATTATAATGGAGGGAAGGTCATTGGAATTCTCTGCCCGTTGAAGTGGTGGAGGCTGCCTCGCTAAATATTTTTAAGAAGCGGGTTGATGGGTTCTTGATAAGAGAGGGGATTAAGGGTTATGGGGAGAGGGCGGGAAAGTGGAACTGAGCCACAACAGATCAGCCATGATCTTATTGAATGGCGGGGCAGGCTCGAAGGGCTAGATGGCCTACTCCTGCTCCTATTTCTTATGTTCTTAACTGAAGATTGTTGGGCCTAGGACACTACCCTAAGATGTCCTGGAGTTGAGATGAATGACCCTCCACAACCACAACCATCTTCCTATGTGCCAGGTATGACTCTAATCAATGGAGAGTTTGCCCACTGATTTCATTGGTTCCAGTTTTGCTAGGGCTCCTTGATGCCACACTTGTTTGAATGCAGCCTTGATGTCGAGGGCTGTCACTCTGACCTCACCTCTGGAATTCAGTTCTTTTGCCATGTTTGAACCAAGGGTGTAATGAGGTTAGGAGGTGAGTGACCCTGGCAAAACCCAAACTGGGCGTCACTGAGCATGTTATTGCTCAGCAGGTGCTGCTTGATAGCACTGTTGATGACCCCTTCCAGCACCTTACTGATTGAGTGTAGACTGCGTGGTAATTGGCCGGGTTGGATTTGTCCTGCTTTTACCTGGACAATTTTTCATAATGTTAGGTAGATATTAGTGTTGTAGCTCTACTGATTTATTATTGTCACATGTATTGGTATACAGTGAAAAGTATTGTTTCTTGCGGCACTATATGGACAAAGCATACTGTTCATAGAGAAGGAAATGAGAGTGCAGAATGTGATGTTACAGTCATAACTAGAGTGTGGCAAAAGATCAACTTAGTGTGAGGCAGGTCCATTCAAAAGTCTGACGGCAGCAGGGAAGAAGCTGTTCTTGAGTTGATTGGTATGTGACCTCAGACTTTTGTATCTTTTTCCTGATGGAAGAAGGTGAAAGAGAGCATGTCTGGGGTGCACCAGGTCCTCGAGTATGCTGGCTTCTCTTCCAAGACAGCGTCAATGGATCTGAGGCTGGGTTGCATGATGGACTGGACTTCGTTCATGATCTGTGGTAGTTTCTTGCGGTCTTGGACAGAGCAGGAACGATACAAGCTGTTATACAACCAGAAGGAATGCTTTCTATAGTGCATCTCTAAAAGTCGGTGAGAGTCATAGCGGACATGCCAAATTTTCTTAGCTTCCTGAGAAAGTAGAAGCATTGGTGGACTTTCTTAACTATAGCGTTGGCATGGAGCGACCAGTACAGTTTGGTGATCTGGATGCCTAGAAACTTAAAGCTCTTGACCATTTCCACTTCATTCCCATTGATGTAGACAGGGGCATGTCTTCCACTACATTTGTTGAAGTCAATGACTATTTCCTTTGTTTTGTTGACACTGAGGGAGATATTATTGTTGTTGAATCAGTTCATCAGATTCTCTACCTCTTTCCTGTACTTGGTCTCATTATTGTTTGAGATCTGACCCACTGCAGTAGTGTCATCAGCAAACTTGAAAATCAAGTTGGAGGGAAATTTGACAATAGTCATGGTGTATAAGGAGTATAGTAAAGGGCTGAAGACACAGCGTTGAGGGGCACCAGTGTTGAGGATGATCGTGGAGGAGGTATTGTTGCCTATCCTTACTGATTGCAGTCTGTGAGTTAGGAAGTCTTGGATCCAGTCGTAGAGGAGGAGCTGAGCCTCAGGCCACAGTGTTTGGAAATCAATTTAGTAAGAATAATGGTTTTGAAGGCTTAGCTGTGGTCAATAAATAGGAGTCTGACATAGGCATCTTTGTTATCCAGATGTTCCAGTGTTGTGTGGGGTGAGGGAGATGGCATCTGCTGTGGGTCTGTTGCAATGATAGTCAAACTGTAATAGATCCAGGCAATCTGGGAGGCCAGAATTGATTTGTCATGATTAACCTTTTAAAGCACTTCACAATGATGGATGTCAGCCACAAGACGATAATCATTAAAGCTTGGAAAGAGCTTGGAAGAGTTTTACAATACATTCTACTTTACCCCTCTGATCCCCTAATCCTTAGTTCCATTTGAACTCTTCTAACATTGGTCAACACCTTCAGTTTGTTCTCTTGGCTGAAAGAGAAGCCTGTAATTTCAGACTTTTTAACATGGATTTAAAATCCTATTTTAAACAATAAAAAAATGCACCTTTGAATTCAGAGAAAAGATTCAGTCCGAGCTTGAAGACAAAAAAATTTCCATTTCTATCACAATCTTTTCTGGCCTCAGGACAGCCCAAAGTGCTTTGCAGCCAATTAATTATTTTGTAGTGTAGTCATTGTTGTAATGTAATGAAACAGTGCAGCCATTTTGTGCACAGCAAGCTCTTACAAGCAGTGATAACGACTAGATGATCTGTTTAGGTAATATTTGTTGGGGGATAAGTATTGTCTTGGACTCCAGGGAGAATTCCCTTGCTGTTCTCAAAATGGTGCCAGGGGACCTTTTACAGCCACCAATATGAGGAGACGGGACCTCAGCTTTGACAAAGGATCATCTGGACTCAAAACGTCAGATCTTTTCTCTCCTTACAGACGCTACCTGACCTGCTGAGATTTTCCAGCATTTTCTCTTTTGGTTTCAGATTCCAGCATCCGCAGTAATTTGCTTTTATCCTCAGCTGAACATCTTATCCAATCTATAGAGGGTAAGATTTTCCAGCCCATCCCATCTCCCCTGTGCTGCATTTTCCTTTGGCGGAGGCAATTAGTTACCGGCCGCTGCTGGGATCTTCAGGACCTGCCAATGCTGCCTCTCAGAGCTGGGTTCAATTCCAGTCTTGGGTGACTATGTGTGGAGTTTGCATGTTCTCCCCATGTCTGCACATGTTTCTTTTGGGTGCTCCGGTGTCCTCCCACACTCCAAAGATGTACAGATGATGTAGATTGGCCGTGCTAAATTGTCCCTTTAGTGTCCAAAGATATACAGGGTAGGTGGATTGGCCATGCTAAATTATCCTTTAGTGTCCCAAGATGTGTAGGTTCATGGGATTAGTGGGGTAAATATGTGGGATGACAGGAAAGGTCAGACTGGGTAAGATGCTATGTTGGAGAGTCAGTGCAGATTTGATGAGCTGGATGGCCTCCTCCTGCGCTGTTGGGATTCTATGATACTGTACTGCACTAGAGTGTCAGCTTAGATATTTGTCCTCCAGAATTGAGACTTGAATGACCTCCTTCAAGACTCAGATGCAAACAGGCTGCCACTGAACCATAGCTGACAGTTTCTTACTACTCTATCGATAGTAACCGAGAATTATGAATGTATGTCAGGAAGAATGGCGATCTTTGCAGCTCATTTGCTATGTTAATTGAAAAATATAATCAGGTTTCCAGGAAACAAACATGGAAAAGAATAATTACCAGAATGATCAGATAGACTGGTCCCAGGAAGCTCCAGATGAACCCATACTCTACCTGTAGCCAGCAGCTGGAGAAAGCAGAGTGAACAGGTTTAAGTTCAAAGGTTCATGTTTATTAAAACTGAACGTTGTTGGGGTGGGGGGTAGTGGAAATGGGGTGCTGCTTTTGGTCAACCACTGATCTTCTACCTCTCGAATCTCCAATTCACCTCAGTCCGAAGGGCGGCGAATGACTCCTCACTCTGCCCAATGAAATGTCCTGAGGTAAATTGGGATGACGTTGGCCCCACTGCCTCATGGGCAGGGGTCCGCGATTCAACACTGCCACCCTCTTTGCCACTTGGCACAGCCAGGATGGCAAAAATGGAAGTATCACATGCTTGTACATACATTCCCTTCTGCAGATGGGATTGGCGCACTTATTGCCTTGGGTCAACCATTTGACAGAGCTCAAGTGCCATTGTTCCCGGTGTGAGACTAGACCTTAAGGAGAGGAGGGGAGAATGCTAATGGGCTGTAACAATCAAAGCTAAAAAAAATCTTTGGCGAAATCTTACAGCGGAGTAGTGATAATATTTACTTTCTTTGTGATCCGTATCCATTGGGGTAGACCAGTGCAGAAATGGCCACTATTACTGCGGGGCATCCATACCCCAGCAGGTAGATATACTTTTCAATGTTACTGGAGTGGGCTACCCTCATGTTCTTCAGGTTCCTGACCATGAGGTGAAGTTGCATCGACTCCAAACTCATCCAAACAAATGCCGTCAAAAACAAATAGTGTAAACATCCTGCGATGATTCCACACACAATCTGGGAACATAAAAAAAATATAATGATAACCATTCCCAAAGTTTGTTCTGCTGTTCAAATGTATCCTAACTCCAATTACCTGCCTTCACTCCTTATTCTTTGTTACATTCTGCTTGAATTGTTATTAAATCCCTACAGTACAGAAGGAGGCCATTCGGCCCATTGAGCCTGCACCAAATACAATCCTATCCAAACTCTAGTTTTATGAAAGACAAATCATGTTTGACTAATTTGCTATCTTCAAAGATGTAACAAGCAAAGTGGATAATGGGGATCCTGCAGATGTATATCTGGAAGGTGTTTGATAAGGTGCTGCAACAAACAGTTAATTCACAAGGCTAGGTCACATGGGATTAGGGGTATTTTATTAGCTTGGATAGGTGATTGGCTGATGGGCAGAAAATGGAGTCGGGATGGCAAAAAGTAACTAGTGGGTCACAGGGTTCAGTCCTTGGTCCCCAGCCCTTGTAACCCCATGTATTTACCCTGCTAGTCCCCCTGACACTAAGGGACAAATTAGCACGGCCGATCCACCTAACCAGCACATTTTTGGACTATGGGAGGAAACTGGAACAACCATAGGAAAAGTGCAAACTCCGCACATACAATCCCCCAATTGAACCTGGATCCCTGGCGCTATGAGGGAGCAATGTTTATCTCTGTGCCATTATTCCTGAGCTAGTCCCAGCCTTATAGCATGGGGGTTGGGGGGGGAACAAGAAGATAAGGGACACTAGCAAAGCAGGCTGGGGGGATGGGAGGAAAGGAAGGCAGGATTTGAGGGGGAGGTCAATATTTACCTCAAGCCACACAAAAACCATTGATCTGATCATTTTAACCTTGGCTTGCCTTGTGATCTGAATTACAATAGTGACTACACCTAAGAAAGTATTTGATTGAGGGTAAATCCAACTTTTTTTATTGTGGAACCATTTTACTGATTTTTTTTTAAATAGTAAGCCCAACAAATCTTATTGATTCTTCTATATAATTCATTCTCGAATATTCTCCCTAAACCTCTACGTCTCTCTTCTTCCTTAAGGTCTTTCTTAAGAATTCATTCATGGTATGTGGGCATCACTGGCAAGGCCAGCATTTATTGCCCATCCCTAACTGCCCCACTTTCAGAATGCAGTTAAGAGTCAATCTCACTGCTGTGGCTCTGGAGTCACATGTAGGCCAGACCGGGTAAGGATGGCAGATTTCCTTCCCGAAGGGATCATTAGTGAACCAGATAGGTTTTCCAACGATCAGAAATGAGTTCGTGGTCATCATTAGACTTCTAATTCCAGATTTTTAAAAATTGAGTTTGAATTATACCATATACCATGGTGGGATTCAAACTAAGTCCCCTGGGTCTCTGGCTTAGTAGTCCAGTGACAATACCTCACACAACCATCATCTTGGCTCACCAAAATTTCCTTGCCTTAATATATCTGACATGGTTTGCTGTCAAATTTTAATGCTTAACATTCCTATGAAATCCATTGGGATGTTTTACCCCATTAAAAGGCACAACCTAAAATAAAATTGTCATTAGATGCTCTCTGATGTGCAGTGACCTACAGCTCATCAACCCCAGTTGATTTTCCTCATTTGGCTGTTACAGGACCTCCTACCTGGTTTCTGGTTCTGTCGATGCCTGTAATGAAGACCAGTTCTGCTAGGAAGAGGCTCACGCAGAGTTGGGTGTGGGTGGCTGTTATGGCATTTCTGGCTTGTGAGCAGAAGACAAAGGTGGTGACAGCAACAGCAAGACACACCAGAGATATGGGGATTCCAATGAACATGATAATGGAGAGTGCATCATGGGAATAATCCTGCAACTGAAACAACAAACAAGATGGTAAGGGAAGTAAAAAACATCCATGGCTAAGCGAGGAGGTCAAAGACAATATAAAGACAAAAACTAAGGAATACCATGTTGCAAAGGCCAGTGGCAGACTGGAAGATTGGGAAACTTTCAAACATAGAGAAAGGGATACTAAAAAAGTAACAAGGAGTTAAGGAAAATAATGAAAGAAAACTAGTTCAAAATATCATAAGGATAGCAAAAGCTTCTATAGGTATATAAAAGGGAAGAGGGTCACTATGGTGAATATTGGTCTCTTGGAAGATGAAACCTGAGAGTTAATAGTGGGGAACACTGAAATGGCAGAGATGTTAAATCAATACTTTGCCTCAGTTTTCAAGGTAAAGGACAGTAGTATCATTCCTATAGGAACGGACAAGTCATAGGTAATAGAAAGGATAGAACTTAGAACAATCAACATCGATAGAGAAAAAGTACTCAGCAAACTATTGGAATTGAGGGCAGATAAATCTCCTGACCTGATGGCCTACAACCGAAGGTATTAAAGGAAGTGACGGCAGAGACAGTGACTCCATTGTTTATAATATTTCAAAATTACTTGGACATGGGAAAGGTTCCAGTGAATTGGAAAAATGCTAATGTAACACCCTTATTCAAAAAGGGAGGAAGGCAAAAGGTGAGATATTACAGACCAGTTAGTTTAACATCTGCTGTTGGAAAAGCGTTAGAATCAATTATCAAGGAAAAAATATCAGGACATTTGGAAAGTCAAAACGCTGTCCATCAGAGTCAGCATGGTTTTATGAAGGGCACATCAGGTTTCACTAATTTGCTAGAGTTCTTCGAAGATGTAACAAGCAAAGTGGATAATGGGGATCCTGTAGCTGTAGTATACCTGAACTTCCGGAAGGCATTTGATAAGGTGCCACACAAAATGTTAATTCACATGGTGAGGTCACATGGGATTAGAAGTAATTTATTAGCTTGGATAGGTGACTGGCTAATGGACAGAAGACAGAATCGGGATGGCAAAAGTAACTAGTGGGGTCGCAGGGTTTGGTCGTTGGGCCCCAGCTATTTACAATCTATTTTAATGTCTTGGGTACAGGGATAGAAGTCTCTATAGCCAAGTTTTCAGATGGCACAAAAATAGGCACAACAAGTTGCAATGAGGGAAGAAGAACCCTACAAATGGACATAGGTTAGGAGAGAGGGCCAAAAGATGGCAGGTGGTGTTTAACATGGATAAGTCATGCATTTTAGTCAGAAAAATGGGAAGACGACTTATCTAAATGGGGAGAGACTTTAGTGCAGAGGGATCCGGGCGTCTTCATTCATGAGTCACAGAAAACTAGCATGCAGGCACAGCAGATAATAAAGAAAGTGGATGGAATGTTGGTATTTCTAGCTAAAGGAATAGAATATAAAGGTAAGGAAACATTTGTTGCAACTATATAAGGCATTCCAGAGATGAGGGATTTGTTGTCTGAAGAGAGGTTGAACAGTTTAGGCTGATACTCCTGGAATTTAGAATGAGGGGAGATCAAATTGAGGCATACAAGATGTTAAAAGGTATGGATAAAGTAGACGTAGAGCGGATGCTTCCTCTTGTGGGGCTTCTAGAACCAGAGGTCATAGCCTTAGAATAAGAGGTAGCAAATTTAAAACAGAATTGAAGGGAAACTACTTCTCCCAAAGGGTTGTGAATCTATGGAATTTGCTACCCCAAATGCAGTGGATGCTGGGACAGTGAGTAAATTTGAGGAGTTAGACTGATTTTTAATCGGTTATGGGTTGAAGGGTTATGGGGAGAAGGCAGGGATGAGGAGCATATCAGCCATGATCGAATGGTAGAGAGAACTCGATGGGCCAAATGGCCTAATTCTGCTCCTATATGTTATGAATTTATGAACCCATTAGATAGTTAAAGAAGTTGGAAACTCAAAGGGCTGGTAGTATGCTTTCAGTTGGGGGAGGGTAATGTAAAATATGTTGGGTACTCAACCCTGTTTCTCCATGACAACCCCTTCACCTGTTCCCAATAGTACGTAGAGGGAAGGGGTATGAAGGGACCCACTTAGCTGTGTACCCTGAAGCCTATTGAAGCCTCAACTGTTCAATTAAGGGCCTCAGTCCACCTCTACCATAAATGCTGTGCAATGGCAAGTGGGCCAGATTGCAGAGGCCATTTTGAAAAGGCTTCTTCACAAAGCCAGGAATGAACAGGGGTGGGGTCACAAATTGCAATACCCTCTGCACATTGGGAGAATCCCTCCCAGGATGTTGTCCTCCCCCTTTGCTCCTCCCCACCTGTAATTTTCAACCTTATACCATTGAAGCCTAAGCTTCATTGAGTTCTGAGGGACTCCACCTGTCACTGGGTCTCAACTTCCAAACTGAATTCTTTCCTATTAGTAACACTTCAGTTCGTATCAACAAGTTTACTATGTATCCTGCTAGTTCCTCAACAAAGTTGACGTCAATCAGCCCAATTGCCCTCCCAGGAGCTCAGCCTTCTGAGCATAAATCAAAGGACAAAGAGGTGGAGATGTAAGTTGTAACATTTCTGCCTGCCTTGTGCTCGTAGCCCTTTCCTCAGTGCAGATGCAGAACATTTTCTCCTGAAAAGGGCAGAGGGATGAGAGGAATTAAACTAGATATGATAGGACACACCCTTGGCAAATCCATGCTGACTCTCCTTGATCTCCCAACTCAGCAACTCTGCCCCATTATAGATCCCAGAATCAGTATCTGCCTTGCTGGAAGCAAAATGCTGGAAAACCTCAGCAGGTCTGACAGTATCTGTCAGAGAGAATACAGCCAACGCTTTTAGTCCGGATGAGCCTTCAGAGCCTTGTTAGTCCACTGGAAGCTCTATTCCTTGCGAGTTTGCCTCTCACTACACCAAAATTTAATCATCTCTCAAACTGCAAGATAAGTGAGTAAGGAGCAGAGAATGTGGAGTAGGATGGGGGGGGATGTGGAGGGAAATGAAACACTTACCTCCTCAGTGAAGGCCATCAAAATCACAAAGCTGGACAAGTGATTGCATTGACATGCTGTGTGAGTGTTATTAGAAGTTACCAGCTCACAACCCCTCGGAGACCAGTGGCTCCCATTTGTTGTGTGACTCCAGTAGGCACACAGTCGTTTGCCAGTGACTGCAGGATCCTGTGGGAAAGCAGGCAAGCTTGTTAGCTATCAGGTCAGAATGGGACTTTGCCACAAAGAGGTTTGGGGAGTTTGTCAAGAGTCCACAGATGTTTGAATCTGCAATGTACTGCTCAAACTGCTGCTCCATCAGGTGGCTGAGTGGATAACACGCACACATCCGAGCCAGAGATTTACCCCCCAAAGTTCTACCCCAGAAACTTAAGCACATCACTTGGCTGACGCTAATGTGGGGGTGCTGAACTTTCCGAGGTTCCCTCCTTTGTGTTAATCATTCAGTTGTAATGGTCTAGTCACTGTAACATCGGAAATGTGTCAGCCAGTTTCTTGACAGCACTCCCACCAGCAGCAATGAGGTGATTGGGCTGATTAACATGATGACGGTTGAGGGATAATTATTGGACCCAGGAGAACCCCACTTTTCTTTGAAATAGTGCTTGGGATCCTTTAGGCCTCCTGAGAGCACAGATGGGACCTCAGTTTAACAAGAGTCACAAAAAGTTAGCATGCAGGGTGCAGCATCTAATCAAGAAGGCTATCTTTATTACAGAAGGAATTGAACATAAAAGCAAGGGGTATAATCAAGGATCCCACGCACTCTGAACAACACTTTGTTGGAAAAAGATACGAAAGTCTGAAAACACACATGAACCAACTCAAGAACAGCTTCTTCCCTGCTGTCATCACACTTTTGAATGGTCCTATCAAGCTGATCTTCCTCTACACCCCATCTGTAACTGCAACACTATATTCTGCACCCTCTCCTTTCCTTCTGCCCTATGTATTCAATGAACAGTATGTTTTGCCTGTATAGTGCACAAGAAACAATACTTTTCAGTATATCCCAGTACATGTGACAATAAATCAAATTGATCAACTAAGTCCTGTCTTTGGCCAAGATTTTGGTCACCTTTCCTAATATCGCTTTGAGGCTTGGGTGCAAATTCTGATGTTTCTAGAAAGTTGGGATATTTACCTAGTGGCAAGCCGCTACATAACTGCAAATTTGTGTGATTGTAATCTTGAAATGATCATGTTAACGTCACAAACCTCTTTGTGCTTTAGAATGAAGTTCACAGCTATGGGAAGCTTGTCGTTGCTTGAGGATCCCAAAGCAACTGAAATGACTTGAGATTGCAACTGAACATCGTAATTCTCGCTGCTTTCCTTGTTTCTGTACTGTGCTCCTTGCAGGATGGCATCCATGTTGTTGTACACAATGAAAGCAATAGCAATACAGCCTGGCACCAAGGAGAGACACAAGGGTTAGTGTTAGCCAAACTAGAAATACAGATGAGTTCCTGGATTAGATGGACGTTACCCATGGCAGCAACTTGACAGGGCTCCTTCGGCAGCAGCTCCTAAGCCCTGCAACCCTTACTGCCTTGAATTTCAAAGGCAATGGATGCAAGAGAACACTGCACCACCTGCAAGTTCCCCACCAAACCACCGGACTGGAATGTATTGCCATTCTTCCATTGTTGTAGTTCAAGATCCTGGAATTCCCTACTAATGGCATTGTGGGTGTACCTACACCATGTGGACTGCAGTAGTTCAAGGAGGTCTACCGCCACCAGCTTCTCAAGGGCAGGTAGGCATGAGCAATTATGCCAGCCTCACAAGAGATAACCATATCTGGGGAATGAATATAGTGTATATATATTTTTAAAATTCTTTCATGGGACGTGGGTGTCACTGAAAAGGCCAGCATTTGATGCTCATCCCTAATTTCCCTGGAATTGAAGGGCTTGCATTTCAGAGGGCAATTAAACATCAACCACAGTGCTGTGCATCTGGAGATACATCCATGCCAGACCAGGTAAGGATGGTAGATTTCCTTCCCTAAAGGACATTAGAGAATCAGATGGGTTTCATGATCACTGTTGCTGAGACTAGGTTCATATAGTCCACACATTCTTCTTTGATTAATTGAATTTACATTCTGTTAGGTGCTATGGTGGGATTTGAACCTGTATCCTCAGAGCATTAGCCTGAATTTGAGGATGATTAGGCTAGTGACAGTATCACAACACCACCATTTGCCCTGTGTCTGGGTTATGGGGAATGAGGTGTAGGGAGGAACTCTACCACCTTGCCCGCCACAGAATCGACATGGACAAGCGTCCAACAACAGAAATCTCCATTGATATTGGGCAGGAATTTCTGGTCTCGCCCAAGCAAAGCTGTAAAATCCCACTCGTAGAGTTGGATTAGTTTCATATTGCTCTTGTTAAATCATCATATTCACACTGAAGCAAATGACATCTAACTATGCTGCAAACCATTCGAGGAGGTTAAGAAGTTGATATGTATCAATTGGCTCTGTCCATCAAAGGAATGAAAACTGTCCTTGTGGATTCCAGAACTGATGTCCTTGAGATAAAGAGGGGAAAAAATAAGCTATATAATAAAAAAAATACTGTGAATGCTGGAATCTGAAACTGAAAATGCTGGAAAAATCTCAGCAGGTCTGACATCATTTGTGGGGAGAAAACAGAGGCTGTGTTTCAAGTCTGGATGACCCTTTAACATGGTGTTGTGAGACTTCTTAAAGTCCAACAGGTTTATTTGGTAGCACAAGCTTTCGGAGTGTTGCTCCTTCATCAGGTCTTCACTCACCAGATTTCTTACTGTGCCTCCCCCAATCCAATGCTGGCATCTCCACATCATGGATGATCCTTTGGCAGAGCTGAAGCTGTTCCTGTCTCATCCAGTGTGTGCACTGGTGAAAATGTGGCACTGGCAAGTGAGGCCACCACCAGTTGAATTGACCATCATCCAGTCTCACAATGGGACAATGGTTACATGGACAGAGTTCCCACAGTGGCTGCTGGCACCCATGAAACCCAACCCCATGTTGGAGACAAGCAATACAGAACAGTGCAACTAATTTACCAGTCATTTTGGAGCCTGTAGCTGGTCTCCAGGAAATGTCCACTGCATTGTCCTTGACTTCCAGACTCACTTTCTCATGGATGTGGGTGCTGGCTGCATCAATAACTTGCAGCTGGAGATCTAAACATGAAAACAAAAGAGCAGAAGATGAATTTGGAGGAAATCAAAGTCCTTTGGCCCAGATTCTCTCATCTCCTGAATATCAGCCTTTTCTAATCCCTCATTAGAGTTTTAACTTTGATTCTAGTTCACATGTCTCCTATAATTTGTCTATTGGTGTTGATGCCTGGTGCAGGACTGAATAGAATAAGGATTCCTGAAAGAGTGAGGAAGGTCACTTTCTCACCCTGGGTGCTGTTGGAGCTGTCGTTCCAGAGTTGATTTGTCCCACCGAGTCCCTATCTGCCAGTCTACTTGCTCCTTTTCTCTCACCTCTTGTTGGAACTTGTGTATCATTGGGTGGAATAGGAGTTGTGCAATGTGCAGACAGACTCACCAACATGCACCTAATGAGCCTACTAGCATGACAAGGACAATAACTATCAAACATAGGGGCTAATGGGTTCCAAATGACTAACATTTACCACTATTTGCTATTCAGAGAAACACAAAGCTCTGAAGGGGACAATTCAGTCTCATGTCTCTACTGCCTCTGAGAGCCAACTCATAGAATCATAGAATTCCTACAGTGTAGAAAGAGGCTATTTGGCCCATTAAGTCTGCATAGATCACAATCCCATCCAGGCCCAATCCACATAACCCCACATATTTAGCCTGGTAATCCCCCGATACTAAGTGGCAATTTAACATGGCTAGTCAACCTAACCTGCACATCTTTGGTCTAATTAGTCCCATCTCTTTCCCCATAGTCTTGCACATTTTTTTCCCGAGTACATATCCAATTTACTTATAAAATGTTCCAGCTGAGTCTGCTTCTGCCACTCTTTCAGGCAGCCTAAATAATGTTAACTTGGGCTTGTCTGAGGGCCAACTGGTGTGTCCTTTCTCTTGCGCACCGTGAGTTGCAGACTGCCACACATTTACCCATTGCCTCTGTGGAGATGCTTTTCTGTTCTTGACCTGCTAAGTTCAGGGCGGCCATGATGGCAGCCCCCTCCACACCCTGCAAGATCTGAGAGGCTGAGTGTAACCGCTCCTCCTGTCCCATTTCCTTCAGCGGTGATTCATCCATGAACATCTTTGCCGTCAGTGAAACGATATCCTGCGGGGAAAAAGATCATTTTCAGAAGCAGCATCAGATGATACCCTCAGGCAACTTTCAAGATCCCTTAACTTTAGTTAAAAGAAGAGAGCAGGGGATTTTTCCCCAATCACCTGGTCAATAATTAACCTTCAAGCAACACTACTAAAGCTGGATTGGTGGCACACTTCTGCCTCAGGGACCCGGGTTCAATTCTGGCTTTGTGTGAAATTTGCATGTTCTCCCCATGTCTGTGTGGGTTTTCTCCAGATGCTCTAGTTTGCTCTCACAGTCCAAAGATGTATAGGCTAGACGGATTGGCCATGCTAAATACCCTTAATTCCAAAAATGTGTAGCTTAGATTGATTGACCGTGGTAAATGTGTGGGCTTATGGCGATAATAGGGTAGGAGAGCAGGACTGGGTAAGATATTCCATTAGAGTTGGTGCAGACTTAATGGGCACTGTAAAGACCCTATGATTATCACATTGCATTTTGTAGGATACTATCATGTGCGAATTGGTTGTTGCATTTCCCAAATTACAACAGTATGCCATTGGCCATGAATTTCTTTGGGATGTCCTGAGGTCAGGAAAGGTGCTACAGAAGTGCTAGTTTCAACAGGTTAGCTCACCAACGTGCAGCTGTGTTGTGTGTGGTGCAATGCTGTTTGGACTGAGACCTGCCTGTGTTGAACCCTTGGTTTGCTGATTTCAGTCAGGGATAAGGGTGAAGGTGCTACAGTTATCTCCTTGGCATCCTGAGATAAGGGATGGTGGACATTCAGCCTGGGTTCCTGCTCCTGATCATTCTCATCACTGGAAGAATATCCTTTTGATGGTTGTCGCAGCATAGAAATAGGCCCATCAAATGACCGAGATAGTCCAACCCCACACTTTGGTCAGGGCTTTGTTTTGGGTCAGGATGCCAGAGTCAAAGGTGGACCCCAGCCTCACATTGGGCATAATTTTCCATCCCATCGCAGTTGGGGGTTGCGGGGGATGGTGTGGAAAATGTTGCCAGCCATTGAAAACTCCATTGACTTGAGTAGGACTGGAAAATCTTGCCGGCGCAGTACAATTCGGCTCATTGTGACACATACCTGTTGTGGATTTTGGGTTTACTTGTTCAATAGGTGGTGTCCAATTGACCGTGGGGTGGGGGGGGAGGGTCTCAACTGGGGCAGGGAGAGGGTTGCAGACTGCCATTGTGATAAAGGACAGAGGTAAGGAAGAGGGAGGCAGCTGCTATCTTGGGGCAAGCAACATCTTGAGGCACTACCATCATCTTGGGATGGGCAACATCTTGAGGCAACTACCACTATCTTGGGGCAGCTACCAGCTTGAGGCAGCCCTTCGAGCAGCTTCCAAAAAGCTGAAGCAAAAAATGGCCACAGCTACAGGGCACCAATTGTGAAGCGGGCAAACCCTTCACCGTCAGGCTGTGGCAATGGCCAGTAGACCTGGGGTTGAGCAAGGGGTGTGGAAGGGATGGAGGAGGGGGAAACGAGGTGGTGGAGAAGGGAGGCACAAGAGATGGAGTACAAGCAGGGGAGGAGGGGTGGGCCTCAGGCATCCTTGAGTCTTGAACCAACCCCCCTCTCCCCCTCCCCACCAAGCTTCCCAAAACAAGCTTACTCAAATCATATGGATGCAAACATGCTGAGCTCTAAATCCTAACTTTGAGGAACAGTTCAAAGGGTGACGGGTCTCTCCTCACCTCAATTCTTAATCCTTCAGTAGGATTTTGGCACAGTTCCCCTGGCAGCCAATTGGCATTAGCCATCATCGAACAAAATAATTCCACAGGTGAGGCTGGCTATGAAGATAGGAGGAAAAAAAGTATTAGTTTAACCATGCTAAGTTTTGAGTTATTACTCAGTACAAGATGTGCTGCTTGCTGGTGCCCTCTGTGGTTAGTTACTGGCATTACATTGAAAAAAACATTTGGTTAGCTTGGTGACATTTCTCTATTCAGTTTGCACCTGTCGTCATCATCGTATGAGTGTTCCCTGCTCATGTAAGTCAAGGACACGACCACTGTTATTACTTGAAGTATTTGTTTGAAGTTCTAGTGTTTTAACAAGGACATATTAATAACAGTCTGACTGATAATTCAGTAAATTGAACTAGGATAACAACCATTAACAACCCACCACTGCACCCCGCCCCCCGCCCCCCCCGGCCACCCCCTCACTTTGCCTTATAGAATCCAAAGATGCAAGGGTTAGATGGATCGGCCACGCTAAATTGACCCTAGTGTCAGGGGGATTAGCAGGGTAAATGCATGGGGTTATGGGGATAGACCTGGTGGAATTATGGTTGGGGCAGACCCAATGGGCCAAATGGCCTCCTTCTGCACTGTAGTGAGGTTCAATCATAGGGTCATAGAACTCCTACAGTGCAGAAGGAGGCCATTGGGCCCATCAAGTCTGCACTGCCCACAGTCCCACCCAGGCCCTATTCCCGTGACCCCACATATTTACTCTACTAATCCTCCTGACACTAGGGTCAATTTGGCATGGCTAATTCACCTAACCCGCACATCTTTGGGGTTTAAATCTTTTATGTTTAAAGTTTATTTATTAGTATCACAAGTAGGCTTACATTAATACTGTGGTACTGTGACAATCCTCTAATCACAACACCCCAGTTCTGGTACACTGAGAGAATTTAGCATGACCAATGCACGATAACCAGCATGTCTTTTAGACTGTGGGAGGAAACCCATGCAGCCATGGGGAGAATGCGGAATGTGCACACGGACAGTGACCCAAGCTGGGAATTGAACCTGTGTCCCTGGTGCTGTGAGGCAGCGGTGCTAACCATTGTGCCACTGTCCATGACAACTTTGTCAAGCTTTCCTTTGCTCCGACCTTTCGCTGACCTTCCATTCTGTCCCACCTCCTTATCCTGCCTCTCCAGCTATATCATTCATCATATTTCTGCCCCTCTTCGGCCTGTAGAAGAGCCGTATGCACTCAAAACGTTAGGTGGGATTTTCTGACCATTTGTACCAATGGGGGGGGAGGGGATTCTCCCTTCCCACTGCAGTGAACAAAGAGCAAAGAAAATTACAGCACAAGAACAGACCTTTCACCCCTGCAAGCCTGCACCGACCGTGCTGCCCGGCTGAACTAAGAACCCCCACCCTTCTCTAGGCCATATCCCTCTATTCCCATCCTATTCATATATTTATCCAGATGCCCAGTGAATGGAGATTTGGCTGGCTGTCTCTCTCTCTCTCTGAATGCACAGATGCTGCCACAACTGCTGAGGTTTTCCAGCATTTTCTCTTCTTATTTTCAGATTTCCATTATAGATTGCTTTTGTTTCAGTAGAGTTAGGGGAAAAAAATCATCTTGGATGGGGTATTTTTATTTCCATATTGTTACTATTTCTTTGGATAAAAGGGCAGGTGATTTGTCTCAAACAATTGATCAAAAAGCTCGTTTTATATATTTTGTTTCCCTGTTTGCTCTTATTATTGGTATCTCTCGTTTGTATTTATTTATTTAATATCAATTTTTTTAAATCATGCTTTCCCATATATTTTCTAGTTACTTTTCACTGATAGTCTGTGTAAGGGATTAAATGTAATAAGACTAGTTTTCATCAAATTCTTATTTACTTACCATATTAACACTTGTTTGTACATGTAACTCAATTCTCTGAACTAAAAGTGTCTATGTAATATTGTTGTGTATTTCTGCCAAAAGCACTGATCATAGAATCCCTAAAATGCAGAAGAGGCCATTCGGCCCATAGGGTCTGCACTGTCTCTCCAACAGAGTATCTTCCCCAGTCTATCCCCGTAACCCCATACATTTACCATGGATAGTCCATCTAACTTGCACATCTTTGTGGAGTGTGGGAGGAAACTGGAGCACCCGGAGGAAACCTCAGCAGACATGGGGAGAACATGCAGACTCCATACAGGCAATCACCTGAGGCTAGATTTGAACCTGGGTCCCTGGCACTGTGAGGCAGCAGTGCTAACCACTGTGCCACCATGATGATCAGTGAGATGTAGAATTCTAACTCTTTTATCCTTTTAATCTGTGAGAAAAGGAAAACTAAAAATAATGTCAAAAAAAAGGTGAACCTGAGCTTGACCTCCCCACCATCACCCTCTGGCCCTGCTGTTAAATGTGAAGACAGGATGGTGCTCAGATACAGTGAGCCTTCTAAGTGACTAGTCAGCTGTGGCAGTCACTGGCCAAATGCATAGTTGGACAGTGGTCATGTGGATGACCAGTGACTTCATCTGAGCAAGGGCAGGGGTACATACTTCCCAGAGTTTGGAAAGGGAATGCAATTTCTAAAATGCCCTGAGGTAAATGATGTTGATGACTCACCGGCCCTGTTGCTGCTGACAGTTTGACAATTCCAGTGGTTCCAACAGCAGAAAGGTTGTAGTCTCTGGCTGCAGTAGGAGATGGACCATGGTCTGAAACAACAGCACATTTGGAATATAGTTTAGTGCTTTTATTTTAAGCTTATGGTGCTGTTCCTCCCTGCTAATTTTTACAGATGTACCATAGAAAGCATCCTTTCCGGATGTATGACAGTTTGGTATGGCTTCTGCACTGCCCAAAGACTGCAAAAATCGACAAAGGATTATGGACGTAGCCCAGTTCATAACGCAAACCAGCCTCCCATCCATTGACTCCACCTACAATCCCCACTGCCTCAGGAAAGCAGCTATCATTATCAAGGACCCCACATACCCAAGACATTCTCTCTTCCACCTTCTTCCATTGGGAAAAAGATACAAAAGTCCGAGGTCATGTACCAACCAACTCAAGAACAGCTTCTTCCCAACTGACCTTTGAATGCACCTTATATTAAGTTGACCTTTCTCTACACCCTAGCTATGACTGTAACACTACATTCTGCACATTCTCCTTTGCTCCTCCCCTATGTACTCTATGAACAGCATGCTTTGTCTGTTCTGTGCACAAGAAACAATACTTTTCACTGTATCCCAATACATGTGACAATGATAAATTAAATCAAATCCCTCCCTACCAAGTACAATGTGGCTGTTAAAATGAGAGAAGTTATTGCAGGAGAGAAAGAGCCTCCACTTTGCTAGCAATGTGCCTCAATCCTGCCTATGTCAAACCCTTTCAGATCTTGCTCAAGATCTCCTTTAATAAACATAATTTTCTCAGGATGGGGACATCACTGCAAGACTGGTATTCATTGCCTGCTATGAGTGAGATAGTACTTGTGAGCTGGCTTCTTGAATTGCTACAGTCTGCACAGTGGATGGGGCCCTCACTGTGCTGTTAAGAACAGACACTGGGATCTTCCAACTCTGCTGCTCTGCGTTAGCTGGAAATCCATTGATTTTCAGCAGGACCGGATAATCCTGATAGCAGGCAGGCCTGGAAAATCCAGCCTAGAGTTCTAGGAATTCCAATGGTGGTGAAGAAGTGAACCCTACATTTTCAAGTCAGGGTGATGTGTAGCTTGGAGGAGGACTCGGCAATGGCAATGTTCCCAAATGCCTGCTGCGTCTGTCCTTCAAGTGGTGGAGCTCCTGGGCTTGGGAGGTGCTATTGAAGTATTTCTGATTGGACAATTTAGATGCTTCATGCTGAAGACCTACACTCGTAGAAGTTAGGTTCACGTTGGCCATTGGCCACGCTTTGTTCCATTTTGACTGTTAAATGCAACAGTGGAGACTTCCAGTGCCATCTGTAGGGTTTGGTGTTAAATTAAGGCCCTGAAACGTTAAAAACCATCATCAAAGCAACTGCAGTACACCATACCCCCATGTTAAGATGATCAGCAAGGATTATAAGCCACAGATCACAATATACCGGCCTTGACCTTAAATTCAAAACAATCATTTTACCAGCTGGACTTTAACTCAATGGTTAAGCAACTCCTCACATCAGTTTCTAAATAAAGATAACTTGGAAAATACAAGCGGCTGCAAGAAAATATGGAAACATCCAGAACACTGATTGCAAAGTTCGAACTCAACAAATGACACAGTCGCAGAGTGTCTTTCACTGGATGATAAAGATGGGGGAGGGAAGCGAATTGTGCTGAGAAGTGGTGGGGGTGGGTGGTGGTAAGGTGTGCTCGGGGAGTGACAAAGGTGGGGCAAGTTGAACCGAGTATTCTGTAAATCTGAAATAGAGAACTGATTAGTTAGACTGTTGGAGTTACTCGGAAGATACGCCAGTAACTGAGCAACCTTGAAATTCTGGCAGCGATGAAATAGTGGTATTGTCACTGGACTAGTAATCCAGATGGAGCGCAAGGGGACCCTGGGTTCGAATTCCACCATGGCAGATGGTGAAATCTGAATTCAATTAAAATCTGGAATTAAACGTCTCAATGAAACCATTGTCAATTGTTGGAAAAACCCATCCGGTTCACTAATGTCCCTTTAGGGAAGGAAATCTTTGTCTCAGTATTTGTGACCATAACGTTATCACCAATTGTTGTAAAAGCCCATCTGGTTCACTTGTGTCCTTTGGGGAAGAAAATCTGCCTCCTTACCTGGTCTGGCCTACGTATGACTCTTAAAATGCCCTCTGAAATGGCCTAGTGAGCCATTCAGTTCAAGGTAATAAATGCTGGCCCAGCCAGTCTGCTCCCAGTGAATTTATTAAATTTATTAAAAATCCTTGGGAGTATGTCATTCCCCGCTCTTATATGTTTCCAACTGATGACCAGCTAATGGTCTTGTCTGAAGCTTGGCTTTTCATACGTAACACTTACAGAATAAACGTAAGCCATTCTGACCACCAGATCTTTGCTGATGTTCAAGGTCCCCAGGAGCCATCTGCCATTAGGCGTGATAATAGCAGATGGTAAAGTCTACTGGTCCCATAACCTCCACACCCAGGCTAATGCTCTCTCGAGAACATGGGTTCAAATCCCACCACAGGAGCTGTTGGGATTTAAATTCAATGAATAATAAGAAATCTGGGATTGGATTTGTCTCAATAATTGTGACCATAATGTTATCACCAGTTATTGCAAAAGCCCATCTGGTTCACTTGTGTCCTTTGAGGAAGAAAATCTGCTGCTCTTATCCCCGATCTGGCCCACAGCAATGTGATTGACTATTAATTGCCCTCTAGAAATGGACTATGGAATCACTCAGTTCAAGGGATGGGAAACAAATGGTGCCAGTGATATGTACCTCCCCATAACAGAATCATAGAAAAATCTCTCCCTATCAGCACATCATATTCCTTTCTTTGTCATGTACTTATCTCAGTTCACTTCATCACAGCGTAGTTCAGAGTCAATCACTTGGTTAGTGTGGGGATAGAGTCACATGTAGGTCTGACCAAATAAGTGAGGCGGCTTTCATTCCCTTACGCTCATTAGCGAACCAGTTGTATTTTAGGACAATTAGAGAATTTCACGGTTGCTATTACTGGTACCATATTTTATTTTAAAGCAGTTCGTGCAAGGGTGGGATTAGAACTCGCATCCTCTGGATTATTAGGAGGGGAGACAATGGCCTACTGGTTTTGTCGCTAGATGATTAATCCAGAAACTCAGCCGATGTTCTGGGGGACAAATCCTGCCATGGCAGATGGTGGAATTTGAATTCAATAAAAAAAATCTGGAAATAAGAATCTACTGACGACCATGAAGCCATTGTCAGAAAAACCCATCTGGTTCACTAATGTCCCTTTAGGGAAGGAAATCTGCTGTCCTTACCTGTTCTGGACGACATGTGACTGCAGACCCACGGCAATGTTGTTGACTCTGAGCTGGCCTCCAAGAGCAACTAGGGATGGGCAATAAATGCTGTCCAGCCAGAGACACCCAAAATTAACATGTTGCATTACTTTCCCCAAATCCAACTGTGTGAAGCTGATACCACTGAGATTCTGGAGGCTTCTAGATGGTTTCACTCATCCCAATGAAACACAGCCCCACTGCTGACTATAATCACTGAGTTATGGATGTCTAGTAACATTTTAATTTTTAACAGCTCATTGGCAGTGTTCACCTTCTCCTGTCAGTGAGAAATATTAGTTGCTTTTGCTTTATAGGATTAGTGGAAGTTTGTGCTCATCTAGTTCAATACTGACTCAGAAATATTATGCAAAAAAAGCCTTCAGATCCGATATGGGAATCTTCAGACTTGCTAAGCTGTTACATAAATAAAGGCTTTCCATCTTTTCCTACTGCACAATATAATTAAACCCTAGTTACACTGAACTGATTGATTATAGCGATTGATGTACAGAGAGGGGAAATGTGTGATCTGCTCAGGTATGTTCCTATTACCCGAATTAGGTGTGTTTCCATTAACAGGCTCAGGTGTGTTCTCATTATCATGGTCAGGTGTCAATCCAGAACCAGGTGTCTTCCCAATAACAGACTCGGATGTGTTTCCATTAAGAGGTGCAGGTGTGTCCCCAATCACAGGTGCAGGTGTGTTAACAATGACAGGTGCAGGTGTGTTATCATCAACAGGTGCAGGTGTGTTAACAATGACAGGTGCAGGTGTGTTATCATTAACAGGTACAGGTGTGTTTACAATGACAGGTGCAGGTGTGTTATCAACAGGTGCAGGTGTGTTATCATTAACAGGTGCAGGTGTGTTATCATTAACAGGTGCAGGTGTGTTATCATCAGCAGGTGCAGGTGTGTTATCATCAGCAGGTGCAGGTGTGTTATCATTAACAGGTACAGGTGTGTTTACAATGACAGGTGCAGGTGTGTTATCATTAACAGGTACAGGTGTGTTTACAATGACAGGTGCAGGTGTGTTATCATTAACAGGTGCAGGTGTGTTATCATCAACAGGTGCAGGTGTGTTAACAATGACAGGTGCAGGTGTGTTATCATTAACAGGTACAGGTGTGTTTACAATGACAGGTGCAGGTGTGTTATCAACAGGTGCAGGTGTGTTATCATTAACAGGTGCAGGTGTGTTATCATCAGCAGGTGCAGGTGTGTTATCATCAGCAGGTGCAGGTGTGTTATCATTAACAGGTACAGGTGTGTTTACAATGACAGGTGCAGGTGTGTTATCATTAACAGGTACAGGTGTGTTATCATCAGCAGGTGCAGGTGTGTTATCATTAACAGGTGCAGGTGTGTTATCATCAGCAGGTGCAGGTGTGTTATCATCAGCAGGTGCAGGTGTGTTATCATTAACAGGTACAGGTGTGTTTACAATGACAGGTGCAGGTGTGTTATCATCAGCAGGTGCAGGTGTGTTATCATCAGCAGGTGCAGGTGTGTTATCATTAACAGGTACAGGTGTGTTTACAATGACAGGTGCAGGTGTGTTATCATCAGCAGGTGCAGGTGTGTTATCATCAGCAGGTGCAGGTGTGTTATCATTAACAGGTACAGGTGTGTTTACAATGACAGGTGCAGGTGTGTTATCATTAACAGGTACAGGTGTGTTTACAATGACAGGTGCAGGTGTGTTATCATTAACAGGTGCAGGTGTGTTATCATCAACAGGTGCAGGTGTGTTATCATCAGCAGGTGCAGGTGTGTTATCATTAACAGGTGCAGGTGTGTTAACAATGACAGGTGCAGGTGTGTTATCATTAACAGGTGCAGGTGTGTTATCATCAGCAGGTGCAGGTGTGTTAACAATGACAGGTGCAGGTGTGTTATCATTAACAGGTGCAGGTGTGTTATCATTAACAGGTGCAGGTGTGTTATCATCAGCAGGTGCAGGTGTGTTAACAATGACAGGTGCAGGTGTGTTATCATTAACAAGTGCAGGTGTGTTATCATTAACAAGTGCAGGTGTGTTATCATCAACAGGTGCAGGTGTGTTAACAATGACAGGTGCAGGTGTGTTAACAATGACAGGTGCAGGTGTGTTATCATCAACAGGTGCAGGTGTGTTATCATCAACAGGTGCAGGTGTGTTATCATCAACAGGTGCAGGTGTGTTAACAATGACAGGTGCAGGTGTGTTATCATCAACAGGTGCAGGTGTGTTAACAATGACAGGTGCAGGTGTGTTATCATCAACAGGTGCAGGTGTGTTATCATCAACAGGTGCAGGTGTGTTAACAATGACAGGTGCAGGTGTGTTAACAATGACAGGTGCAGGTGTGTTATCATCAACAGGTGCAGGTGTGTTATCATCAACAGGTGCAGGTGTGTTATCATCAACAGGTGCAGGTGTGTTAACAATGACAGGTGCAGGTGTGTTATCATCAACAGGTGCAGGTGTGTTATCATCAACAGGTGCAGGTGTGTTATCATCAACAGGTGCAGGTGTGTTAACAATGACAGGTGCAGGTGTGTTAACAATGACAGGTGCAGGTGTGTTATCATCAACAGGTGCAGGTGTGTTATCATCAACAGGTGCAGGTGTGTTATCATCAACAGGTGCAGGTGTGTTAACAATGACAGGTGCAGGTGTGTTATCATCAACAGGTGCAGGTGTGTTATCATCAACAGGTGCAGGTGTGTTATCATCAACAGGTGCAGGTGTGTTAACAATGACAGGTGCAGGTGTGTTAACAATGACAGGTGCAGGTGTGTTATCATCAACAGGTGCAGGTGTGTTATCATCAACAGGTGCAGGTGTGTTATCATCAACAGGTGCAGGTGTGTTAACAATGACAGGTGCAGGTGTGTTATCATCAACAGGTGCAGGTGTGTTATCATCAACAGGTGCAGGTGTGTTTACAATGACAGGTGCAGGTGTGTTATCATCAACAGGTGCAGGTGTGTTATCATCAACAGGTGCAGGTGTGTTATCATCAACAGGTGCAGGTGTGTTATCATCAACAGGTGCAGGTGTGTTAACAATGACAGGTGCAGGTGTGTTAACAATGACAAGTGCAGGTGTGTTATTATTAACAAACGCAGGTGTTTTATCAATGACACGTGAAGGTGTGATGTCAATAACAGGTGTAGATGTGTTACCATCAACAGGCACAGATCCGCTTTCATTAACAGGTGTAGATGTTTTATCAATAACAGGTGCAGGTGTGTTACCATTAACAGGTGCAGATATGTTCCTATTAAAAGGTGCAGGTGTGATTACATTAACATGTCCTGGTGTGTTATCGTTAATAGGTGCAGGTGTGTTTGCATGATGAAGTGCAGGTGTGTATGCATTACCAGGTGCAGGTGTGTTTCCAGTAAGAGACGCAGATATGTTCCCATTAACAGGTGGAATTGTGTTTCTATTAACAGGTGCAGGTGTCTTTCCATTAACAGATGCAGGCGTAAGTCCTTTAACAGGTGTGGGTGTAATTCCATTAACAAATGCAGGTGTGTTTCCATTATCAGGTATAGATGTGTTTCCATTATCAGGCGCAGGTGTCTTTCCATTAACAGGTGCAGGTGTGTTTCCGTTATCAGGTGCAGGTGTGTTTCCGTTATCAGGTGCAGGTGTGTCTCCGTTGTCAGGTGCAGGTGTGTCTCCGTTGTCAGGTGCAGGTGTGTCTCCGTTGTCAGGTGCAGGTGTGTCTCCGTTGTCAGGTGCAGGTGTGTCTCCGTTGTCAGGTGCAGGTGTGTCTCCGTTGTCAGGTGCAGGTGTGTCTCCGTTGTCAGGTGCAGGTGTGTTTCCGTTGTCAGGTGCAGGTGTGTCTCCGTTGTCAGGTGCAGGTGTGTCTCCGTTGTCAGGTGCAGGTGTGTCTCCGTTGTCAGGTGCAGGTGTGTTTCCGTTGTCAGGTGCAGGTGTGTTTCCGTTATCAGGTGCGTCCCGCTCCTTGATTCTTGTGTGCAGACCAGATAAGGTTGCTGTGAAGTTTCAAAAATTAAAAAGCTATAGACTAGTTGAGGATTCATGTGGCAAGTTTCATCACCATGGCTAGCTGAGTCTTACAGGGAAATATCAAGATCTAAATAACATTGCCTTTGCAAGACGGATTGGAAAATCAGAGCGACACCAAACAGAAACAAAAAAAAAGATCTGATTGATATTTACACAAAGAAGAAGGAAAATCTGATCCAATCTCTGAACATACATGCACACTGAATATACATACAGCACCGTAGGTGTTATTATTAAACCTACAGAATATAAAATTAAGGAGATTATGTTAACTCTATATTGAACACTGGATGGGATCTGCATAGGATACAATCTCTGAATATATAAATAAACAATCCTCCTAGCCATTATACGTAGAATTATCTGAAGTATTGAGGGATTCAGCTACTGATCTAAAGCTACAAAGGGTAGAGGAAATTAGGAAAAATAAGGAATTATTAATTAGCTGAATGTTTAGTTGTTAATTGCAGCTGAGAATCATAGCACCATTCAGCATAGAAGGAACAATTTTGTCCATTGTGATTTTGCCAGTGCTTTGAAAGGGCTATCCAATTATCTTACTCCTGCCCTTTTTCTAAAGAGCCCTGCAAATACTTTTCTTTCCAAGTTTCAAACTTATTTATTCGTGTCATAAGTAGGCTTATGTTAACACTGCAATGAAGTTGCTGTGAAAAGCCCCTAGTTGCCACATTCCGGCGCCTGCTCGGGTACACTGAGGGAGAATTTGGCACAGCCAATGCAGCTAGTCTTTCGGACTCTGGGAGGAAACATGAGCACCCAGAGGAAACCCATGCAGACATGGGGAGAACATGCAGACTCCGCGCAGATAGTGACTCAAGCCAGGAATCAAACCCGGGTCCCTGGCGCTGTGAGATAGCAGTGCTAACCACTGCGCCACCTTTTTAAAGTTACGATGGAACTTGCTTCCCCCTCCCGTTGAGCAACATATTTAGAGGGCAGGCAGCGGCGTAGTGGTATTGTCACTGGACTAGTAATCCAGATACCCAGGGTAATGCTCTGGGGACCCGGCTTTGAATCCCACCATGGCAAATGGTGAAATCTGAATTCAATAACAATCTGGAGTTAAGAATCTACTGATAACTGTGAAACCATTTTGAGTGTTGTTAAAAAACCCAACTGGTTCGCTAATGTTCTTTAGGGAAGGAAATACGCCATCCTTAGCAGGTCTAACTGACATGTGACTCCAGAGCCACAGCAATGAGGCTGATGGTTAAATGCCTTTAGCTGGAGGGCAAGTAGGGATTGGCAATAAATGCCAGCAATGCCCAGATCCCATGATCGAATATATTTTAAAAATCCCATTCATGCAGCACAAGTGAGTAGAAATATCGCTCCCTTTCTCATAGAATTCCTTCAGTGCAGAAGGAGGCCATTCAGCCTATCAAGTCTGAGACGACCCAGTTTGCTCCGGTTTGCTAATTACATTAAGCCTATGTCCTCTTGCATGTTGAATCAGTTTCCCTCTAACCAGTCTACCCTTCATTATCTTGAACGTCTCTTCACCTCTTAACCTTTTCTGCCTAAAGGAGAGTAATCCCAGCTGAACAATCCCAGCTTTTCTCATCTCTCCCTGAAGACTGAGGTGGCGGGGTGGGAGGCGGGGGGTTCCACAACTTGAAGACCTCAAGGCAAAGAAACAGTTTGGTGAGGGCTATAAGCAGTGTGATGAGGGAGGATGAACATATCAAACTGCCAGCCTCACCTTGACACTGTGGTTTAGTTAAATCAAAGGAATCCTTTTCTCCTGAAGTCTCGAATCCCGGGTTGCAGGAACAGACATAACTCCCTTCTGTGTTGTAACAACTTGCGTTTGGTCCACATAATTCAGCATTACCTTTGCACTCATCAATATCTGAAATAAATAGAGTCACAGAATCAAACAGCACAGAAACAGGCTGTTTGGCCCACCATGTCCATTCTGACCATCAAATATCCATCCGTACTAACGCACATTTAATAGCAAAATATAAAATTAAAATGGAATTTTACTATTAAAAAAAATCCTATCACGTATTTACAGCACAGAAAAAGGCCACTAGGCCTAATGTGCCTATCCCTCATCACTTGGCACAAGTAAAATACCCTTCTTTTCATTTCTTCTTATGCTTATCTGACTTCCTCATAAGAACGTAGGAGCAGGAGCAGACCATTCGGCCCATCTCCACCATTCAATCGGATTGTGGCTGTTCATTTATTTCTATGCCATTTCCCATCTCTCTTGATGTTGTGAGTATCCAGAAACCTATCGATCATAAAGCTATTTGTCTTCCTCTGATGGGACGTGGGGCAAGATCCCACAAGAATCAGGAAACGGGAATCTAGCTGGCGTGGCTTTGGGTGGGACTCTCTGGCCGTTTACAGCACCGGGATTCTCCAGTCCTGCTGCAATGAACGGAGATTTGACTGAGCGCCAAATTGTCCATCCTGTCTGGCAACGGCAGTGGGGCATGAACGGATGGAGAATTCCGACCCTAGTTTTGTGATTTTCCATGCTCCTCTCATTTCAATAGTTTTACATATATTTTAGTCACACTACCAAGACTCCCTCCCCCTCCATCCCACCCCCTCCTCCCATGTCACATGCCTGTTTACGACAGGTTTGGAAAAACGGGAGTCAGTTGAGGGGATTCTCCCCCCTCCAACTGTCAAGTACAACCCCCAAGGGGGACACCGACATCCCCTGGTAGCACCTTGGCAATGCCCCTGAGCACAGATTGGCACTGCCTAGTCCAACTGGGGCAAAGCTGGGGTGGACCCCTCTGGGGAGCCCCATTGGGGGTGACATTGAGACAGCACAGTGGTTAGCACTGTTGCCTCACAGCACCACAGACCCACTTCGATTCCCCGCTTGGGTCACTATCTGTGCGGAGTTTGCGCATTCACCCCGTGTCTGTGTGGGTTTCCTCCAGATACTCCGGTTAAAGATATGCGGGTTGGGTGGATTAGTCATGCTAAATTGCCCATTAATGTCAGGGGGACTAGCAGCGCAAATACATGGGGCTATGGGGATAGGGGCTGGGTAGAGTTGTGGTTGGTGCAGACCCGAATGGCTTTTTCCTGCACTGTAGGGATTCTATGATTGTATGACCCCTCTGGGGAGCCTCATTGGGGGTGAAGTTCAAGTTATGTTTAATGCCGGGGCGGTGGGGGGGAGCAGCGATACAGATGCTCGTGGTGTGGGGGGAGGGTGATGCTTCTGGAGGTGGTTCCCTGTGTCTGTGGAGGTCTGGATGTGTGGCCAACGGATTTATTTTCTGCTGATTTATTTTGTGCTGATTGAAGCACCATTTTTAAAGGGCTCTGTGGAGCCAGTTTGCTGTCTCTATCAGGGTCAGTCCCACAGTGACGGTGTAAACCAAGCCCCATGAATCTAATTTTCCAGAGAACTCAAAATCTGGTCTAAAAACTGGGCCTTGGAGTTGGGTTTCAGTCAGAGCCTGACACTCTGAGGAAATGTGGCAAAATCTTGTATCATTCTAGTAAGTTCTTGCATCCTCTTCAATACCTCAATGTCTTTTTGATCATATGAGGAGCAGAACATATTGTTAAAGTCTAAACTATTATGGCAGCAGGAAAGAAGCTGTTTTTGAGTCGGTTGGTATGTGTCCTCAGAATTTTGTAACTTTTTCTCAATGAAATAAGGCAGAAAAGAGTATGTCCAGGGTGTGTGGGGTTCTTGATTATGCTGGCTGCTTTTTCGAGGCAGTGGGAAGTGTAGACAGGGTTAATGGAAGGGAGGCTGGTTTGCGTGATGGACTGGGCTCCGTTCATGACCTTTTGTAGTTTCTTGTGGTCTTGCTCAGAGCAGGAATCATACCAAGCTGTGATACAATCAGAAAGAATGCTTTCTATGGTGCATCTATAAAAATTGGTAAGCATCATAGTGGACATGCCAAATTTCTTCTGAGAAAGTAGAGGCTTTGGTAGGCTTTCTTAACTACATTGTCAGCATGGAGGGACCAGAACAGGTCGTTAGTGATCTGGACACCTAGAAACGTGAAGGTCTTGACAATTTCCACTTCATCCCCACTGATGTAGACGGGGGCATGTTTCCACTATGCTTCCTGAAGTCGATGACTAACTGTTTTGTTGACATTGAGGGAGAGATTATTGTTGCTGCACCAGCTCACCAGATTCTCTATCATTTTCCTGTACTCCGTCTCATCATTGTTTGAAATCAGACTGACAATTGTGGTATCATCAGCGAACTTGAAAATCAAGATGGAGGGGAATTTAGCCACACAATCATAGGAGTATAAGGAGTAAAGTAAGGGGCTGAGGACACAGCCTTGTGGAGCACTGGTGTTGAGGATGTTTGTGGGGGAGGTGTTGTTGCCTTTTCGTACTGATTATGGTCTGTGAGTTAGGAAGTCTAGGATCCAGTTGCAGAGGGAGGAGCTGAACCCCAGGCCACAGAATTCGGAAATGAGTTTTTTAGGAATAATGGTGTTGAAGACTGAGATGTAATAAAATCTGACATAGGTCTCCTTGGTATCTAGGTGTTCCAGGGTTGAGCCAGGGAGATGGCGTCTGCTGCGGACCTGTTGCAGCGATAGGTGAACTGTAGCGGATCCAAGCAGTCTGGGAGGCTGGAATTGATTCATGCCATGGCTAACCTTTCAAAGCATTTCACAATGATGGATGTCAGAGCCACCAAATGATAGTCATTAAGGCACACTGCCTAGATTTCTTTGACACTGGGATGATGGTTGTCTACCTGAAGCAGATAGGGACCTCAGGTAGTGTAAAAAGAGGTTCAACTTGTCTATGAATACCCTGTGCCAGCTGCTTCTCACAGGATCTGAGTGCTCACCTGGGTACCCTATCTGAGCCCATTGCTTTCCGTGGGTTGACTTTTGAGAATGCTGCTCTGATGTCTGCAATGGTGACCTCAGATACAGGTTCATCCAAGGCTTCCGGGACAGAGGATGTGCTCTCGCTGACCTCTTGCTCAAAATGGGCATAGGATGCATTGAGCCCATTGGGGTGGGGTGTTTGGTGCGGATGTCAGACTTTTGTAGCTTTTTCCCGATGGAAGTAGGTGGAAGAGAATATGTCCAGGTGCATGGCCTCCTTGATTATGCTGGCTGTTTTACCGAGGCAGCGGGAAGTGTAGACAGAGTCAATAAATAGGAGGCTGGTTTGCACAATGAACTGAGTAGGCTACGTTCACTATTGTCCGACCCTAGTTGCCCTTGAGAAGGTGTTGGTGAATCAACTTCCTAAATTGCTCCTTCCACCTGTGACATTCATGTGGCTAAAAACAAGTTAAGGACAGGCTTGGATTGTTTCCTATAGAGCAGAGGAGGCTGAGGGGGAACATGACTTAGCTGTATAAGATTATGAGAGGTATGGACAGGATGAATAGGGAACAGCTGTTCCCCTTGGTTGAGGGGTCAATCAAGAGGGTTCGTAGTTTTAAGGTGAGGAACAGGAGATTCAAAGGGGATTTGAGTGAAAAGTTTTTCCCTCAGAGGATTGTGGGAATCTGGAATGCATTTCCTGGGAGGCCAGAACCCTTAAAACCCTTAAAAAGCATTTTAATGAGCACTTGAACATTTAAGGATATGGGACGAGTGCTGGAAAATGGGATTAGAGCACCTGTATGCACTGGACCAGGTTGTGAGCTCAAGTCTCCTGAAGTGGGGCTTGAACCCAAGGACTTTCTATAAGAGAGTGGAGAGCCACCAACCAGATGTCAGCTTTATCTATAATGAGATACCACTTGCTCTGCCTGGTATCTTTAAAGAACTTCAATTGAATGCCCCAAAGCAAATCCTAGAGGTGAACTTAAAAGAACACCAACATGGACAGCTTCACAGCAATAACACGGCCTTACTGGGACTTCCACCCCTCAGCAACAATCTGATTGGCCAGCAGCTGAGTGGTCCAGGGAGTGCCTGAATGGCCACAAGTATAACAGCAAGAAATCCCAGGGAGAAAATCCACTGATGCCAGACTGTAAGTCCAGGGATTTTGATCGGGGAATGATCAGGGTACCAATTTGGGGAGGAGAGGGGTGCAACAGGCATTGGCAGGAGGGCTGCAAAATTCACCACCTTGTGGACTTAAACTTTGGAGTCAAACTGACACTACATGGGCCGGGAGTTGTGGGGGGATCTTTCTCTTAATTGGTACACATCTGGTCATCTCACTCCAAAAGCTTGTGGGACACAGTGTATGAACATAGGAATTAGGAGCAGAAATAGGCAATCCTATTGCCTGCTCCGCCATTCAATCAGATCATGACTGATCTCTCCATAGTCTCAAATCCACCTCCCCACCTGTTCTCCATATCTCTTTAACCCATTTTTTAAAATCAGAAATATATCTATCTCCTTCTTGAAACCGTTCACTGATTCAGAATCCACTGCGCTATGAGCAGCGAGTTCCACAAATTCACCACCCTCTGCGAGAAGTAGTTCCTCCTCCTCTCAGTTTTAAATCCATTGCCTCTCAATCTATACCTGTGACCTCTTGTTCCAGATTGCCCCACAAGGGGAAACTCATGGTCCATGTTTATTCTGTCAATCCTTTCTAGTATTGTATGTACCTCGATTCGATCCCCTCATCTTTCTAAACTCCAGCGAGTACAAGCCCCAACTGTTTAATCTCTCCTCACATGTCAACCCCTTCATCCCAGAATCAATCTGGTGAACCTCCCCTGACCTGCCTCCAACGCCACCACGTCCTTCCTCAAATAAGGAGTCTAAAACTGAAATGTGAACTGTAACTCTTGTGGATTTGAGGCAGATTGTTGCAGCTGTACTTAACTTTTGATAGTGCCACACCAGAATTATCTGGCACTGCATCCGGCTGCCAGTCCCAGATGTAAAGATCCCTTACCAAGTCACTTGTGAAAGAAATTAAATCACCAAGGAACGGACATGATTCTTACCGACGCAGTCGGTCCTCGCATCAAAGAAGATTTCACCAGTTGTGGATGTAAACCCCTCCTTACACCTGCACTTAATTCCTGAATGATTCCTGAACTGTGTCCTGTAACACTTTGTGTTATTACCACACTCTTGGATAATGGGAGGTTTATTACAACCATCATCACCTGCAACGAAACACAAAGTTAAAAAAAAAGTTTCCTTTCCTTTTCTCAAAGACATTCAGACAATGCCATCTGCTGGCTCACAATGTGCTGTGGAATCAAAGCCTTCCAGGCCTGCCCCCCAACCCTCTCTGTTTCCCCTCCCCACCTCCCCGATTATGGATTTACTGATTCCCACCACCCTCTGGATGAAAATGTTTTTCCTCGATAGCTCTCTAAATCTCCTACCCCTTACTGTAAATTGATGTCCCAAAAGGCTGACCTGTATCTTGACTCCATCTATCTGCCTTGGTTCTGTAACTCTTGACATCCTTGACTAACCATGGGGCAGTATGGCAGCACAATGGTTAGCATGGCTGTCTCACAGCGCCAGGGACCTGGGTTCGATTCCTGGCTTGGGTCACTGTCTGTGTGGAGTCTGCATGTTCTTCCTGTGCCTGCGTGGGTTTCCTCTGGGTGCTCCGGTTTCCTCTCACAGTCTGAATGACATGCTGGTTAGGTATATTGGCCATGCTAAATTTTCCATCAATGTGTTTGAACAGGTGCCGGAGTGCACTGGCTGGGTAACTTTCACAGTAACTTCATTGCAATGTTAATGTAAGCGTACTTACGACTAGTAAATAAACTCTAAACTTGAACTTAATGCAAGCCACCACTGAAATTTTCAACTGAACCCCAACGTTGCCAGCTTTCAGAACTCCAGACCTACACCACCGTTTGAGGAAAGAAATGCTTCCTAACTTCACCCCTGAATGGCCTGGCTATAATTTTAATTTATATTCTCTTGTTCTGGACACTTCCACCAGAGGAAATCATTTCTTGTTATAGAACATAGAACATTACAGCAGAGGAATAGGCCCTTCAGCCCTCGATGTTGTCCTGAATATTACGCCAAATTAAATTAATCCCTTTTGCCTGCCCTTGGTCCATATCCCTCTATTCCTTGCATATTCATGTGCTTACCTAAAAGCCCCTTAAACATCCCTATCATATCTGTCTCTACCACCACCCCTGGCAGCGTGTCCCAGACACTTGCCCATTTCTGTGTAAAAATCTTGACCCTTGCATCTCCTTTGAACTTTCTCCCTTCTCACTTAAGTGCATGTTCCCCTACTCTTAGACATTTCAACTCTGGGAAGGAAGATTCTGACTGTCAACTCTACCTATGCCTCTCATAAATTTTATAGATTTCTATCAGGTCTCCCCTCAGCCTGTGCCGCTCCAGAGAAAACAACCCTAGTTTGTCCAGTCTCTCCTTACAGCTCATACCCTCTCATCCAGGCAGCTTTCTGGTAAACCTCTTTTGCAGCCTCTCCAAAGCCTCCACATCCTTCCTGCAATGTGGCGACCAGAATTGAATGCAATACCCTAAGTGCGACCTAACCAAAGCTTTATAAAGCTGCAACGTGACATCTTGACTCTTGTACTCAATGCCCTAATCAATAAATGCAAGCATGTCATACACCTTTTTTACCAGCCTATCCACTTGTGTGGAACTTTCAGAGGGCTATGAACTTGAGCCCAAGATCCTTCTGTACATCATTACTGTTCAGGGTCCTGCCATTAACTGTATACTTACCCTTCACATCTGATCTCCCAAAGTGCTGCATCTTATCTACCTTATCAATATGTTTGCAGTAAAGTCCCACCATTCGCAGGGGTTGCGTTCCCATAAAATTTCGTGAACAGCAAAATCACAAATGGGGAGCAAGCTTTTGAAAGGGACTCAGCTCGATAGGTTCCAGCCAGGCACAGGGCAGCTTTGGCTGAGACAGTTACTCTACAGCAAATTGTGGTACACTACCTACATACAACTGATGAGGGAGCTTCTGAGCAATATAGAGATGAAGGTTTAACATTGAATAGAGCCATCATTGCAGCTGTGGAGCCAGCGATTTGGATATTACTGGGTTAACCCCACCATGCACTTCAGCTGAGACCATTCCAGCCTCTGCTCCGTCACAGCTGCCATCTTTCAGTGGAAAGAACAGAGAGGGTGAAGAAACCATTATGGACAGCATGGTGGCACAGTGGTTAGCAGTGCTGCCTCACAGTGCCAGGGACCTGGGTTCGATTTCTGGCTTGGGTCATTGTCTGTGTGAGTTTGCACATTCTCCCCATGTCTGTATGGGTTTCCTCCGGGTACTCCGGTTTCCTCCCATGGAACAAAGATGTGCGGGCTAGGTTAATTAGCCATGCTAAATTGACCCTAGTGGTAGGGGATTAGTAGGGTAAATATGTGGGGTTACAGGAATAGTGCCTGGGTGGGATTGTGGTTGGTGTAGACTCAATGGGCCGAACAGCCTCCTTCTGCACAGTAGGGATTCTATAGGTTTTCTGTGATGGGTGATGTGATGTACAAAGTACAAAACATGTAAATGAAAATGCAAACCAAAATCTCACGAACAGCAGGACTTTACTGTAATCAGCTAAAATAGCTGTAGTATTCAATTTGATTATGTGAGTCTGGTAACTGTCTTTGCTCACTGTGCCAGATTAGTTAAGACTGGGTGTGGACTCAGAGCAAAGATACCAGAGCAATAATTAGAAGCTAGAGCTGGAATAAGCATGAGTGTGGAAAGTTTGTGATTGCAGAGATTTTTTAAGATTCTCTTGTAAATGAACCTGTTGCACACTTAAGATACTAGTGTCATCCCTGCAGTACTCTGAGATACCTAAAATATTCACCAGTTTAAATTATATCTCCCCTTAATCTGCTACATTTTAGGGAATATATGTCTAGTCAATGCAACATGTCCTTATAACTTAATCCACAATCCTTAACCCTGTGTGGGTGATGGGGATATAATGATGGAATGCTCTTTCAGAGAATTGGTGAGACTCAGTGGGTTGAATGGCCTCTTTCTGCATTGTAAGGGTTCTATGGTTCTTCCAGATTTCCAAGAGTGGGATATTTTCTAAGTGGATGCAATTAAATGTAATTACCTCAGTGAATCTGTGTAAGGTATGCAAACATAGACAACAGCAAATGTGTTGAATATTTAATTCAAACTCATTAAGGGTTCAGAAGAAGTGGCGTATCAGCCTCAAAACATTAACTCTGTTCCTATCTCTACAGATGCTGTTCTAATTTTCAGAAGAGAGGGGCATCCTCTTACCAAGGCAGTTTTGTTTCCTCATTCGGGTGCCTTCACGTGTACAGAGTTGTGTTGAAACCACAAACTGGACCGCAAAATAACCAAGGTAAAGCACTGTCACAAATAGAGAGAGAAACATTAAATATTTTGAAGCAGAAGTTTATTCTTGACCTGTGCTCGCTGACTTACATTGTTTTTGTAATGTCCTAACAAGGTTAGGGGGTTCTGGGTTTTAACAGAAAGCAAAGAATGTGATTTGCACATGGTATGACCTCATCCTGCATGTCGTTCGGTGAGTGGAGGGGTAAGATAGAGTGAGAGGCAAAAAATGAGAAATGTGTCCTGTTTCTTGCCTCCCCCGATCTTACCAGACCTGTTTTGCCTGTGAAAGCAGCTTTGTGCAGATTATTGAAATATTAATGACATCACGTACTCCCTCGCCAGTCAGGATTCTCACTGGCGAGAATCATAGCTGGTCTCTGACAGCGAGAGACCAAACATGATGGCCTTACTAGGGGGATCAAAGGCCACTGAAGTACCTGGGTGGTTGGAGGCAGGGCCAGGTATTGCCCAAGGAGCAGTGCCAGCCTGAAAGTGTCCACTGGCATCCTGGCAATGCCTGCATGGTGCCCTGGTACTGCCCACCAGACACACTGGCATTGCTTACATGGCACCATGGCTTTGTCCACTAGGCACCATAACTGTGCTAAGGGGTGAGGCCTGATTGGGGGTGGCGCCCGTAGGGGTGGAACTAAGACAGGGAGAGGGAAAGGGAATTCTGCATGGGGGCAGGCAGGGAGGAAACTCTACAAACTGGGGTGATCAAGAAGGGAGGGAACTCTGCAGAAGGGGAATTGGGGTAGAAGGGAACTCTGCAGAGGAGAAATCAGGGAGGGAGCGAGAGATGGAAGGAACTCCTTGGGTGGGGCAATTGGGAAGGGAGGAAGGGAACTCTGCAGACTGGGGTGATTGGGGAGAGAGGAACATTGCAGGGGGCAAATTGCAGTAGGCGAAAACTCTGCAGGGGTGATGATCAGCAGGGGTGGGGATGGTGATATCTGTGGGGCATGTGGGGTTCGACCAGTGCAGAGATTGATTAGTGGGGAGGGTAGTGACCCGATGTATGTGAGCGGCGGGGGGAGGTTGGGTACCGATGTCCATCAGATGTCCGTCAGCAGGAGATTTCTGCAATGGCACCCTTTGAGCTCAGCAGTCGGCTTGCCCAGCAAGTTCATTCTCTGCCCCTACCTTGCTAGCAAGAATTGCACCCTGACACTTTTTTTGCAATGTGCCACAAGATTGTGACTCGCAGTTCGCTGAAAATATCCTATGTGATTTCTCTGATTTCTTGCTCATTTAGCACATTTTTCTAAGATCGCACCTGTAGATTCAAACTAACATGCAACAGTTTTTATTGAAAGAGATGTTCTGTACACTGCACAGGATACAAACAGAGCAAAACAGCGCCCTGAGGCAACAGCCTAATGACATCACCACAATCCTTTTAAATATATTAGTCTCCCATTCCACCAAGGCTTCCATTTTAAAATTCTCATCCTTATTTCCATATCCTGCTCTGATTCTCCCCCCGACAGCCTCTACCTTGCTACAACTGCAAACTCCTGCAGCCCAACAATACTCTGAGGTAGCTATGTTTCTCCAGATCTGGCTCCCTCTCACTCTCTTCAGTGCATCATTAGAGGCTGTGCATTCAACTGACAGGCTGTAAGCTTTTAAATTCCCTACCTTAACCTCTCCATCTCTCCCTCCCTCTCTGTCTCCCTCTCCACCCTTCAAAACCTACCTCCTTTCAAATGACCGGAAGAGTACCACACAGCAGAGGAGGCTAAGAGGATGAGGGGTGACCTAACTGTACAAAAGGATGAGGAGTCCAGACAAGGTGGACATTTGTTTCCCCTTAGCTGAGGGGTCAGTGACTTGGGGAGGAACATATGAGTGATGCATAGATTGAAGGCGATTGATAGAATAATTAGAGGGGACATGAGGAAAAACAAAAAACATTTCCACCCAGAGGGCCATCTGGAATTCATTGTCTGGGTTGGTGGTTGAGGTTGAAATACTCAACTCATTCAGAAGGTATAGATTGAAGGATCTGCATCTGAGGTGCTGGAAACAGCGAGGCTATAGACCAGGTGCTGGAAAGTGGGGTTAAAATGAGCGGCTAGTCCCTTTTTCTCATGCTGGCGCAGACATGATGGGCTGAATGGTCTTTTTCTGCACTGTAACCTTTCTATGTTTCTGTGATTGGTCACTTATCCTTAATATCTCATTAGCTGACTAGAGATCATATTTTGAAATACTATGTGAGGAAGCATTTTATAAATGCAAGCAATTGTCGCCTGGCATGGTGGCACAGTGGTTAGCACTGCTGCCTCACAGCACCAGGGACTTGGGTTCAATTCCCGGCTTGGGTCACTGTCTGTGTGGAGTCTGCATGTTCTCCCCGTGTCTGTGTGGGTTTCCTCCAGATGCTGCGGTTTCCTCCCACAGTCTGAAAGATGTGCGGGCTAGGTGGATTGGCCGCACTAAATTCTCCCTCAGTGTATCCGAACAGGTGCTGCAATGTGGCAACTTTGGGATTAACTCCCAGTAACTTGCAGTGTTAACGCATGTCTATTTGTCATGCTAATAAATAAAATTTAGCTATAACTATTATTCAGTAAACCATTGTTGTGATGTGAGGCTTCTTTGTCGTGTTACCTTGTGCTACAATACCTTCCTACAATAGCACTGCTGTACCTGCACACTAGCTTTTTATGATTTGGTGGAGTAGTCACTAAATAGGGCCCAGAAGTGACAATCATGCCCATCCGCCTCCTGATACTGAAGACCTTGCATTGAAAGAGCAACTTGTTAAATTCACAGGTGTCCCAAAGCAACTTTTGAATAGAAGTTCTGGACTGCTTCACCAGGAACCTGCAATCCTTCACCGTAAGAAGTCTCACAACACTACGTTAAAGTCCAACAGGTTTATTTGTAGCAAACGCCACTAGCTTTCGGAACTGGCTGTTCCTTCGTCAGCTGGGCTGGAGTTCTGATCAGAAACAGGGCATATAAAGACATAACCTCAATTTACATGAATTATAATTGGAATGTGAGTCTTTACAGCTAATCAAGTCTTAAAGGTACAGACAATGTGACTGGAGAGAGCATTAATACAGGTTAAAAAGATGTGTATTGTTTCCAGATAGGAAAGTTAATGAGAATTTGCAAATCCAGGCAAGTCGTGGGGGTTACAGATAGTGTGACATGAACCGAAGATCCCGGTTGAGGCCGTCCTCATATGTGTGGAACTTGGCTATCAGTTTCTGCTCAGCAACTCTGCGCTGTCGTGTGTTGTGAAGGCGCCTTGGAGAATGCTTACCCGAAGATCAGAGGCCGAATGCCTGTGACCGCTAAAGTTTCCCCAACAGTGAGAGGACGGTCTTGCCTGGTGATTGTCAAGCGGTGTTCATTCATCCATCATCATAGTGTCTGCACGGTCTCCCCGATGTACCATGTCTCGGGACATCCTTTCATACAGCGTATGAGGTAGACAACGTTGGCCGAGTTGCAAGAGTACGTACCGTGTACCTGGTGGATGGTGTTCTCATGTGAGATGATGGCATCCATGTTGATGATCTGGCATGTCTTGCAGAGGTTGCAGTGGCAGGGTTGTGTGGTACTGTGGTCACTGTTCTCCAGAAGGCTGGGTAGTTTGTTGCGGACAATGGTCTTTTTGAGGCTGTGAGGTTGTTTAAAAGCAAGATGTGAGGGTGTGGGGATGGCCTTGACGAGATGTTCGTCTTCATCAATGACATGTTGAAGGCTCTGGAGAAGATGTCGTAACCTCTCCACTCCAGGGAAGTACTGGATGACAAAGGGTACTCTGTCCACTTTGTCAATGTTTGTCTTCTGAGGAGGTCGGTGCGGTTTTTGGCTGTGGCGCGTTGGAACTGTTGATCGATGAGTCGAGCATCTTTCTTATGTTCTTATGAGGGCATCTTTCAGCATCTGGAGGTGTTTGTTGCGATCTTCGTCATCTGAGCAGATCCTGTGTATACGGAGGGCTTGTCCATAGGGGATGGCTTTTTTAACGTGCTTAGGGTGGAAGCTGGAGAAGTGGAGCATCGTGAGGTTATCTGTGGGCTTGTGGTACAGTGAAGTGTTGAGGTGACCGTCCTTAATGGAGACCATGCAGACACTATGACAATGGATGAATGAACACGACTCAACAATCACCAGGCAAGACCGTCCTCTCCCTGTTGGGGAACACTTCAATGGTCATGGGCATTTGGCCTCTGATCTTCGGGTAAGCATTCTCCAAGGTGGCCTTTACAACACACGACAGCGCAGAGTTGCTGAGCAGAAACTGATAGCCAAGTTCCGCACATTGAGGACGAATTAGAGACAAATCCAAGTTGAGGATGGCCTCAACCGGGATCTTCAGCTCATGTCACACTATCTGTAACCCCCACAACTTGCCAGGATTTGCAAAATCTCACTAACTCTCCTGTCTGGAAACAATACACATCTTTTTAACCTGTATTAATGCTCTCCCCACTCACATTGTCTGTATCTTTAATACTTGATTAGCTGTAAAGACTCATATTCCAATCATTATTCATGTAAATTGACTTTGTGTCTTTATATGCTCTGTTTGTGATCGGAACTCCCATCCACCTGACGAAGGAACAGCCAGTTCCGAAAGCTAGTGGCCTTTGTTACAAATAAACCTATTGGACTTCAGTATGGTGTTGTGAGATTTTTTATTGTGTTTACCCCAGTCCAATGCCGACATCGCCACATCATGATCCTTCACAGTGGCATTCTTTAATGTCAGGGGAGGGGAGCCTTTGTTTTGCAAAACCTTTATCCTTTACCCACTTAGAAATGAAAGTCCAGTGTATCTTTCTGTTGAGGATGTTCCTTATCCATTCAGTACTTGGAGGGCAATCTATTTTTAAACCCAGTTGCGTATCGGAGATGCATCTCACTGGAGAGAAACAAGAAGGAACATTCTCCCGCACAATAGTTGACCGTAGTGATTTGGGAGAGGCCAAAATGTTTTTACGCAGGTTTGGAATCTGTTTAAGAAAACACGTTTCAAAAGATCCTTCCACAACAATGAACGGATACAGGAAGTTTCCACCTTAAGTATTTCCCTTGTAACTTTGTGGAATGTTGTGTTTATTGACATGACTGTTGCTTGATTGTATTTAGACACAAAAACCCTCACAGGTTGAAGGACCAGCTAGCTTGTCCTGAGAAATTTCACTTCTTCCCTTCACTTCAAGGAAAAAAGTAATCAGAAGATGGAAAAAAGGAGCAGAAGTAGGCTATTTGGCCCCATGTGCTTGCTCCACCACTCAATATGATCATGACAGATCTTCTTCCTTAGCTACACCTTCCTGGACTATCCTGATATCTCTTAGTCTGAAAATATCTTCAATGTTAGCCTTGAATATACTCAGTGGTTGGGTGTTCACAACTCTCTAGGGCAGGGAATTTCTAAGAGTAACAATCCCCTAAGGGAAGACTTTTGTTTTCATCTCCTAAATGGCTAACCCCTTATCCTGAGACCCTCCAATGTCCATCCAGTTCTAGCCTCCCCACCTGGGGGGAGTCATCCTCCCAGCAGCAACTTCAGGAGGTATACCCACTAATTGAGATCTAGGGTTCGATTCCCACTTGAGAAGGCAGTGGTGTCGTGGCATTGTCGGTAGACTAGTAATCCACAGTTATGCTCCAGGAACCTGGTTTGAATCCCACCATGGCAGACGGTGAAATTTGAATTCAATAAAAATCTGGAACTAAAAGTCTGACAATGACCATAATAACACACCTGGGTTTATTAATTAGTGTGACAGGTAGGCTTACATTAACTTTGCAATGAAGTTACTGTGAAAATCTCCTACTTGCGTCTAATGTTCTTTAGGGAAGGAAATCTGCTATCTTTACCTGGTCTGGTTTACATGTGACTTCTGACCCACAGCAATGTGATTGATTTTTAAATGGCCCCTGAAATGGCCGAGCAAGCCGCTTAATTGAAGGGTAATTAGGGATGGGCAATAAATGCTGGCTCAGCCAACGATGCCCACGTCCCATGAACAAATAAATTGATGTTGAGTATTCAGCCAAGAGCGGCGGTAGGAGATTGGGTTGGTTGGCGACAAGTGACGGGATTACCAAACTTGACAGGACAATCAGCTAGTGGTCCTCCTCCTGATTGCCATCCTCTGCATTGTGCTGAAGTGTGTGTGGGTGAGGAGAAGATAGGGCTGGGGTCTGGTAACCAATGACTCATGGACCCCATCACCTAGGCATGAATAGTAAAAATAGGTGCTTGAATGAGGTGCATCTATGGAAGTATAACTCAATGAGATTTGGGAGGATAGACATAAAAAGCACTCAGTGTTGTTGTGCCTTTCTCTAAACCTCTGTGCCACCTGGCACAAAGGTGGAACAGAAACAGTTAAGTATTCAACTAGTGATATTTAGAATTAGAAAATGCTTGAGTTGTAAAGCTTAGATCCTTTATCATTTGTTCCTAACAGACTCCCTCTGCTGGTACATGACTTATGTGGACAAACTGCACATTGTAGTTTTCAATACACTACAAAAGCTAGTCTTCCCCCAAGACCAAGTTTGGGATGGTATGGGTTGCTCTGGTTCACACTCCCCGGCAGCTACGCAAGAAGCAATTTGGTCTTTTGTCCTGGCTGGAGAGCTGTGGATCTCTGATAGACGGGAGTAAATCAGTATGAGGAGCTGTGTCCATGTTGGAGAAAAACATTATTCAAAAAGAAACACATTCCTTGAAAGTAATCTTGCATTGCCCATCAGTACCACCCAGTTCATGGGTGTCCTGCATCAAGCTCCTCACACACAAATAAAATCATCTGAATCTTCCAATATCCTTAATCATACAATGCAGAAGGAGGCCATTTGACCCATTGAGTCTGCATGGACTGTCCGAAAGAGCACTCTACATAGGCCCACTCCCCTACCCTCTTTCCATAACTTTAAGCCTTGACCATGGCTAATCCACCTAACCTGCACACCTTTGGATATTGAGGGGCAAGCAGCATGGCCAATCCACCTAACTTACACATTTTTGGACTGTGGGAGGAAACCAGAGCACCTGGAGGAAATCCACCCAGATATAAGAAGAACGTGCAAACTCCGCACAGTCATCTAAGGCGAGAATCAAACCCAGGTTCCTGGCATTCTGAGGCAGTTTTCCAATTACAACTTGCTGAGCAAGCAAATGATATTCTTCACCCCTGTAACTCAGATTCAGTTTTCACCATCTATCCATGTTGCTTTTTACTAAATTTCCCATGTTCAACATTAACTTTTTAAGACTCTGGCTGGGATGTTGCACACCCATTTGCAATGGGTGTGAATGGTCACAGGACAGCAAAATCTCATGAGAATCAAATACATTGACGGGAAGTCCCATTGTGATTCTTGCTGCTTCCCACCAGTGACATAACTGGATTTCCAATGTTTAACCCATTAGAATAAATTTAAATCTAATTATCAGGTCTGCAGGACTAATACAGACAATAAAGAAGGCAAGTGATGTGTTGACCTTCACAGTGAGAGGATTTGAGTACAGGAATACGGATGTTTTACTTCAATTGTACAGGGCGTTGGTGAGGCCATACTGGGAGTATTGTTTGCAGTTTTGGTGTCCTTATCTGAGGAAGGACGTCCTTGCTATAGAGGGAGTACAGCGAAGGTTTACCAGGCTGATTTCTGCGATGGCAGATCTGTCACATGAAGAGAGACTAAGTCGGTTAGGATTATATTCGCTGGAGTTTAGAAGTGTGAGAGGGGATCTCATAGACACTTATAAAATTCTAACAGGGTTAGACAGGATAGATTCAGAAAGAATGTTCCCGATGGTGGGGGAGCCCAGAACTAGGGGTCATAGTTTGAGGATAAGGGGTAAACCTTTTAGAACTGTGAGGAAAAATTTCTTCACCCAGAGGGTGGTGAATGTGTGGAATTCACTACCACAGAAAGTAGTTGAGGCCAAAACTTTGTGTGATTTCAAGAAGAAATTATATATAGCTCTTGCGTCTAAAGGGATTAAGGGATATGGGGGGAAGGGGGATCAGGATATTAAATTTAATGATCAGCCATAATCAAAATGAATGGCAGGGCAGGCTCGGAGGGCTGAATGGCCTCCTCCTGTTTCCAATTTCGATGTTTCAATGATTCTGTTGCTTCACTCCCATCCCCATCCCCCCTACCCCCATCATCCATTTTTGCGTGGACTGTCAGAAAACTTCTAAACTGTGCTCAATTTTAATACCCTTCCCCCATCCTGCCCACTGGTGGCAAGGCTGGAAAATTTTAACCGTTGAGTATCTTTGAGGCAGATTGTTGAGAAATATTTGAGAGGATTGAGGTAGATCAGCCTTGATTTATTGAATGGTTGAGCAAGTTTGAAGGGCTGAGTGGCCTCTGCTCCTATTTCTTAAGTCCTTACATGCAATGAAGTGTTATCAGACTGTAATGGCAGCCAAGTTGTACACAGTAAGCTCCCAGAAACAGTAATGGAATAATGACCCAGGTAATCAGTTTAGTGACCCTGAGTGAGGGCTGAATATTGGCCCCGGACACCTGGGGTGTCTCCCCTGTCCTTCTCTGCAATAATGCCAGGAGGCCTGCCAAGAGTAGACATTTGACCTTAGCTTCATGTCTCTGCTGCTAGTGTTGCACTCCCTCTGTAATACACCGCGGGGATAGCCCAAGTTTGTGCTTGACTCTGGAGTGGAACTTGAACCCACAACTGCTGTAAAGGAATGATATCAACTGAGCGATGGCCAGTACAACAGATAGACAAACAGATAGATAGATAGAGAGATAGATAGACAGAGAGATAAAGAGATAAATAGATAGACAATATGTAGTAGCTGGTTAGCTAATTGATTATTAAAATAAATTGGTTCAGTACAGCACCTTACAACCACAGTAGTCATCGCTGTAATATAAGAAATGAGACAGCCAATTTGTGCACAGTAAGTTCCCGCTCACAATAATGTAATAATAATTATAATGGATAGATATTCGTATAGAGGAAAGAGGAGATCGTACTTAATTGCAGAAAGCATCTATTCCATTTTTGATTGTCGTCTTCTGTCTCTCACATTTTGTCTTCACAAATACACACACACACAATACTCACTCAATGCCCGAACACACCATCTCCAGTCCATATCTTTCTCATGGGGTAGAGCTTCTTGCAGACCTGTTCCTAGTTACTTTGCACACTGTCACTCTGGACTAACACTAGCATCTACAAACAACTTCTCCGCTTGTGGGACAGCCTGGCTCGACTCCAGGAACTATGAATAACACTCAGGGTGGGACAATGCTTAAAGCTGTGTGACATTCACAGAGACCCGTCTTTTCAGGAAATTTTGTGTTTATTTCCAGAAATAATGAACAGTTCACAATGATGCTGTGCAGCGATGAAAAATTTTGTAGTAACAACTTGTGTCTCTGATTCACAAATAGATCTCTGGGAGCTGGGAATGTATGATAAGCACACTAACTGAAATCTTGAGATGAGCTTTTATGATATTTTTGAATCAATTTTCTTACATGGTGGGTTTTTTACAAACACTCACTGGAAAAATACATATTCCATTAGCAAATAACCTCTTTTAGCAATCAGGATCAGTGTTTATTTAGTTAGAATAAGGGCAGATAGTGTCCCAGGTTTAATAATCAAAGTGGAAGAAAGGCTGGAATCTATTCTGCCCCCAAAACCCTGCTGTTCGCCCCCCTCCACCTCCCCTCCCCTCTTCCATTTCACCTCCTTCTCCCTCTCCCTCCCCATTCTTCCCCAGCCCCCTCTCCACTTCCCCTTCCCCGTTTCCCTCACCTCACCCCTCCTCTCTTCCCCTTCCTCTCCCCCTACCCTCCACTCAATTCCACCTACCCCCCCTTCTCCTTCCCCCCACCTCCACCTCCCCTCCTCCTCCCCTCTTCCTCTTCCCGCCCTCCTCTACCCCCTCTCTTCTTGTCTCCCCTCTGCCCCCTCCCCCTCCTCCTCTATTCCCCTTCCACCTCCCTTCCCCCTCTTCCTCTCCCCTCTCCATACCCTTCCCACCTCCTTTCTCTCCCCTCCTCCTTCTACTCTTCACCTCCCCCCCACCCCACTATTGCTTGCTGGATCCTGGTCACCAGGGAACCCGCAATCTTTGGCAGGAACTTGGAGATCCCACCGGCGGGAAGGCCTCTCAAAGAATTTGCAATTATACAGTGTCCTCCGTGACCACTGGACATATCTGCTTTACAGCAGATGAAATACTTTTGAAGTGATGTCACTTGTTGTACAGCAGCAAACACCAGAGTCAAATGGTGCACAGCAAGATCCCACAAACAGTAACGTGATCATTATTGGAGGTTTTCTTCCACCAGCATTGATTGTGGGATAAATATTTGCCAGAAATGAAGGCCAAATAATTTCAGGAGAATGTCTTTATCTTTCTGGGAGGGCAGGTGAGGCCTTGGCTCAACATCTCATCTGAAACACAGCGCCTGGTCTGGACAGAGCAGGTAGAGAAAAAAAATAAATGATTCTGAAGATGAAAAGGACACTGATGATTTGCAAAAGGAGCAATTCCGACTGGAGGAAAGTCTTTTCTTCGCACAGCAAGCAGCTAGGACCTGGGATGCATTTCCCAAGAGGCAAATGCAATCGAAACATTCAAAGGGGAATTGGAAGTTATCAGACGAGGAAGAAAGAAAGCAAAGCCAAGGGGAGGGAATGGGACCAGATGAGTTGATTTTGCCCAAGAGCAGACAGGGTGGGCCAACAAGTCTCCTTCTATGCTGTGACCATTCTATAATCTTCGGTGGTGCAGCACCGCAAGACTGGAGGGTCTACCTGGATTTTTTATAGATTCATAGAATCCTTACATTGCTGGTAGAGGCCATTTGGCCTATTGAGTCTGCATTGACACAACCCCTCTGCCCATCTCCAGATCCCCATTACTCCTAATCCACCTAATCTACACAACATGGAACACTAGGAGGCAATTTAGTTTGGCCAATCCACTAACATCTTTGGATACTAAGGGGCAATTTAGCACGGCCAATCCACCTAACCTGCATATTTTTGGACTGTAGGAGGAAACTGGAGCACCCGGAGGAAATCAATGCAGACACAGGGAGAATGTGCAAATTCCACACAGACAGCCACCTGAGGCCAGAATTGAACCCGGGTCCCTAGCACTGTGAGGCAGCAGTGCTAACCACTGTGCCAGCATGCTGTCCAATCGAACATACTTTGCGCTTAATCCCTGGAGTGGCACTTGGATCTGAAACCTTCTGACCCAGAAGCAGGAGTGACACCCGTTGAGCCCTAGGTACTTAAAAGCTTGGTCAATGTTGATGATCTCAGTGGGACGGAGTGGGCTGGGCAGAATGGTTTAGGGAAGGAATTCCAGAACTTGAGCATAGAAAATGCCCAGTACCTTATCGTGTTCTTCCCAAAGAAGTTTACAACCACTGAGTTATGTTATTCAGTGTAGGAATAGTGTAATGTAGGCAAGTGCAGCAGCCAGTTTAGGCACAGAGTTCTGAAATATAACAACTTGCAACTAAACTACTTCTGGTGGCATTGGCCAAGAGCTTAGAGTTGGCCAGGAAAGTGAGAGCTTTACTGTTGTTCTACCAAGTGTCATCATTTATTGCAGCATAACAAGCAGACCCAGGCCTCAGTTTAATATCCTGTGATATCCTGACAGTGCAGCACTCCCTCCGTACCACATCCAAGCCTACCACAGCCTAGGTTTTTATGCTCAAGTCTCCGGATGGCATTTGAACCCGCGACCACATGCGTAATGCTTTATTGAAACTTTACAAGCATTAGCCAGATATGAACTATTTTACATTCACATCACAGGATCATCGCACAATACAGCATAGACGGAGGCCATTTGGCCCATCATGCTCAGGGTGGCCCAGGAATATCTTGTATTCAAGCCCTGTTCCATGCTGAGTTATCTCACCTCAACCGAGGTTCTCTGCGCCAGTGCTCCCTCAAATTTCCCGCTCGCCTTGTGTACACTGTAAGATTGGCGCTTGGTGTTGCCTGTGAGCTTGTGACCGGCACACTTCTGCATAATGGTGCATCCTGTGCTGCTTAGAGGGAGCATGGTTCTGCCATCCTAGTGAGTGGAAAATCAGCCGTACAGCAAAATAACGTCAACAGCAGGTACCAGTGCCTACCTAACATTAATGAGATAACTTAGTGCCACCAGTAAGTCTGGTAACGTAGGACTTGCTCCACGGTCGTTTTTCTTTCTCCTGGGTCATGTATGGAAGACAGGACTCGACTGAACACTCAAGAGAGGTTGACTTATCAACGGACCAGCCATCCTACGAAAACGTGGTGGTCAGTGACACAAAGTGGGCAGTCTCCGTGACTCGTCTGCTCTCTGCCATCGCGCATGAAGCAAATCTGCATTTTCCCCCCGAAGGTGTCCCCTGAAGGGCTCTACAAGCAGGGAAGCCAAACGCCAGCCTGTGCATTCCCCTCCAGGACTGTTACTGAAATGGCCAGGACCTTTCTAACCCGTGGAGATGATGCTACATCATCACTTATTCAAATGCTTTCTGTCCTTCAACCACTTTGTAGCTGTGACAATGACACGGTGTTCCAAGTCAACCGCAGGAAGGTACATCAATGCCAAATTATTTAAACTTTCTCCTGTTGAGATAAACAGAAACAATGGTGACATATGAGGTGTAAATATCATTATACCAGGTAGAATAACATGGTGAGCTTTTAAATAGAGCCACATGTTAATCTACGCAAGTCTGGCCTCCCAACCCTGGAGTCACGCCCTCATTAACCAACCAATGAGAAGACACAATAACTCAATCAAGTAACAGTAGAACCATAGAATCCCTACAGTGCAGAACGAGGCCATTCGGTTCATTGGGTCTGTACCGATTCACCGAAAGAACTTCTTACCCGGAGCCAATCCCTGTCCTATTCCCTTAATCCCATGCATTTAACATGGCCAATCCACCTAACCTGCACATTCTTGGATACCAAGGGGCAATTTAACACGGCCAATCCATTTAACCTGCACATCCTTGGACATTAAGGGGCAAGATACTGTAGGGAGATAGTCTGCTAAGAATTGGCTCACTTTACATAGGTAGGAGGAAGCAGAAACGTCAGAACAGATACACTCAGTTTCTCATGCCTGTGTAAACAGGTGTCATTGCATGGATTCATTGAAGGGACATTGCACACTGACAAAATGGTATTTATACATGGACAAGGTACATACTTTTCTGGTCTTACTGAATGAGTCTATCCGATGATGATGACATGTTCCTTGATGTGTCCCCAGTATGCGAGTGTAAATCAGTACCTATATCTTACATAGTTGTTATTGCTGTGAAAGTATTGTGTTCAAGAGCAATTAGGGATAGACACCAAAGACTGGCCGAGCCAGCACCTTCCACACCCCGTGGAAAAATTAAAAAAAAAATCATGGCAGCTCATCCAATACCTTGGAAAACCTCAACTCTGGCACAGTCTCCAACTTGAGAAAGCTGAATTTTGGAAATTTCTTTTTGTATCTTACCCTTGCTCTATCCGCAGAGTGTGGCGGAGGTTTGGAATTTTTTTCCTCAAATGGCAGTAGTTGCTGGTTCAACAATTGTTAGGTTTAGGTCTGAGGTAAGCAATTTTTTTACTGAGCAGGGATATCATTGGATATGTGACTAGGGCAGCTACATAGAGTTAGGCCATAGATCAGCCATGATCTTATTGAATGGCAGAGCAGGTTTGAGGGACTTAAAATAACTCCTCAGAGGTGGTGTCCCTTCACCTGTTACTCCTTATCTACAAACTCTATTCCAGTCATAAAGTGCTTCTGGTACACAGTCAGAATCCAGAGTGCCAGAAGATCTGACACTCCCATTTTTACATACAGGTAAAATACGCTGATTGGGCAGGCAATCATGACCAATCTTTTTGGCCAACCAAATAAACTAACTCAAATTAACGAGGGGATAAATTAAAAAGGGCAGCCCCCAATAGGAGATCAACTGCTCGAAGTAAAGGACAAAGTAGAAAGGGAACTTAAAAGATCAAATCAAAATGTGATTAAAAGGGGTCAATAATGCACCACAGTCCCTGTAGTGCCCAGAGGGCATGGAAGGCGTTAACGGTATGCTCGGACACCGCATGTTCCCTCTCCAGGGGCATCTGGCCATGAATATAGCCGTGGTAGCGGGGCAGACAGTCGGGTTGGACGACCCCCTCGGTCGTCCGCTTCCTGGACTTGTAGATGGCAAGCTTTGGTAGGCCCAGGAACAGGTTCACGAGGAGGTCCTCCACCCTCCACACCAAGTGTCCATAGATCAGGAGAATGGGGCTGAAGTGCAGCAAGCAATTATGACCTCAATCAGGGAGCTCATACTCCAAGATGCCCACCTCATGTGACCCTATCATGTCATTATAGGGCTGAATGGCCTACTCCTATTCTTATGTTCCTTACCTAACAAAGAGTATTTCAGTCTTCCTTAATTATCAAACTTGAGTTAAAGGTAAAGGAAGTATAACAATATAGATAAAGCCTCCAGGTAAGTCATTAAGTCACATTTTTCACAGCAAAGGTTGAGTCTTTGGCTAACCAATTGGACTAGCAGTTCAGCTCAGCATGACTGCATTTCATTCACACAACCAATGGCCTACTTACTGTTGCAGTGGTTATTCGCATGCTAGCAGATCCAGAGTCCCCGAAGGTAGCTTTCCTCCTCACCATGCACAATCTATTGAGCCACGTCCAGTATCCATCTCTCACCTTTGGCCACAAATAATAGAGCAGAATTTAATGAACGTCTCAATGAGAAAATCATGCTAATCCTTAAGCACTTTTACTAATCCATATCACTCACTACACTAGTGTCCTTTGGTAGACACATTGCTTCCTGCCTCTCCATTCGCAGCCTGCCTGCCCACAGGATGTTGATGGGTTGGGATTCAGGACTGTATTGCTGCTGAAGTCTTTAAGAAGATGGAGTTAATTAATCTTCCTTTCAGCAAGTCTTCCTGCATGATTTATGCTAGCTGCGTGTAAATGCCTTTAGAGAAAATTTGTACAGCTTAAGAAAACAATTCCAAGGAGTGAGCCGTTGTTCAAAGGACACAGATCTCCGATAGTAAGGGGTTGGGGAGCGGGGGTGTGGGTGGGGGGATGGGGGTGTGGGGGCAGGGGGGAGGAAAGAGTAGGAAGGAGGAAGGGAACAGTATGAGAGAAGTTGTTGGAGAGGAGAGAACATGGAAGGGAGGGAAGGGAAGGGAAGAAGGGGAAGGAAGGAATACGAAGGAAGGCCATGAGAGGGGATGGAGACAGGGAAGGGAAGGAGGAACAGAGAAAAAGGGAGGGGGATGAGAGAAGGGAGGAGCAAGGAAGGGAATGGGAGAGGAGTAAAATGGGAGCAGGGGAGTGAGGAGAAGGGAAGTAGGAAAGGCGAGGAGAGGTGCCAGAGAGGAGGAGAGAAGAGTGGACAGGAAGGGGGAGAGGGTGGGGGGGTAGGGAGCAGGTGGAAAGGAGGAGGAGAAGTAAGACAATAGGATTAGAGGATGAAGTGAGAGGAGTGGAGAGGGATTTGATTTGATTTGATTTATTATTGTCACGTGTATTGGGGTACAGTGAAAATATTGTTTCTTCTGCTCTATACAGACAAAGCATACCGTACATGGAGTATATAGGAGAGAAGGAAAGGAGAGGGTGCAGAATATAGTGTTATGGTCACAGCTAAGCTGCAGTTGATCTTTCTCTACACCCTTGCTGTGACTGTAACACTATTTTCTAAACACTCTCCTTTCCTTCTCCCCATGTACTCTATGTACAGTATGCTTTGTCTCTATGACATACAAGAAACAATACTTTTCAGTATACCCCAATACATGTAGCAATAATAATCAAATCAAATCAAAGGTCTGATGGCCACAGAGAAGAAGCTGTTTTTGAGTCAGTTGGAACACAATTTCAGACTTTTGTATCTTTTTCCTGATGGGAGAAGGTGGAAGAGAGAATGTCCAGGGTGCGTGGGGTCCTTGATTATGCTGGCTGCTTTGCCGAGGCAGCCGGAACTGTAGACAGAGTCAATGGATGGGAGGCTGGTTTGTGTGATGGATTGGGCAACATTCACAGCCCGTTGTAGTTCCTTGCAGTCTTGGACAGAGCAGGAGCCATACCAAGCTGTGATACATCTGGAAAGGTTGCTTTATATGGTACATCTGTAAACATTGGTAAGAGTCATAGCGGACATGCCAAATTTTCTTAGTCTTCTGAGAAAATGGAGGCATTGGTGGGCTTTCTTAACTATAGCATTGGCGTGGAGGAACCAGGACAAGTTGTCCAGGACCAAGAGAGAGAGAGGGCTGGGGGATGCGAAGATAAAGGAGCTGGTGAGAGATTCAGCCCCAGGTTAAAATTGGATGGGGTGTGAGACGAGTGTTCACCGGTGTGTTTTGTACTCTGTATCTGCGAACAATGCAAATATGATAAGACATTTATTTACAGTTTGTTTACTTCCCAGAAGGAAAAAAAGACTAAAATGAGGAAAGAAAAATATTGATCCGAACTGTTGGGTTCTCTGTGAGCCGTCACATCAGGTTTAGCTAATCAAGCATAGTGAGTATAGATCAGTCACACATGGTCAAACACAGGATAACTGAACCATTGAACATCACACACCCAATGCTGTCAGTTTCTCAGTGGTGGAGGTTAAAATTGCGCCACCCTCACCATCCCGTTTCCCCATCCGAGTGTGGAGATAATTATAAATGTGGATGTTCTGAGTTGCCATGGTACCGATAGCTTAGTAACCAGCTGGCATTCTCTGCCTGGGCTTACACTGTGTCCCTGTCAGTGGGCATGGGGGCAATTTGTTGTGAACCCCATTACCCACTTCAGGGGCAGAGGTGAAATGAACTTTATTGAAGGCACTCCGAAAGTAGAGAAAGAGGAGAGCATGTCCTACCTGCCGGTTTAACAAACAGAGGATGATGAAGATAAAAATTCCCTGGAAGCTGTTGATGATGGTGAATAAGTAGGCCATCACCAGTGTTGAAGCCTGGAAGTGGAACAGACCCAAAAGCCAGGTGCAGCCCAGGACAAACACTTGTGCGATGGCTTTAAATGTCAGCATTCTGTGAAGAGCAGAGAGTTCATAAGAGAAGATTACCTATGAATTATACTGCACTGCTATTACTGGTTATCTGAATACAGTTAATTGAAAGTACAAAAATGTTTCTGCAATTTTAATTTTAATCAGGACTAGAGGGCACAGCCTCAAGATAAGGGGGGGGGCAGTTTAGATCAGAGTTGAGGAGGAACTTCTTCACTCAAAGGGTGGTGAATCTCTGGAATTCTCTGCCCGTTGTAGTGGTGGAGGCTACCTCGCTAAATATATTTAAGTCACGGGTAGATAGGTTTTTGACAGTCAGGGGAATTAAGGGTTATGGGGAGAAAGCGGGAAAGTGGAACTGATCCACTTCAGATCAGCCGTGATCTTATTGAATGGCGGGGCAGGCTCGAAGGGCTAGATGGCCTACTCCTGCTCCTATTTCTTATGTTCTTAATTGCTCTTCAATGCTCTTGTTGTTGGGAGGTGAGGGATGATCTTGGTTTTTTGTGTCCCCTTCCCAAGCCCTGCTAACTTTCACGGCTTGTCCAGGGCCTGAAGGCCATATGAAATAGGAGCAGGAGGAGGCCATTCAGCCCTTCAGCCTGCTCTGCCATTTATTAAGATCATAGCTGATCTCACGCTCACTGAGTCCATTTTCCTGCCTTAATTCGTAACCCCTTTAATTCCCCGACTCATTAAAAACCGATCGATCTCAAACTCAGAAATGTTCAAGGACCCAGCCTCCTGGGGTAAAAAATTCCAAAGATTCACCACTCTCTGAGAGAAGAAATTCTTCCTCAAATCTGTCTTAAATGAGCTTCCCCCTCAATCTCTGTGTCCTCTAGGTCCTACACTCTCCCATGAGTGGAAACATCCTCCCAATATTTACCCTGCCTGACCCTCCTCGGAATGTGATATGCTTCAATTGCGTCCCCTCTCATTCCTCTCAACTCCAAGGAGGATAGACCCAGCCTGTTTAATCTTTCCTCACATGGAAGTCTCTCAATGGATGGTATACTCATCCCTGAGTGGGAAGGCTGTGGACCTAAATCCTACTCCAGAGGCTTAATCACAACATCTAGGCTAACACACTGGCAGCGCTGAGGCAGTGCTGCACTGTCAGAGGTGCCGTCTTTCAAATGAGCTCTGCACTGTCCGACGTATGGAGGAGATCCAATATTTCAAAAAAGAATGGGGAGATGTTACCCCCTCCGCACTTCCCCCTCCCTCCAACCCCTGAACTCCTCGAGTAGCCTGGCCAATATTTATCTCTCAACCTGAAGCACCAAATCAGATTATCTGTTCGTGATCACCTCAATGTTTGTGGGACGTTGCTGTGCACAAAATGGATGCCACATTGCTTGCATGGCAGCACTGATGAGACCTCAATAATAGTTTATTGACTACTGAGCATTTTTCATAGAATCATAGAATTCCTACAGTGCAGAAGGAGGCCATTCGGCCCATCAAATCTGCACTGACAACAAGCTCAGCCAGACCCTATGTCCGTAACCCCAAGTATTTCCCTTGCTAATTCCCCCTGACACTAAATGGCAATTTAGCATAGCCAATCAACCTAACCCACACATCTTTGGGACACTAAAGGGCAATATAACATGGCCAATCCACCAAACCTACACACCTTTCGACACTAAAGAGCAATTAAGCATGGCCAATCAATCTAACCTACACATCTTTGCACACTAAGAGGCTATTTAGCATGGTCAATCCATCTAACTTACACATCTTTGGACACTAAGGGACAATTTAGTATACCAATCCACCTAACCAGCACTCGAGGTCGGAATTGAACCTGGGTCCCTGGCACTGTGAGGTCATAAAGGGGAGCAGGGGGATGGGGAGGGGTATGGGGGGGGAGGGGGGCGGTGTTGTAAGGAAGGTGGACGATGTAGAACTTAAAGGTTAGTGTCGCCAGGCAGTTTTGTGTTGGTAATGCCTTTTATCACACTTAACACATCGTCAGCTGAAGTTGTTATTCTGAGAGATTTGAATGCGCCACAGCTGTTCAAAAACTTTTCTCCACAAATAGAAGTCAGAATCCTGCATCCCATGGACTGGGGCAATATGCAGAGAGCAAAATAACTACTGATATTTTGCATTTTTTTTAATACCTTACTCCTGTTTAATTCATTAGTTCAGGAAGTGTCACTTATTGGTGTTGGATATTCGATTACTAAAATTCAGGAATAATTTTTTGTCTTTTATGTGGACTATTTTGTGTGAGAAATCCACTCAGTGTATCATCTGATTGTCTCCGAGGAACAGGATCAGGCTATTCAGCCCCTCACGTCTGTTCCATCAAGACTGATTGGACCCCATCTCCATTTTCCCACCTTGGCTTTATATTCTTTGACAGCCTTACCCAGGAACACATCTGTTAATCCCAGTTTTGAAAGTTCCAACTGACCCTCATCCTCCAAAGCCTTTGAGGGTAGGGGATCTCAGATTTCCCTCACCATCTGTGTGAGGAAGTGCTTATGAAATTCTGCCTCCTCGGTCTCACCTTGAAGAGCTTGTCTCTAAATTTAAGGTTCCCCCACCAGGGGGAAGAGTTTCTTCATAACTAACCTTTCAAATCCGTTTAACATTTAAGTGCCTCAATTGGATCACTTTTCAATCCACTAAATGTTATTCATTTCATATCTTTGACTTTCCATAGAGCAATGCAGAGATAGCACTTGTTTCAACACGTTGTTTTGTTGTTTTACTTCCCGCATGTAGTGGTGCACAAGGCAAACTTTCATCTGATCCCATAGCAAGTTTTTCCTGGAACAGGTCGCTAGTCTGTTGCCAGGGGCTTATAGTTTGAGGGGGCGCCACTCCACATCAAACGTGGCTGACCAGGAATCTCTCCTGCTCTTACCGCCAGCCATTAGAGTATTTGGAAAAATTTTGTAGGTTTATACTCAAACCTGTTTGGCCTGTTTTATAAACCAACCTTCCTTGGCCATCAAACCTGGAGCTTTTGGCTCAGAGACAGGGATGCTATCCACTGTGCCATAAGACCACCAGTTTATAAGTATGCTGAAACTTAATTCACAGAATCTTACACAATGCTTTGGAAGGTCTATACCATCCTTTCTGAAGCTTCTTGTAGCTTATGTGTGTCTCTTTACTTTGTCCACACCCAGGCTTAACCAGTCAAGCACAGTGAGCATAGATCAGTTACCAGACTCACAATCAAGCACAAAATAATTTAACACAACACTGAATTCAAGCATGTGGTAGTGTGGCCCCTTTAAAGGGGCAGGCATTTGTGGGCTTCGGTACCCTCCTGGGGCCTATCAGGAGGAAGTGCATGAACTGTCACCTATCGGGTGTTGGGGCACGAGCTTTCATAGCGGTGAACCTTTAGTATGAGAGCAGGAACTAGATTTGTACCTGCATTAAGCTTGTTTGTATATAGTTTAATACTTCAATAAATCACTTTTGTGATTTCATAATACCTCATGTGATAACGAAGCCTGGTCTATGTAACCTGGCCTCAAGGTTTAACCCTTTTAGCTCTGCTGATAAGACCACAAGAAACTACTAAGGTTTGTGAACATAGCCCAGTCCATTTCGCAAACCAGCCTCCCACCCATTGACTCTGTTCTGTCTACACTTCCCGCTGATTCAGAAAAGCAGCCAGCATTAGCAAGAACCTCACGCATCCCGGACATTCTCTCTTCCACCTTCTTCCATGGGGAAAAAGATACAAAAGTCTGAGATCATGTACCAACTAACTCAAGAACAGTCTGCTGTCATCAGACTTTTGAATGGACTTACCATATATTAAGTTGAAGTTTCTCTACATCCTATCTGCAACTGCAACACTACATTTTGCACTCTTTCCTTTCCTTCTCCCTTATGTACTGTATGATTGATATCTTTTGTCTGTAGAGTGCGCAAGAAACAATACTTTTCACTGTATCCCAATACATGTGACAATAGTAAATCAAATCAAATCAAATCCTTCACCACATTCCCTTGAACACTAGCTGACACATGCTGACACAGTTTCCAGACAGAATCTGACCAACATTGTGGACAAATGGAGCATAACCTCTGGAAGTCTGTATGCATGAACACTGGTTCAGAACAGAGGCAGGTTTGGGAAAAATGCTCATGACAGTCAAATAGCTTGTTATCAGTTGGGCATGGACCCAGGTGCAAAATGCCTTAAGTAAGTGAAGAGAGAGGGGAGAAAAAAAGCCAACAAAATCCTGGGGACATTTAAAGGAAGTTATTTCTGTTTTCCCCCGGTAATACTTGAGTTCTGAGCTTGGGGTTCACTTGCCTCATGTCCTTAATTTTCGTGACTTCTGCATTCAGTTGCTTGAGCTGTGCCCTCAGTATCCAGAGCGTCACGATGAAGAGGGCTGTATTAAACTGTGGGGAAAGCAAGCGGGAAGAAAATCAGTTAAAACAATAGAGAAAGTTTGCTATAAAGCCAACTAGCAGAGCCTTGCAATAGAATATTTAATTACTCAGTGAGGTTCCCATTCTTACCAATGTTTAAGTGAAATAGTTCCTCTTTAATTTCTTAATGTATTTATTGATGAGAATTCCATATTCATGGCTCCAATGCAGTCCCGGATGGCCTCCCATTATCACCATAAACCTAAGCACATCCAAAACTCTGCTGCTAAACAATGAGTACAGATCATAGAAACCCTACAGTGCAAAAGAAGGCCATTCGGCCCATCGAGTCTGCACTGACAACAATCCAACCTCCGCCACATCTCTATAACCCCACATATTTACCCCACTAATCCCTCTAGCCTACATACCTCAGGACACTGAAAGGCAATTTAGCATGGCCAATGCACCTAACCAGCACATCCTTGGAGGAAATTGGAACACCCGGAGGAAACCCATGAGACATAGGGCGAACATGCAGACTCCGCACAGACAGTGGCCCAAGCCGGGAATCAAACCCAGGACTCTGGAGCTGTGAGGCAGCAGAACTAACCACTGTGTCATCATGCCGCCAATATAAAGTAGGCATTCCTCGAAGAAACTTAAACCTTCTCTTCTCAAGCACCAATTTTTAAAAATTCATTCATGGGATGTAGGCATTGCTGGCTGGGCCAACATTTATTACCCATCCCTGAGTACGTTAAGAGTCAACCACATTGCTGTGAATCTGAGTAGGCCAGATCAGGTTAAGATCGGCATATTTCCTTCCCTAAATAAATAATAGTGAACCAGATGGGATTTTAGAACAATGATTTCATGGTCATCATTAGACTTTTAATTCCAGATTTATATTGATTTCAAATTTCACCATCTGGTGGGATTTGAACTCAGGTCCCCTGATTACTAGTCCAGAGACGATATCATTGCACCACCACCTCCCCACATGATAACACAATACAAATGATATAGTTACCAGGACTATTGCGCTGACTGGACCAACAAAACTCCAAATGAATCGATTCTGGACTGTCAGCCAACAGCTAAAACACAAATGAGAACAGAGAAAGTCAGTGACATCATTGGGATTCTCTCCATCTCACTACCTCACTCCTTTCTCACTCATCATCGTTGAAATCTCCCTCAAAGCCTGAGCATCCATAGAGTCCACAGAAAAAACACCCCTCCCTTCAGTTCTGATGAAGAACCAAAGGACTTGAAATGTTAACTCTGCTTTCTCTCCTTAGACCTGATGGGTTTCTCCAGCACCTTCCGTTCTACCTTTTAAACTTTGCTTTGAATTGGACTGGAGTTATGCTGCACTTAGTTTGAGCCTTTTTTTTAACAGTAGTGTGGGTATTGGATGAGATAACCCCTTAGAGGGACACTGCTGGTCTTGGCCGATGTACTTTATGTCTATGTGAGGTGCTGAAAATTAGCCGTGCAATTTAGTCTGTTCTGACCATCATCACATACTTAATCAATAAGGGAGCAAGTTGAAATATTGAGCTGGATTTTCATCTTCCAGGCAGGTAGCAGGAGTTGGGAAATTATCTGGTTTGGTTCTCCCACCTCAGGAAAAGTTCTGGGAAGGACGGGATTTTCATTCCAAGGGAGTGCAGGCTTCAGTTGGTCTAGCTGATGCGGAAGCATTTGGAAGCGGCCACTGAGGCTGCCGAGGTGGGTTGTTTACAAGGCCCACCTGGTGTGCTGTGGGACTTCACCCCAGCTAGAATGAAAAAAAGGAAAGCCCGAAAAATGTAATTGCATCTTTTTTATCCTGTAGCTCTAGCCAAATTGATTCTACTTGAACCCTATGGGACACCTTCTATCCTCTTTCACCAGCACTGCAATGCTACCTATCTGTCCTGGGCATTTTGTGCATCCTGATGTTCCTCTCTAATTTTCTCTCATGGCTCTCATACCCATACCAGGTGGCACAATGGCACAGTGGTTAGCACTGCTGCCTCGTAGCACCAGGGACTCAGGTCCAGTTCCTGGTTTGGATCACTGTCTGTGTGGGGTCTGCATGTTCTCCCCGTGTCTATGTGGGTTTCCTCCGGGTGCTCCAGTTTCCTCCCATAGTTCCAAAGATGTGCTGGTTAGGTGCATTGGCCATGCTAAATTCTCCTTAGTGAATCCGAACAGGCGCCGGAGTGTGGCAACTAGGGGATTTTCACAGCCACTTCATTGCAGTGTTAATGTAAGCCTACTTGTAACTAATAAATAAGCTTTTTACCAAGTTAGTTTAAACTCTCCAAATAGCGATTCCAAACTACCCCACAAGGAACTCAGTCCCAGCACTGTTCAGGTGCAATCCATCCAGCTTGTACAGGTGTCATCTCCCCCAGGTCCAGGCCCAATGTCTCAGGAATCTAAAACCCTCCCTCCTTGCTTTCATCCTTCGTGCCCCCTTAAATACCCCACACACTTCCCATGTCCCATAGCCCCCATGCCAAGCTATGCCCCAAACCATCCCCTATAACGCCTCATACTCCCATGCCAAGGTATGCCCCTCCACACGTCCCCTCCAGTCCAACCATGCCAAGCTAGGGCACTTCCATGCCTGTTTACTTGTATAGTGACAATAGGAAGTATTAAATTGAAGCTTTAAGGAAACATTCAACAATAACTTTCCAGTTACTGGGGAGAAAGATCCTTTTCATTACAGGCTATTAAAAGTGTTAATCATCCAGACCCTTTGAAGTATCAGTAAAGTATATTGTGGATAGGATGTTAAGAGAGGTAGTCACACCGCAGCTTAGGAATCTGGAGACAGAGAGGGAATGGGTGACCGCCGGGCAGTCCAAGAGAATCAGGCAGGTGGTACAGGATTCCCTGGAGTCTTGCTCACAAATCGGTTTTCCCTTTTGGAAGTTGGTGAGGGTGCTGGTTCCTCAGAGGAGTGCAGTCAGATCCAGGCTGATGGCACCACGAGCGGCGGGACTGCGCAGGAGGGGAGGAAGGAGAAGGGAAGAGCGATAGGGATTTGTCAGTTAGGGAAACAGACAGGCGATTCTGAGGCCATAGACGTGGATCCAAAATGGTATGTTGCCTCCTAGGTGTCAGGGTCAATGATGTTACCGAGCAGCTGGAGGACATCCTTCTGGAAGAGGGTGAACAGCCAGAAATTTATTTAATTTATTTTTTAGTGTTACAAGTAGGCTTACATTAACACTGAAATGAAGTTACTGTGAAAATCCCCTGGTTGCCACACTCCTGCGCCTGTTCAGATGTGGGAGAATTTAGCACAGCCAATGCACCCTAACCAGCACATCTTTCATTCTTGTGGGAGGAAACCGGAGCACTTGGAGGAAACCCACACAGACACGGGGAGAACATGCAGACTCTGCATAGATAGTGACCCAAGCCGGGAATTGAACCAGGGTCCCTGTCGCTGTGAGGCAGCAGTGCTAACCATTGTGCCATTGTACTCACGTGCAAGTGAATGCAGAAATGGGAGGATAAGTCAGATGAATGCGTGATTGGAAAGATAGTTCAGGAAGGAGGGCTTTAGATTCCTCGGACACTGGGTCTGGGTCTGAAGAAGATAGCACCTGTACAAACCTGATGGGTTGCACCTGAACAGAACAGGGACTGAGTTCCTTGCAGATGCTTTGGAACTGCTATTTTAAGAGCTTTAAACTAACTTGGCAGAGTTGTGGGTACCATGAGAGAAAATAATAGAGAGGAACACCAGGGTGCACAAAATACCCCGAGAGACAGATAGCATTAGTATGAAGAAATAGTATGTCAATTAGTGAATTCGGAGTAAGGGAGAAAGTAATAATGTCTAAATCAGGGTTACCGTACATGTATGTGAATGCATGGAGTATAGTAAAAAAGATTGGAGAGTTACAGGCAGAAATTGCGATTTGAAAACATGATGTTGTGATGATAATAGAGACCTAGCTCAAGAAAGAGCAGGACTGGGTGTTAAATATTCCTGGGTACAAGTTTTTTAGGAAAGGAAATCAAAGAAGGAAGTTGCAGTGCTAGAGAAAGAGGATGTCCCAGAAGGTTCCAGGAGAACCCTCTGGGACATCCTTGGATGTGAACAAGACCAGCATTTATTGCTCATCCCTAATTGTCCTGGAGAAGGTGGTTTGATGATGGTTCTCTGGCTAGCATTGCGTGTGGAGCAGGCTTAATGAGAGCAGTTATCCTTCTCCTGTCAGGTGTTACTTACTGTCGGTCTGTTCCATAACCACCGGAATATGTTGCTGCGGAAACGATCACGATCACTGCTGGCGCTCCGTATCCAAATGGGTACATGAACCAGCGCAGCACCTTGCGGGCACCAGAGTTGTTTATTTTCTGGAGGTTCCTGACGGTAAGGTGAAGGTAAATGCCTTCCACACACATCCAGGCGAAGACTGCGAGGAAGAGGTAGTGCAAAAGTCCCGCAATGATCCCACACACAACCTGGAATAAAGAGCATGGTTCAGTCTCCTCCTCATCAAACACCAACCCTTACCGTCACTGCATTGTTTGTATATTCGTTCAGGGGATCACTGACCTGGCCAGCATTTATTGTCCATCCCTAGTTGCCCATCAGAAGGTACCATCTTGAACTGCTGCAGTCCCTGGGGTGCAGGTACACCCACAGTGCTATTAGCTGATGAACTGCATTTTGAGCTCTATAACTAAATAAAATTATTCAATGATCCAGTTGGATTGAGTGGATTAGAATCAATTGGATTGAATCAATTGGAATCCATTGGAATGAATAAGTTGGAATGAATCGTTTTGCTTAGGTAGTTCAGTTCTAGCATTTGCAGCTTTTGTAAGGGAAAATTACTAATCCTACATCCAGTTGCAGCTCAATTCATCTTTAGAGAATGATTTGAGGGTGGGAGATAGAGGGGTGGAGGGTTGAGGTTAGGGGAGGTGTGGGGTGGAGAGTTTGAGACCAGGGGCGGGGGGTTGGGGAGGTTGGTGGGGTGTGAGCGTTGAGGGTGAGGTGGGGGTGTTGAGGGCAGAGGGTGAGAGGTTGAGGTTGGAGGGGCGGATGGGAAGGTATTGGGGTGAGGGTGGGGAAGTGGGAGATTGAGGTTGGGGGGACTGGGGAGGTGGTGGGATAGGGGTTGAGGTTGGGGGATGGGGAGGAGATGGGGAGGTGGTAGGGTGGGGGTTTGAGGTTTGGGGGGGCTGGTGGGGTGTCGGTTGAGGTTGAGGGGTGCATTGGGGGGCGTGGAGGTGTTGACTGTGGGGGTGTGAGGAGATGGTCAGGTGGAGAGATGGTCAAGTGGGTGGGGGTTTGAGATTGGGGGGGTGGGGAGGTGGTGGGGTATGGGTTGAGGTTGGGGGATTGGGAAGTGGTGGGGTGCGGCTGTTGACCACAGAGGATGGGAGGTTGAGGTTGGGGGGGGGAGGTTGAGGTTGAGAGCTGGGAGGTTAAGGTTGGGCGGGGAGGTTGATGTTGAGAGCTGGGAGGTTAAGATTGGGGAGTGGGGAGGTGGTTGGGTGGGGGTTGAGGTTGAGGTTGGAGAGGTGGGGAGGTGGTCAGGTAGGGGTTGAGTTTGGGGGGTGGGAAGTTGATGTTGGAAGGGTGGTGTTTCATGAATCCTGAGATCCTCTCACCTTGTTGCCGGTCCTGTTAACTCCTACCAGGAAGAGTAGCTCGGCTAGGAACAGAGTGATGCACAGGTTGACGTGGATGGTGTTGTTGGGGCTGGTAACTTGGATGCAGAACAAAAACGTGATGATAGCGAGTCCCAGGCAAGCCAGAGATAGGCTGATCCCAATGATCGTGATGATACTGAGATTCTGGTGACCTTCAATCTAACACATGAATCCAAATTACAACCACTTTATGCAAAGGCATTTAAAAGTAAGATTTCCCTACTTTCCTCCAGACGGCACTGGCTCTTTGTTGGAGTATAGGCCCAAGACTTTGTACCTCATCCAAATGGACATACATGGGCCCAGATAGTAACTTAACTTCCCTTCCTTACCCCAGTAGAGTAGTCGGACATGTAGTCATGAGAAGCCCATAGCTGATAACCTCATCTCCATCCTCGAGCCCTCACCTTCAACTGCAGGTCATCTGGTAATTTGAATCCTCAGCTTGGAAGCCGGACTCTGATTTCCCTTTCCAAACAAAGCCACTATTGGGATGTGGGCACCTCTGGCAGGGCCACCGTTTATTTGATGTCCCTAAATTCCTTTTGGGAAAGTGGTGGTGAGCTTGAACCACTGAGTTTGCATGATGTAGGTACACCCACAGTGCTATTAGGGAGGGAGTTGTGACTCAGTGAAGAGACGGACGATGCACTTTTAAGTCAGGGACATGGAGATGATGGCGTTCACGTGCTCCTGATGTCCTGGCGCTCTGGGTGGCAGAGATTACAGGTTTGGGAAGTTCTGCCCATTTCAATGATTAGACTCTTTCTATCCTATGGTCAAATGCAAGGGCACCTCAACCAAGAAGGGAAGGGAACAGCACTTCCTTGGAAGGAACAGAGCAAAGAGTAATGGTGAACAAAACAGAGCCCCATGAGTTGCAAACGAGGGGTTTGGCAATATACCTTAGTACAGGCACTTGGAGTCCATTATAGAATCATAGAATCCCTACAGTGCAGAATGAGGCCATTTACCCCATTGTGATTGCACCAACTCACTGAAACAGCATCTTATCCAGGTCCAACTCCACCCCCCTGACCCATCCCATTAACACCCTCCCCCTGTCTCATTCTCTTAACCCTGCACATTTAATATGCCAATCCCCCTAACCTATACATCTTAGGACACTAAGGAGCAATTAAGCATGGCCTATCACCTAACCTACACATTTTGGGACACTAAGGGACAATTTAACATTGCCAATTCATCTAATCTTTGGACTGTGGGATGAAACCAGAGCACCCGGAGGAAACCACGCAGACACGGGGAGAATGTGCAAACTCCACACTGACAGTCATCCAAGACCGGAATTGAACCCGGGTCCTTAGCGCAATGAGGCAGCAGTGCTAACCACTGTGGCACCATGCCACCCATAACTCAGAAGTTGACCAGAAAAGACTAACTCCTGCTCTGATTTGAATGAGCTAGCCTTAACCTGAATGGCCTCAGGGTCCATGGGCTAGACACAAAACAAAATCCCAAAATCAACCCTCTCTTATGAGGATAGGGCTGGACAGACTGGGCTTGTTTCCACTGGAGTTTACAGAGAGAGGAGTGGCTTGATTTCAGCCTATAGGATTCTGAATGGTCTTGACAAGGTGAATATGGAAAGGGTTTTTCTTCCTGTGTTCAGAACTTGGGGGGGGGCACTTTTAAATTTTGGGGTCACCCTTTTAGGACACAGATGAGGAGAATTTTTTTCTCTCAGAGTGTTGTGTGACTTTGGAACTCGCTGCTTCAAGGTAGAGTGAGATAGGTTCTTATTAGGCAAAGGAACCAAAGATTATTTGGAGAAACATGAGTGTGGAATTAGATTAGCCGTGACCTTAATGAATGTGGAGCAGGCGCAAGAGGCCGAATGGCCTACTTCTGCTTCTATTTTGTACGCTTATTTGTCTCCTTCCGAGGACATGTACAGGAAATTCCATCCTGACAATTGTTTCTGCTTCCTCTATGAACGAATTGCCCTGTTGAAATGTGGGTTACTACTGAAGATTGGCTTATGGGGTACTACTGTACTGGAATCTATGGAATAACACCCAGGCAACATCAGAGGAACTAAGAATGTGAAAAGAAATAACATATTGCTGAAAAGAGAGACATATTACAAAACGTTCATATGTTGCCAACCAGCACCCTTGTAAATTGTTGTGATTGTCTGAAATTTGGTGTTCTTCTGTTTGACCTGATGAGTGCAGAATGAAAATCTTCAGTAACATGTTTCTTTTCAGCAATATTCACATTCTGTTCTATCACATGTCAAATTGATTCTTTTCTGGATTATTGGTAGCAATTCCAGCTCCACCTGTCCACCAGGAATGTTGGAAGGCAGGATTTTATCCCCACTCTCTCTCCTTTCCCCGCTCACCATTGAAATCAACAGTATAAGAGTGGAGTGCAGAACAGGTGGCTCTTTCCCCTCCTTCCCCAAATCTGGTGGGCTTCCCACTCAGCGGTTAAGCTAACCTCACCCCTCGTTGTTACTCAAAAGCTTTTACCTCCACAGCCATCATGAGAATAGCAAAACTAGAGAAGTGTTGGCAGCTGCATGCCGTGTGTGTCTTGTTCGTATTTATCAAGACACATCCCTCGGGGGACCAGTGACCTCTGCCTTTGGTATGGTTCCAGTGAACGCACACTGCCTGCCCGTCAGCTCCCGAGTCCTGTGGAAAGCAGGAGTCAACAATAATGGCTGCATTTAATAAAGTCCCTTTTGTCACAGCAAAAATCGGCAGGCACTTCACCCAAACGCTATCAAACAAAATTTGAAGCTGAGCTGTATGAGCAGAATTCAGGATCGGTAGCCAAAAGCTGGGTCAAAGAGAAAGTTTGTAAGAGCTTTGTGAGGGGGAAGGGAGGTGAAGAAGCTTAGGGAGGAAACTTCACAGGTTAGGGTTTCGGCAAATGAAAGTGTGGCTACTAACCATAAAATCCATACAGTGCAGAATGAGGCCATTTGGCCCATCGATTCTGTATTGACTTTCCAACAGAGCATCCCACCTACATCCTATCTCCATAGCCCCATGTGTTTACCTGCTAATCTTCCTAACTTACACACTGTGGAGTAATTTAGTAGGGCTAATCCTTGTAACCTGAACATCTTTGGACACTAAGCGACAATTTAGCATGGCCAATCCACCTAACCTACACACCTTTGGACACAAAGCCATAATTTAGCATGGCCAATCCACCTAACCTGCACATATTTGGAGTGTGGTAGGAAACTGGAGCACTCAGAGAAAACCCACGCAGACACAGGGAGAATGTGCAAACTCCACACAGACAGCCACCCGAGGCCAGAATTGAACCCAGGTCCCTGGCGCTGTGAGGTAGCACTGTGCCCCCATGGCTGATCAATGGTGCAAGTGGTCACAATTAGAGGAGCATAGAGTGCTTGGAGGGTTGTAAGTCTGGAAGGGGGAGATTACAAAGGGAGGGAAAGGAAGGCAGTGGTTGATTGGAAAGCAAGGAAGAACATTTTAAAATTGAGATGTTGCTAGATTGGTAGATGATGCAGTCTGTGTATGCACGGATAATGAGTGAACCATCCTAACTTGGTGCAAATTAGGATATAGGCAGCAGGAGTTCCAAATGAACAGGAGCAAAACATTGTGGTGCCCCCAGCTCAAGAGACATAATTACTTTTACTTTGAGAGCTCGTCCTGGCCAACAACACCAGCCCCTCGTACCTTTTTATGTTTCAGAGTAATGTTGATTGCCTCGCTGAGTTTGTGAGCTATGAGGTTCCCGATTGTGGCGGACACTACTCCAGAGATCAGCTGGTACGGCCTCGAATGTTCCTTCTCAATGAAATCCGCACTCTGAAGGGAATTCAGCTCATTGTATGAGATGAAAGCAACAGCAACAGAACCTGTTCCGATATTTGGCAGAAAATACAGTGCACGTCAACTTATGATGCAATAGTAGACATCTACGCCTGACTTAAGTGTGTAAGCCATACTTAAAGGGATAGCACTCTTAAAGTTAGATGGTTACGGGTTCAGGGCCTCCTCTAGAGTATAATCTAAAGGGTTAACAGATGGAATATACTAATATGTGGTGTAGATGATGTTGTACCACTGACACCAGCAAGTTAAATAGAGAGAGAGTCTTACTCTTTCTCTCGAGTGAGGGAGAGAGGTTGGAATCATGTCCAGGAACAATGCGTACGCTGTTACCTGTTTAGATTTAGTACTAATAAACAAGATGGTAACGCCAGTAAGCAAGCAAATACCAAAGTGTGTCTTGCCTGCTTAAGAGCTAAGTCCCATGCCCAAAGTCCAAGAGAGAAGGACCGATCTCAGAACATGTTGACAATGGCAGAGATTGTGATATAAAAAGACGCATTTGAAAGAACCACAGAGTGATGAAACCACTGCAAGCATCTCGAGGAAGTTGTGGCGGTGGCTAGAGAGAGGTAACGACAGCCATACCCAGTGAGCAGTCCCTGGCCTTGGTCCAGCTTTTTGACTACTCGAGGAACCACAGGAAGGCCAGCAGTGGGAGTTACAGAAATGCCATTTTCTGAAGTATTGAGCAGAATCTGGCCTTCACAAAAAGGAACAAGAGCTTCAAGATAAGTCCTTCATTTTTGCAGTAGGCTCAGTAGCACATGATGTCCTCCAAAGGCAAGTTGTGCATAAGCCCACTACAGATTTTGACTCTATTATTGAAGCTTCTGACACTTATTTTAGCCTGAAGCAAAAAGTAATTGAAACAAGATGTTTTAACCAGCAGTCCAAATGACTGGGGGAATTGATTGAGTCATTCGTAAGTGGCCTATATCGCAAATTCTTGTAGATATGCCTGAAGGATGAGTTAGTCAGTGATTGCATAGCTGTGGATGTCCAAGAAGGAAAAAGCTCCAACTTCCTGCAGACCAAAGATAACTTTAGATCAAGCAGTCCGGTGGGTGAGACAGATTGAGCTTCGGGAATTCAATCGGGATGCAGCAATTCCTGGTGATGCTGATCCTTTGTGTGATTGGTTAGGCTCACAGGCAGTGGCCCCATGCATATGAAGCCCCGCCAAAGCAAGCGAAACAGCAGCAACTTCCATGTCAGCAGCCTTTTACTGTGGCACTTAAATCGAGCATAGACGCTAAGGCTGCCGAGCTAAGGCAATGATTATCGCTCCTCTTACCTCCAAGGGGTGACTGATCATTGATTCCCTCAACAATCGTACTGAGTGGCGATGTTGGTGCACGTCGAGAAACATTAGAAAAGCAATTCGACATTCACCATTTGAGCAGCTCACTGTCTTTCATTCAACAATCTTCAACCTGTTGAGTAGGAGTGGTGGAAATCCAGCCTTTAGAAGCTGAGGAAGTTTGTATACTCAGCAGTGAGTCCATTTCCTTCCATAAAGGCACCATCCTCTAGATGCAGAACAGACAATGCATCTCTCAGTTCTTCATGAAAAAGAAGGATAAAGGAGAAATTGCCACAGATGGTGACCATTGCCATGAAGACCTACTGGACCTGAGATATTTTTTCTTCATTCTTGGGACATGGGTGTCGCTGACTGGGCCAGCATTTGTTGCCCATCTCTAGTTGCCCTTGAACTGAGTGACCATTTCAGAGGGCAGTTGAGAGTCAACCACATTGCTGTGGCTCTGGAGTCACATGTAGGCCAGACTGGCTAAGGATGGCAGATTTCCTTCCCTAAAGGACGTGATTGAACCAGATGGGATTTTCCAACAATCGACAATGGTTTCATGATCATCAGTAGCTTCTTAATTCCAGATTTTTATAAAAAATTGAATTCCAATTCTATTATCTGCCATGGCAGATTTGAACCTGGGTCGCTGAGTTTTTGGATTAATAGTCTAGTGATAATGCCCACTAGGCCATCCCCGCTCCTCGTTCTTCCTTGAGAATGATAAGGAAGAATCCCTTGCAGTCCTGAGTGATCTCTCGGACATTAAGACTCTAGAGAATGATTAATCTTTCCCATTGATGGATTCAGCTTAGGAAGTTTTTGTTATCTTTTTAGAAGAATCATCTGTGTTTTTCATCATTGGGCAGCATTCAGATCCTAATTCCACTAATATATTGCCTACTTTATTTATTTTTTATGACACACCTTCCATAGAGAATGCTGTGCCTGTATTCAGGTTTAAGTTCATGGAAGTTCACACTGTTAAAAAGCTTCCCAATCCCAGCTAAAAGCCTTTGTCCTTTCTGAACTGATAAGTAGCATAGAAGCTGTGACAGTATCTTTTGCACTTCCGGAGCTGCAAAATCCTGTACAGCAGCCATGTCGCAGGGTTGACGGTGATCAACTTCCTGTAAGACTTTCAGCAAAAGAAGAAGAGATGATTTCCCACTGATTTTTCTGGAGGATTGTCTACGTTCTGTAGGCAGTTGTAAGATGGTTGCACTTTTCACTGTGCGAAGCTGCTCCACGACAAAATAATTTAAAGTTAGTAGTGAGGTTGGCTGGAAGATAGATTCATATGCAGGGACCTGATTTCAGTAGGCAGAAGGGAATGTTCAGACATTACAACTTTTTTGAATAAACAAAAGCATAGTGAACCAATAGTTTTCAATTGCATTCGCCATAGCTAGTTCTTGACCAGTTGCAGCAAAGTTGCTAAACAATCAACACCCTTTTCTCATACAGCATGAATTGTTACTCTCTTCAAAATTTGGTATTCTTGCATCTATCCTGCCAAGTGCATGACAAAAAAACTTTGATAGTGTGTCTTTCTTCAGCAACATTCAAATTATTTACTTTCAACTAATTATCTTAAACTGATTTTAGTGTAACTATGAACACACTCAGGATTCTTCTGCAGGTGCTGCCCAATGGTGGAATCATATCTTAAAGTGGATGTTTTATTTTGGGGTAATGGAAATTTGGGCTGGCTGAGTATGGTCTCTAATCTGCCTGTCCCGAAAAGCCAAAGAAACATTTGAGTTGATTTGATTTATTATTGTCACATGTATTGGGATACAGTGAAAAGTATTGTTTCTTGCGTGCTATGCAGACAAAATATACCATTCATAGAGTACATAGGGGAGAAGTAAAGGAGAGGGTGCAGAATGCAGTGTTACAGTCATAGCTAGGGTGTAGCGAAAGATCAACTTAATATAAGGTAGGTCCATTCAAAGGTCACTTTCATCGTTACAGTTACAAATAGGGTGTAGAGAAATTTCAGCTTAATATGTGGTAGATCCATTCAAAAGTCTGATGGCAGCAGGGAAGAAGCTGTTTTTGAGTTGGTTGGTACATGATCTCAGCCTTCTGTTCTTTTTCCAGATGGAATAAGGCGAGTATGCCCGGCATACATGGGATCCTTTATTATGCTGGCTGCTTTTTGGAGGCAGTGGGATGTGTAGACAGAGTCAACGGATGGGAAACTGGTTTGCGTGATGGATTGGGCTACGTTCACAGCCCTTTGTAGTTTCTATGATCTTGGTCAGAGCAGAAGCCATACCAAGCTGCAATACAACCAGAAATAATGTCTTCTATGGTGCATCTGCAAAAATTGATGAGAGTTGTAGCGGAAATGCCGAATTTCCTTAGTCTCCTGAGAAAGTAGAGTTGTTAGTGTGCTTTCTTAACCATAGCATCGGTGTGGAGGGACCAGGATAGGTTATTAATAACCTGAATACCTAGAAATATGACCATGGTGTTTGAACATGGTGTTTGATACAATCAACTACTCACTCCTACTACTAACTCATTAAATTTGGAATATTCTAAAATCATGAAAGATGCAAAATACATCCAAGTTATTTTTCTTTCAATGTAGAGGATTCTAAGTTGGGTTGGCAAAGCTGGCCGGAATTCCCCAGTCTTGGACCACTCGTTACCGCTGGCAGTGAGAATGGAGAATTTGGCACTTAGCTGCAGGTGAGGTCAGAGAATTCTGGCCGCTGTGAGGCTCCACTGTCTCTAAGTAAAACTAAGCAGGCAAAAAGGGAATCAAAGACTAAGGAATAAGCTGAAACGTTACCTCCTGAGCTTCCCTCAGTTACTGTTTTTAAATAAGCCTCCATCGTGTTTTCCTTTGAATGGAGTGTTATCCTGTCAGGAACTTTGGCGGAGCTCCCCAGGCCGTTCAGTGGAATGACTTGAACATCGACATCTACAGTTTAAACAAAAAAGACATTGATCTGTCTGTGGCAAAAGTGCAAATTCCTCTCCCTGCTCCTGTTAATGCAACATCTCAGTGTCAGAGCCTCTCATGCCCCTGGTACAATAGCTGCCATGACTCTTAGTTCTTGCGGCAAAGAAGATCAAAGGATATAGGGGGAAGACGGGATCAGGTGACTGATTTGGACGATCAGCCATGACCATAATGAATGGCGGAGCAGACTCGAAGGGCTGAATGGCCTACTCCTGTTCCTATTTACTTTGTTTCACTGATGACAGAAAAGTTATCCCACACTCTTCTTGGTTTGACATTCCAATAATTATTTGAAATAAACTTCACTGGTTGTGACTTGTAACAGGCCCTTTAACCAGCGCTTGTCAAGCCTTCATGGTGCTAGTTGCCTATATTACAGTCTGGTATTGAAGGAGAGCTTAAGAGGGCACTAGATTTCAATTGAAAAAATACTTGATGCCGGTTTCGGCAGTGGGTCTGATATAACCCATTCTAGTTCCTCAATCACCAAACAATCATATTGCATTGAGGTCAAATTCCCAAATGCAATCGCGAGCAACTTCCAAGAATGACAGTCTCACAGATCACTGTGAGCAATTAAAGAAACCTCCAAAGATACCATCGCAAGGTCTGGGCATACATCTGGAAGGCACGATGGCACAGTGGTTAGCACTGCTGCCACACAGCACCAGGGACCCCGGTTTGATTCCTGGTTTGGGTCTGTGCGGACTCTGCATGCTCTCCCCATGTCTGCATGGGCTTTCTCCGGGTGCTCCGGTTTCATCCCATGTCCAAATAAAGTGCTGGTTAGGTGCATTGGCCATGCTAAATTCTCCCTTAGTGTACCTGAACAAGTGCCGGAGTGTGGCGACTAGGGGATTTTCACAGTAACTTCATTACTGTGTTAGTGTAAGCCTACTTATGACACCAATAAGTAAACTTTAAAGCTACACAGCAGATTTCTTTACGCTTTAGATCCTCATAGATTAATCTGTTTTATGCATTTATCTGATGGTAACTAAACATGAACATGCATTGTTCATAGAAGCACTTCTTTGGACAGGGGAGGGAAATATATTTTAAAAAGAAAAGGTGATATTGTAATATATTTTGAAAGCAATTGCAGCATGAAACCACTGGGAGGGGAGTGTGTCATGTGATTCAGTTCTAGTTTCAATTTTGCTTTCAACAATGCTCACATCAACAGCCCTGCATTTGTGATGCCTCCAAGCATTCAATAGAATCATAGAATCTCTACAGTGCAGAAGGAGGCCATTCAGCCAACGTATCTGCACTAACAACAATCCCACCTAGGCCCCATCCCTCTAACCCACATATTAACCCCACTAATCCCTCTAACCTATGCATCTCGGGACACTAAGGGGCAATTTAGCATGGCCAATGCATCTAACCCGCACACCTTTGGACTATGGGAGGGAACCGGAGTACCCTGAGGAAACCCACGCAGATTTGGGGAGCACATGCAAACTCCACACAGACAGTGACCCAACCCAGGTCCCTGGCGCTGTGAGGCAGCAGTGCTAATCACTGTGCCACCGTGCTGCCATTCTATTCAGGTAAAAATGTTCCAATATGCCTGAACACACAAGGTCTTTACACAATCCCTTATGAACAATTGGTGCCTTTGTATCATTATAAACACACAATCCTTACCCTTTTGTTTATATTATGGCCAGTGGCATAATTCTGGTCCATAGCAAAGGTGTGCTTCCTGCCTGATCTAAGAGATTTAGGTTGGGGATTTTGAAACTGTGGGTCGCAGATTCCGAAGCAGAGATGACTGCCATGGAACTTGATCCGGACAGCTGACAGATCCTTAAATCCTCAAGTTTGTTTCAATTGATGGTTATGCCCTCATGGGCAGATCTTTGAGATCTGATTGCAACTATAAATGAAGCTATGCAAAGGTAGGTATTTTCTTAAAGCAGTTTAAATGCTTCCTACCACACGCATTCAGTTTCGACCCTCCTAACTCAGTAGCTGATACCCACCCACACCCTACCCCCACTCAGTAGCTGAAGCCCATAGAATGGAGAAGGTGGAGTTCAGGTAGATCAGCTGTAATCCTGTTGAATGGCGGAGAAGGCTCGAAGGGCTAAGTGGCCTAATCCAGCCCCTATTTCTCATGTTCTTACACTGGCCCGAGCGCCAGAGGGAACACATCTAATCTTCACATTTGAACATAAGAAAAGCAAGAAAAGACCATTCGGCCCCTTTGGCCTGTTCCACCATGTAATACTATCATGGATGATCTAGTGCCTCAACTCCATTTTCCCAGCTGCTTCGCATATCCCTTGCCTCCATGAGCATAGTGCTACAAGAGCTTTAATGACCACAATATTGTCACATAACTAATGGCAGGGGTGACAACAGTCATGGCACAGTGGTATTGTCACTGGACTAGTAATCCAGAGAGCCAGGATAATGTTATGGGGACCCAGGTTCGAATCCCATCATGGCAGATGGTGAAATTTGAATTCAATGAATATCTAATGGTGACCGTGAAATCATTGAAAATTGTTGTAAAAACCTATCTGGTGCACTCAAATCCTTTAGGGAAGGAAATCTGCTAACCTTATCTGGCCTGGCTTACTCCAAACCCACTTGTGGTTGACTCACAAGCCAATAAGTTCAAGGGCAATAAGTGCTGGCTTTGCCAATGACACCCAACAATGAAAAAAAGTAATTCTACTCTGGATTCTGAAAGCGAGAGTGTTATTACCAGAAGCAAGCGAATATCTTTTCTATGTTAAAATAGCAGTGAAGATATTGGCTACGTTTTGATCATACCTAAGTATGGGGTTGATAGGTTCTGCATTTCTTCACTAGATGAGTCCAATGCAGCGTTTAACGTGAAACTTTCCATAGCATCTAGGAAGAGTGAGGTTGATTGTAGTTGGTTTTCATCGTCCACCTCATCCTTTATCGAACTATCAATAATGAATTTGCTTCCAAAGTTCAGGACATTCTGTGGATGAGATTTAGAATCATAGGATTATAGAATCCCTACAGCACTGAAGGACACCTTTCAGCCCATCAAGCCTGCAGCGTAACCCCATATATTTACCCTGCTTACCGCTCTGCCCTCCATGGAATTGGAGTGAGTAATTGGCGAGCAATGGAAATGTCTGTTGATCTTGGGTGGGAATTTTCAATCTTGCTCGAGCGAGGCCGTGAAATCCCGTTCTAAGGGTCAATTTAGCATGGCCAATCCACCATTTCATCTTTGCAATGTGGGAGGAAACTGGAGCACCTGGAGAAAACCCACGCAGCCATGTGGACAACATGCAAACGCCACACAGACAGTCATCCGATGCTGGATTTGAACCTGGGTCCCTCTGAGGCAGCAGTGCCAACCATTGTGACACCATGCTGCCCATAAATATTTCAATGATTTAACTTTCCTATCTGCTCATTTCCTGAATTATACATTATAGGTCTTTTCTACAACTGGTCCATTCTGGTGCTGAGGCGCCACAAGGGTGGCACGGTGGCACAGTGGTTAGCACTGCTGCCTCACAGCGCCATGCACTCGGATTCGATTCCCAGCTTGCGTCACTGTCTGTGCAGAGTCTGCACGTTCTCCCTGTGTCTGCGTAGGTTTCCTCCAGATGCTCTGGCTTCCTCCCTCAGTTCAAAGATCTGTGGGTGGATTGACTGTGGATAGGCTGTGCTAAATTGCCCTTAGTGTCAGGGTGATTAGCAGGGTAAATGCATGTGGTTATGGGGAGAAGGTGGGATTGTTAGCAGTGCAGGCTCAATGGCCCAAATGGCTGTCTTCTGCACTGTGGGGATTCTATGATTCTCTCAGTTGACCTGTCTGTGATTTATGCCACACCTGCTCCAACATTAATTGGATCTCCTGCTTGAACATTGGTCTCGGTTTTAAAAACCTTCATGCTTCCATGTCTTCAGCCTCCCTAACTCTGAGTAATCTCTTACAAACCCCCAGCCCTGGAGGTATTTGTCCTCAACTAATTCTTGACCCGTGATCCTATTTGATTTTCAGTGCTCAAACATTGGTGGCCATGCCTTCAGCACCCTGAGCCCTAAGCTGTGGAATTCCTTCCCTTAAACTCTCTGTCTCACTTATGTGTCTTTCCTTTTTTTAGATGCTGCTTAAAACCTACTGTGACGTATGCATATTGTATGTTGATGTTTAGGGTGTGGACTGCCCCTTTAAGAGTGCAGGTCAGGTGACCCTTGGGCTATTATCTCTATCTGGAACCCTGTTGATCTGTCTTAGACCTGACTGGGACTGAGCTCACAGTAGTTAGGCTTACCTTGTGATTCTTTATGTCCCTTAGTCCACAGGGGCCTATATAATACTTATATCCTAGACCAGACTTATGGTCATTTGTCCTCATACCTTCTTATGTCGCACAGTGTCAAAATCAGACTGAATGATTCTCCTGTGGGATATTTCACTGCGGTGCAGCCCTATGTAAATGCAGGCTGTTGTTGTTTTGGACTGGAAAAATACTCTTTCTGTCTTCCTCCCTCCCTACTGCCAGCCATCCCTTCCCTCTGCTCCCCCCACCATCATATTGTAACCAAAAGCAAGACAAACTGGGCGGAATTCTCCAGCTCCGTCTCCCTCAGGTTTACCCATAGCAGAGGCAGCTTGCCATTGGCCATTGGTGGGATCTTCCAGTCTCACTGAGTTCGATGGACGTTTACACTCCTCTGGGGTGGACTTTGGCGGGACTGGAAGATTCCGTTGACGGGAAGAGCTGGAGAATTCTGCCTCATAGTTGAAGTGACTTTTTGTTAACATTGCATAGTAAACTTACTTTCAACATATCACGACTTTTCGATTTCGTGCGTTCCTTCCCACTTTGACACATCCTCTCAGCAAACTTGAGGGTTGGCTTGATGAGGGAACAAAACTGTTCGGCCGTAGGCTTTAGGACAAAGAAAGGAATCTCATTAAAAACATCATCAGGCTTATTAGTCTGGATCACAGCAAATGGAACATCCCCTTGTTGTCAGGTCAGACATGTGGGTCAAGTCGCACTCCGGAAACCTGAGCACATGATCCAGACATGCATCAGCAGCATGTTCCTGAGGGAATGCTGCCGGCTCAGAGACGATGGAGATTTTATATCAAAGCCCACTTTCTTCTCAGGCTGACACGAGGAAGGGCGGCTAAGCTCTATCTGATGGCCTGGTCAATGTCTGTTCCCCAAACGATCCGGCCATCCTTTTCTCTCCCAGATTTCCAAGGAAACTGATGGTCACTAATTCCAAGAATTTGAAAGCAAATATAGTTCAGCCAAAGACCCATTGTGACCTGTGCTATACTCTTAAACGGTTATGGGATAGTGGGTATAAAAGGCACTGAAGTGTCTGATCACCCATGATTATACTGAATGGCAGAGCAGTCTCGATGGGTTGTTTTCCATCTTTTCTGAACTCAGTGAAATGTTATTCTGTCAGACAGGTGTGAGATCAGTCCCATTTGATTATTGTACTTCCCACAGTACAACGCAGAGACTTCTGAACTCTTTTTTCTGCTGTTTACTTTCTCTCCTCCAGTGAAGTGCCAGCTGTTATTAGGGATGACGTTCTAAGGAGACCAGTAACCCTGCATATTTCCTATGGCCAGTCCCCCTAACCTACACACCTTTGGACACTAAGGGGCAATTTAGCATGATGTGGATATCTCCATTCACCTGAAGAAGAGGGAAACCCCTCGAAAGCTAGTGAGTTTACTATCAAATAAATCAGTTGGACTTAAACCTGGTGTTGTCAGACTTTTTACTGTGTTTACCAATTTATCATGGTCAGTTCACCTAATCTATATACCTTTGGACACTAAGAGGCAATTTAGCACAGCCAATCCCCCTATAATGTTGGATATGTACTTGAAATGGAAAATACTGCAGGGCTAAGAAGTAAGAGCAAAGGAAGTAGGACAAACTCTTTCAAAGAACTAGCATGGGTACAATGGATCAACTGGCCTCTTTCTCTGCTGGATTATCTTATAATTTCATAAGTCCATATTTCTAGAATTCACAATGAACAACACAGGTTCTGAAATTAGCCAACAGCACAATTTTAAAATTCACATCCTGGCTTTCATATTCCTCCATGATTTTGCTGCTCCATATCTCTGCAACATCCTCTAGCCCACATGCTTTTAGGTTTCCTGTACTTCTCCAGTTCTTGCCTCCTGAACTTCCCCACTTTATATTGTTTCCCATTGACAGCTGTGCTTTTAGCTATTGACAATCCAGAATTCCTTCTTTAAACCTGCCCACTTGGCTTATCACCCTTTTCCCCTTTAAGTCACTCAAACCTACCTCTTTGTCCAAGCTCTTTGTCTTAATACTCTATGTGACTTGGTGACAAATATTACCTGATAATACTCCTGTAAAGCAAATCAGGTTGTTTTAGGGTGACACAGTGGCACAGTGGGTTAGCACTACTGACTCACACCGCCAGGGACCCAGGTTTGATTCCTGGCTTAGGTGACTCTGTACGTTCTCCCCGTATCTGTGTGGGTTTACCCCTGGTGCTCCAGTTTCTTTCCACACTCTGAAAGACGTGTTGGTTAGGTGGATTGGCCATGCTAAATTCTCCCTCGGTGTATCCGAACAGGAGTGTGGCAACTAGGGGATTTTCACAGTAACTTTATTACAATGTTAATGTAAGCCTAATTGTGACACTAATAATAAACTTTAAATTTTACGACACTAGATAAATATAAATTATTGTCTTAGCGAGTGAATGCTCATTGGAATTCCCTTTTGAGGTATTTGAATGGGGCTGATGACCTGTCACTTGGCTGAACATCTCCATTTGAGTAGTAGGGGAGAAGATTTTCACACAGGAGCGTTAAGTGTTTTATCAGTTATCAGGTTGTAGAGTACAATTCAACGCTGCAGATCCTTGTGAGAAGCCTGTGTGAATAAGTATTACAGTACCTGCTGCAATCCATTTGGTTGTTGGGAATGACACTGGTCAATGATGGACTGGTTCTTTAAGAGATCAGCGACACATTTCAAAAATGGATCTGCGACAGGGACAATACTAAATTAGCAAACTGTGCCCCGTTAGAGTGGCATTTCAAAATAATATTTAGAATAAATGACAAAAACATTTGTGAGACTTATAAAGGATTTTTAAAAATTCACTCATGAGAATTGGGCATTCTCTGGCTGGGCTAACATTTATTGCCCATCCCCAATTGCCCTTGAACTGAATGTCTTGCTTGGCCATTTCTGTGGGAATTTCAGACTCAACCACGTTGCTATGGCTCTGGAGTCACATGTAGGCCAGACCGGGTAAAGATGGCAGATTTTCTTCCCTAAAGGACACTAGTGAACCAGATGGATTTTTATGACAATTGTTCCATGGTCATCATTAGACTTTTAATTCCAGATCTTCAACTGAGTTCAAATTTGACCATCTGCCGTGGTGAGATTCGAACCCAGGTCCCCAGAACATTACCCTGGTTCTCTGGATTACTAGTCCAGTGATAATACCACCAAGCCATTGCCTTCCCTGAACTTAAGTATGGAAAATTAATTATTAGGTGGGCTTTGTGGTATAGAGGGTGAAATTTTATGACTTGACCTTCCTTGATCTCACTGGCTGATGACCTCACCCGATGCTAACCCCCCTCACCTTTCAGCCACCACCACACCACCACCCCCCCTCTCCTCACTAAGATCAGGGAGCTTCCAGCTGCATTGCACAGCCTATTCCCTCACTGACTACATTAGTTGGGTCACTGGGAACCTCTGTCTCTGCCTGAGTAAATGGCCCCTAAATTATGGTGATGTGGTGGCACAGCAGGATATCTAATACCAGGCGATAGAAGCTAAAAACAAGTGAGTTAGGATTGAGAGCAGAGAAATTTGGGTGTGCCCATCTTTGGGAACAAAAGGAACATAAGTAATGTGATGGGCAGGGGGGAGGGTGAGTTGGTAGCACCGACGATCAACACAGCAGTGGGATCATTGAGTTAGGGAATTTCCTGACTGTTCCTCTTGTCTCTACGTTCGGTGGAGGCAATAGTCTAGTTGTATTATCGCTAGGCTATTAATCCAGAAACTCAGCTAATGCTCTGGGGACCTGGGTTCAAAGCTGGCCATCGCAGCTGGTGGAATTTGAATTCAATAAAAAATGTCAGGAATTAAGAATCTACTGATGACCATGAAACCATTGGTGATTGTTGGAAAAACCCATCTGGTTCACTAATGTCCTTTAGGGAAGGAAATCTGCCATCCTTACCTAGTCTGGCCTACTGTGAATCCAGGGCCACAGCAATGTGGTTGAGTCTCAACTGCCTTCGGGCAACTAGGGATGGGTAATAAATGCTGGCCAGTCAGCACCACCCACATCTCATGAGAGAATAAAAAAAAACTTGCCTTTCCTCCCCTTGCATTGGGTCCTTTCAGGAGAGCCTGTTAGACCAGATGTAACTTTGACAAATGTAGGCCTGGTTTTCCTAAGTGTAGCCCATCCTAGTTGCCTCACCTACCCTCCAGTGGGGTTGGGGGGGTGCACTCAATAAAGCATTCAGCCTTTAATTTGTATTCGCAATGGAGCTAATGCCTGTTTCAGGTGTGAGCACCTCATGCTGAACTTTGATCTCATCAATTTATGGAGGGGGGAGCACACTTCTAGCTCAAAAGCCCCATTGTCCACCCTGCTGAGGACTTAGAAAGCCATTTGACACCTGAAAAATTAATGTTGCTTAGATACATTTCCAGACAAGTGATGAGTTGACACAGTGGTTAGCACTGTTGCCTCACAGCGCCAGGGACCTGGATTTGATTCCTGGCTTGGTTCACTGTCTGTGCGGAGTCTGCACGTTCTTCCCGTGTCTGCATGGGTTTCCTCCAGGTGCTCCGGTTTCCTCCCACAGTCCGAAAGACAGGCTGATTAGGTGCATTGACCCGAACAGGTGCCGGAGTGTGGCAACTGGGGGATTTTCACATTAACTTCATTGCAGTGTTAACGTAAGCCTTACTTGTGACAAATAAATAAACTTTACATATTCAGTACGTGATTGTGTGGCTTCATTTGGATAACGAAGGAGTTGAGGATAGAATAAGAAGGTGGTCCGATCTTTATGAATATACATATGAATGCATGAATTAGGAGCAGGAGTAGGCCACTTGGCCTGTCCAGCCTAGTCTACCATTCAATAAGATCATGGTTGTAAACTCAACTCCACATTCCTGCCAACCCCTGATAACCTGTTATCTCCTTGGCTTCTCAGAATCTACCTAACTCTGCCTTGACATGTTGGGCAGAGATGCCCAATGCGGGATCTTCTGTCAAATGGCTTACCCTGACGGAGGGAATAACTGTCAGTGGGAATGGAAGATCCCACTGGTGAGAACAACAGGAAAATCCCACCCTCCACTCCCACCACCTTTTTTGGAAGAGAGTTCCAAAGGCTCACAGCTCTCTGAGAGAAAAACATTCTCCTCATCTCTGTCTTAAATGGGTGACCCCTTATTTTTAAAGACTGACCCCTGGTTCTAGATTCTCCCATTTGTTTATCCTCTGTTCATCCCTTCGATAGCCCCCCCCTCCTGTACATATGCAAGAATGTACAGCATGGACACAGGCCATTCGGCCCAAATGGTCCCTTCAAGAAATGAAAATGGGTGCCCAATTATTGTTCCATGAAAATTTGTCCCCTCTAACCTCATTCATATTGATATTATTCTCTGTTTCACTTCACATCAATTAATACTGAACCATTGAATTTACTTGGGGTGGCATGGTGGTTAGCATTGTTGCCTCACAGCGCCAGGGACCTGGGTTCAATTCAGGCCTTGGGTAACTGTGCGGAGTTTGCTCGTTCTCCCCCCAGTCTGCGTGGGTTTCCTCCGGGTGGTCCTCCCATAGTCCAAAGATGTGTAGGTTAGTGGATTGGCCATACTAAATTGTCCCTTAGTGTCAGAGGGATTAGCAGAGTAAATACGTGGGATTACAGGTTAGGTTGGGTGGGATTGTTGTCGGTACAGGTTCGATTGGCTGAATAGCCTTCTTCTGCATTGTAGGATTCTATGATTCTATGACTTACTCTGGGTTATAGCTGATTGTGGGCTAGGAATACAACTGAAACTTCCATTGGTGTTGTGGCAAATGGTGTCTGGACTGCAGGGGTCTTGGAGGCACTCATCAATATCTACAATAGAAAAGAGAAACACTGTCACTGCACATCGCTGGATTCTGTGGCATCCAGGGCAACTTTCAGAGTATTTAACTCTTTCACCAACTACAGAGGAGGTGCTGTAATTGGAGCCATATCTATGTGGTGCATAGAACCAATTAGACTTTTACAACGCAAACAAAAGGCCAGGACATCTCTACCGAGTTCGAAACAAAATGGAAACACGTAAGAAAGGCCGTAGAGCTCAAAAACCTGTTCTGAGGATATCTTGAACTCTTGTCAAGGGTGTAAAATAGGTGATATCAGATTGTTCACCTTCTGTTCATCCGTTCAATCGTCTCCTCACGTACATGTGTAAGAATATGTGGCACAGACACAGGCCATTAGATCCAACTGCTCCCTGCTGATCTTTACGTCCCACATCAGCCTCCCCCCATCACACTGCAAACTTCTATTCTTTACACCCTCACCATCTCTTGGAAATTAGGGAAATTTATTTCAGATGTGTGGCCGTTTTGTGATTAAACGAGCTGTACCTTTGATGTGCAGCTCCAACAACACTCACAAGGCTTGACACCATTCAAGACAAAGCAGCCCGCTTGATTGGCACCCGATCTACGAACATCCACTCTCTCCACCAGTGACACACAGTGACAGCAGAGTGTACCATCTACAATATTCACTGCAGGAACTCACGAAAATCTCTTTAGCAGCACCTTCCAGACATATGACGGCTACCATCTAGAAAGACAAGGGCAGCAGACGCACGTGAATACCGTCAACTGTAAGTTCTCCTCCAAGCCATCTATCATCCTGACTTGAAATATACCAGCCATTCTTTTATTGTTGCTGGGTCAAAATCCTGGGACATCCTCTCTAACAGCACTGTGGACTCCAGCGGTTCAAGGTGGCGGCGGATCACCACCACCTTCTCCAGGACAATTGAAATGGGCAATGAGTGCTGGCCCATAATGAATTGAATGAATAAGAAAATAAACCTCTTTAGAGCCTGTGCAAGAGAAGTGAAGAAACTGGGACCTGGATCTCAGTATCTTCCTCACCTTTACAGCCAGCGCCGTAACCAGTGAAATTAGTCTCGCCGGAGACTCGAGCAAATCCTCCGTGGCACAGGCAATAGAATCCTCCAATTGTATTGTGACAGCTCGCATCACTGCCACACACTGTTTGCATGTTGTGACACTCATTATAATCTGCAACAGAATTTTGGGACACATCAACACACCTTCCGTTTGACCAGAACACTTGATTGAAAGATATGGGCACTGGGAAATGGAATGACCAACTACCTTCAGTTACCATTCACCAGATGACAGCCCTGTGAATTCAGTCCAGGCAGCTACATTCTGCATTTCTATATTTTTCACTCAATTACTTAGAATCCCTTTGGTGTAGGAGGAGGATGTTTGGGCCATCAAGCCTGCACTGATAACAATCCCACCCAGGCCCATAACCTCGCATATTTACCCTGACACTAAGGGGCAATTTAGTATGGCCAATCCACCTCACCTGCACATCTTTCAGACTGTGGGAGAAAACCAGAGCACCTGGAAGAAATCCATGTGACATGATGCAGACTCCTCACAGATAACCACCTGAGGGTGGAATTGAACCCGGGTCCTGGCACTGTGAGGCAGCAATGCTCACCACTATGCTACTGCACAGCGCTTCAAGTTGCTTAGTCATAATGTTTGGTAAGGTGCTGTGTTTAGGAGTACTAACAAGCAGAATTTATAATACAGTTGTATAAAACTCTGCTTTAAAACCTTCTCATTCAATAGTGGGACAATACCTCAAGAATATATAGTGGGCGAGATTAGGATTATATTTGCTGGAGTTTAGAAGAGTGAGAGGGAATCTCATCAAAATTTTTTCATCTGAGGGTGGTGAATGTGTGAAATTCACTATCACGGGAAGTAGTTGAGGCCAAAACATTGTTTGATTTCAAGAAGGAATTAGATACAGCTCTTGAGGTTAAAGGATCAAAGCATATTGGGGGGGGAGGGAGGTGGAGGCAGGATCAGGATATTGAATTAGATGATCAGCCATGATTGTAATGAATGACAGAGCAGGCTTGAAGGGCTGAATGGTCTAATCCTGCTTCTAGTTTCCATGTTTCTATGAGGGACTGTTGTTGCAATGGCCCATAATAGCGGGCGCGTCAGCCAAGGTCTACCGCAACTTGACGTTAGGCAACAATCTGGTGAGACAGTTATGTGGAGACATTGGGTGGTGAAAGCATGGTCCTACGGCGATAGAATAGACAGCTAACACTCACCGACCAGGGTCAAACATGAAGATTGGCCACTAGGTGAGGGTGACAGATACATGGGGGAGTGGGGGTTGAGGGGGGGGGGTGGAGGTTGTTGGCAGCTGGTAGTAGACAAGTTGGGTAAAAGCCAGTCAGCGCGATTTGTACGTTTACCTTTACAAGAACCCACGGCAGCACCTGTAACTGTATTATCTTCAGCTGAGTAATATCCACTCTTACAGGTACAGGAGAAGCTGTCAGCGACGTTCCGACACACTTCATTGGGCCCGCATGGTTTAGATAGACACTTATCCTCATCTGCAACAGACAGAAATGGCCATCACACCCTTCATCCCTCCCCTGTTGATGGTTTCAGCTGTCTCTTGGATCGGGGGTAGATGCATTGACAGGGGTGAGGGGCAATTTCACACCTGCATTCACCATGAGCGCGAATGGTGACATAGAAGCAAAATTTCCTGACAATCAGAAAGCGGGATTCTTGCCAGTGAGATCATTTTCTATTCTTGCCAGTGAGATCATTTTCTCTGCCCTCTCGCCAGAAATGTGACACCCAGAAAGTGCAGGACGCTTATTTTAATACATTTTAACATGCTTAGCAGGTTTCCCTGCCACATTATGCCCCCACATTGTCAAGGTTTACAGGTTTTCTTTAAAAACATGCAGTGGTTGAATGGAACGCAGTTAAGTATAGTGCCTGGCGTTAACCATAGCTTCAGAGGAGATGGTGGCATTGTGATAACATCACTGGACTACCAATCTAAAGGCCAAAGCTAATGGTCTGGAGATTAGGGCTTAAATCCCACTATGTAGCTGGTGAATTACAATTAATTAAATTTACTAAATTATAAAGGTACCAAACACTCATAAGGAATTGAGTGAACATGTTGTGGGTTAAGTTATTAAGATTAGATACATGGGAGCAGATATACAAAGGAGGAAAGATTCAAGGCATCAGAGTTGTGCTATGTGTTCTGCTAAAGAAAACAACAAAACTAAGCCTGGATTGCATGACACATCTCCCATCCAATGATGTCTTGCTGCTAACTCTTAGAGGCATTTTACAACAGAAGTGAAAGCTGGTATCAGTAATAGTGATCATGAAGCTGCTATCAGTTGTTGTAAAAACCCATCTGGTTCATTAATGCCCCTTTAGGAAAGGAAATCTGTCAGCCTTACCCGGTCTGGCCGGTGTGACTCCAGAACAACCTCCTGAAATTGGCCTAGCAAGTAACTCAGTTCGAGAGTAATTAGGATGGGCAACAAATGTTGGCCTTGCCATAATGCCCACATCGCACGAAAGAAAGAAGAAAAATGAATCTGCGTGAAGGAAAAGGTTGGGACAGAATACATGGAACCAGATGTTTCCAATGATTGATGGAATGAAGGGAATTAAATTTACAATCAAAACCTTTTATTTAACACAAAGTGTCGTGAGGCTGTGGGCTGCACTTACTGGAGTTAGTAAGTGAAAGAGAGCACGTCAACATTTAGGAATGGATGGTTTAAAGAAGGACTAAGGGTGAAATGTAGAAATAAGACAAGCATATGAAACTTAGGACCATTGCTCATGTGGAGCGCGAGCACCAGGTCTAGCTGACTGGGCTGAAAGGGCTATCCACAGATGGATGGGCAGATAAAGGGATGATGAACTGAATAGATGAATCTGTTGATGAACAAATGGAAGAATAAATGGATGGGAGCTTTGTTGCAGGGAAAGGGATGGATGGCAACGTTTCTTCAAATCATAAAGTCACAGAGATTTACCGTACAGAAAGAGGCCCTTTGGCCCATCGTATCTGTACTAGTCATCAAGCACTTATCTCTTCTAATCCATTTTCCAATCGAGTCACACAGAATCATGCTTTGGGTTGTTACTTGACTTTGCAAAGTGACCTAAGCCCTAATGAGTAGCTGTTTCAAACTTCTCTCTGGCTGTTTTTCCTTGTAAGCATTAAAGTTTTCGATGCACATTATTTAAAAAATAAAGCGTGTTTCAACTTACCAGCATACGCTGTACCTGGAGAACGTCCCTGGTCCCAGCCACTGTAGAAATACATCACTAGGGTGGGGGAATGGGCGGGGGGGAGGTAACACAGTCTCATGAAATGTGGCAATATTAAGCATTAGAATTTCTCTGATGATGTGCATGAGATAATGAAAACAGTTTACCAAGCCTTGATAAAAAACCAACATTAACAGGACTACACCATGCAAAGAAAATTGTCCCCCTTGATTAAAACTTACTCTCTTATCCTCTGCCTAATAAATGCTAACCCTTTGCCGGGATATGCCTCGCTCACTGCCTGTGGGATATGCCTCGCTCACTGCCTGTGGGATATGCCTCGCTCACTGCCTGTGGGATATGCCTCGCTCACTGCCTGTGGGATATGCCTCGCTCACAGACTGTGGGATATGCCTCACTCACAGACTGTGGGATATGCCTTGCTCACTGCCTGCTGGGATATGCCTCGCTCACTGCCTGTGGGATATGCCTCGCTCACAGACTGTGGGATATGCCTCGCTCACTGCCTGCTGGGATATGCCTCGCTCACTGCCTGCTGGGATATGCCTCGCTCACTGCCTGCTGGGATATGCCTCACTCACTGCCTGTGGGATATGCCTCGCTCACAGACTGTGGGATATGCCTCGCTCACTGCCTGCTGGGATATGCCTCGCTCACTGCCTGCTGGGATATGCCTCGCTCACTGCCTGCTGGGATATGCCTCACTCACTGCCTGTGGGATATGCCTCACTCACAGACTGTGGGATATGCCTCACTCACTGCCTGTGGGATATGCCTCACTCACTGCCTGCTGGGATATGCCTCGCTCACTGCCTGTGGGATATGCCTCGCTCACTGCCTGTGGGATATGCCTCGCTCACTGCCTGCTGGGATATGCCTCGCTCACAGACTGTGGGATATGCCTCGCTCACTGCCTGCTGGGATATGCCTCGCTCACTGCCTGCTGGGATATGTCTCGCTCACAGACTGTGGGATTTGCCTCGCTCACTGCCTGCTGGGATACGCCTCATTCACTGCTGCTGGGATATGCCTCATTCACTGCCTGCTGGGATATGCCTCGCTCACTGCCTGCTGGGATGTGCCTCACTCACAGACTGTGGGATATGCCTCGCTCACTGCCTGCTGGGATATGCCTCGCTCACTGCCTGCTGGGATATGCCTCGCTCACTGCCTGCTGGGATATGCCTCGCTCACTGCCTGCTGGGATATGTCTCGCTCACAGACTGTGGGATTTGCCTCGCTCACTGCCTGCTGGGATACGCCTCATTCACTGCTGCTGGGATACGCCTCATTCACTGCTGCTGGGATATGCCTCATTCACTGCCTGCTGGGATATGCCTCGCTCTCTGCCCGCTAAGGGTGTGATATCAGTCACACTGGTGGGTCAATTAAGGGTAGCCACTGAGAAACGTGACCCCTCTCCCCATTGAAGAAAGGCTGGTGGCAATGGCAGCAGCGTAGAGGGCACCAATCCCAATGGGGGGGAGGGGGTTTAATCACAACTGAGGGTGAACATGGAAGACATCCAGGAGTTGGAGGAGGTGCAGAGAGCTGAGCAAATAGAACACCATGATGGCAACATCACCCGGTCAATAGGCCTGGTGAGTGGGCATTGCAGGTGGGCACTCTGCACCCCCCCAACCCTTCCCATCCCCCCGTTTCTTGAGTGAGAGCCTGCACACTCCCAAAGAGGCAGCGTGTGCCAGCTGGGGCATCTTCATGCCTCGCAAGAGGAGGCCACCTCAAGAAAAAGCAGAGGTGGTCAGAGTGCTGCGCTGTACTGTATCCGGGGCCAAAAAAAGTTCAATGGTCTGATGCGATTGGTAAGGGTGTGTCATTGGGCTGGCATGGCTAAGCGTGGAGAACTCTGGAAGGGCGGTCATCCTGATCAGCACTCTGAGGTGTAGGAGCCAGAGTAACAGAAGGCACAGATATCTGTGTGTGCTAAGGATGTAAAATGAGGTCAGAAACCTCGGGTCCACCTAAGGGTCAGAGCGCAGGACAAGGTTGCAGGTAACGGATGGAGTCATTAATGGGCAGCACAGTGGCACGGTGGTTCGCACGTCTGCCTCACAGTTTCAAGGACTCGGGACCCCTTGCAGGTCTTTCGTTGCGACACTGCCTGCAGGCAGCTGGCCTCCTTCCCCTTCAGCCGTTCTCCTCTTTCTGCTCAGAGGAAGTGCTCCCAGTATAGAAGACAACCCCTGTCTGCTGAAATGCAGATGGCACTGCCCTGCACACTGTTGGGAGCAATGCTCCTACAGGAGTGACCAAGAACGCTTGGAACAAAATTAACAAAGAAAGACTTCAGAAGAAGACAGATGCAAAATCTCAAGAAATCTCAAGACTAAAGTGACAGCAAACTCTCACTTCAACTCCTCATGATTCACAGCCAGTGTTCCAGCCCCCGTTTTTATCCTGTTATTGGGCGAGTAGAATGAAAAATGGGATAGCAGTCTATGTTGCCCGTGCAATTTTTAGGTGGGCACATGTTTGATTGCCCTTTTCATTGCCTTAACTGGCTCATTAATTGTCGGTGGGAATACTTCTGATTCCCCCCGCGTGACTAAAATATTGCTCGATTGCACGATGATATCAGGGCTCAAGCCCGAAAATAAAATGTAAAATGTTCTGGTTGCGGGTAGAATGTACATATTTATCTGTGCAACACCCACAAGTTAGAAACATACATACTTACACGAACATACACCCACACAGACACACAATGACACAGACACACACCACACGGACACACAATGACACGGACACACACAGATGCACAGAGGTACACACTTACATGGACACACACCCACATGGACACGCATAACACAGACATACACCCACAGAGACACACACAGACGCACACACCCACACACACAGACACACGCTTAAATGGACACACACCCACACAGACACACACAGACGCACATACATACAGAGACACACACACATGCAAAGGGACACACATCTACATGGACACACACCCACACAGACACACAATGACACAGACACACGGACAGGGACACACACTTACACAGACACACACCCACACAGACACACAATGAAACAAACACACATTGACACAGACACAAACAGACACACATAGAGACACAGACACACAGAGACACACAGTTACATGGACACACACTCACACAGACATACAACACAGACACACAATAACACAGACACACACCGACACAGACGCACACACGTACAGAGACACACACACGCACAAAGACACACATCTACTTGGACACACACCCACACAGACACATACAGATGCACACACACAGAGACACACATGCACAGGGACACACACTTATACAGACACACACCCACACAGACACACAATGACACAAACACACACTGACACAGACACACACAAATGCACACACTCACACAGACACACAACAGCACAGACACACACTGACACAGACACACACAGACATATGCATGCACACAGACACACACTTACATGGACACACACTCACACAGACACACAACGACATAGATGCAAACACAGTCACACACATGCACAGAGACACACACTTACATGAAGACATGCGTACACAACAACACAAATACACACACATAGATACACATACCCGCACAGACACACACCAATACAGACACACACACATGCTCATACCGACAAAGATGTACAAACCCACACAGACACACATACATGCACACAGACACACACCTACAGGGAAATATACCCACACAGACACACACTGACATAGACACACACTACACAGGCAAACATCGACATAGACAGACACGCAAACACACAGGCACAAACCCATACAGATGTGCACCCCTGCAAACACAATACGTAGATACACACCCAGGCCTGGATGACAGTGGGTGGGATTTTACAGCCTCGCTCATCCCGAAACTGTAAAATCCCACCTGAGGTCAATGGACCTTTCCATGGTTCACCCCCTGCTCACTCCGGTGGAGCAGTAAAATTCTGGCAGGGAGTCTCTCCACTGCAACAAAAATTATAGGCTCCACCCCTGAACGTGGCATGTCCTATTTTTTCCAATGAGTACAGGCTCGACCTACTCAACATCTCCTCATAGGGAAATCCCTCCATTCCCAGGATCGACCTATACCAATGCTGATATATCTTTCCTTAGATAAGGGGAACAAAACTGTTCACAGAATTCCATGTGTGGCCTAACTAGTGCCTTTTTTGGGTTTAGCAAGATTTCCCTGACCATTTGTCATCTTGCCCTCACCTCGTCAACTCACTGTCCTGTCACTGAATCTCTGCTCCTGCCACTGGTGAGGCAAGGGGTCTGATCTGGTGTTGGATGAGTGGGAACCAGACCTGGCTGTTATGTTCTAACCTGCTTCAAGGGGTTGATTGCATTGTACCCACAACAGAGGCATACATGAAGAGGTCCCGATTTACTTGAGTATAACTGAGAGGTGAAAGATGATGATGTAACAAATACTTTAGGGTTGCTAATGGTCTAATTGTTTTAAGTTTCAAAAATTACTAATACCAGTTTTGACCAATTGAGTCTGTTTATGGGCCGTCAGTCTAATGGAACACCATACAGCCAACAGTTGCACTTTTCACTTAATGTTAACATCTTATTTCCACAAAGAGAAAACAAATCAAGTAGCTATCAGTGCATGAATTTCAAAATGTTTATTCCCTGTGAATATACTCAATATTTAACCACTTTTCTTCTCTGCAAACTGTATCTCTCTATTTCATTGATGTCTCCGGTTCTTCATGCCAGTGCACTTCTTACATTGCAAATTCATCACCCTCTACATTCTGCTGTTTGCATCCCCATTATCTTCACTCAAGACCCATCAAATTCTCAACTACAATGACTTGCTTCTCTTGTACTAGAGAGGCTGTAGAGCAGATTCACCAGGGTGTTGCCTGGGCTGGAGAGTTTCAGCTATGAAGAGAGGCTGGTTAGAATGGAATTGTTTTCCTTGGAGCAGACAAGGCTGAGGGAGGGTCTGATCGAGGTGTAGAAAATTATGAGGGACATAGAACATAGAACATAGAACATAGAACATTACAGCGCAGAACAGGCCCTTCGGACATGGATAGGGTAGATAGGAAAAAACTTTTCCCCTTAGTAGAGGGGTCAATAACCAGGGGGCATTGATTTAAAGTCAGAGGCAGGAGGTTTAGAGGGAATTTGAGGAAAAACTTCTTCAACTAGGATGTGGTGGGAGTTTGGGACTTGCTGGCTGAAAGGGTGGTGGAGGCGGGAACCCTCACAACATTTAAGAAGCATTTAGATGAGGATTTGAAACACCACAGCACGAAAGGCTATGGACCAAGTGCTGGAAAATGGGATTAGAATAGATAGATGCTCAGTGGCTGATGCGGACACAATGGGCCGAAGGGCCTCTTTCTGTGCTGTAAAGCTCTATGAGTGGAATTTTCCTGTCCTGCTCATTTCAGGACTCGTAGCAGGTGAGGGGCGGACCATGGGAAGATCTGTTTGCCCTGGTGGGATTTTCTGGTTTTGAGATGAATGCGGCTGAAACATCCTGCCCTATGTGTCTATGACTCTCTCAAGCTGTGTGAAAGAGGTACAGAATTAGAGGAGCGTAGCGATCTCGGAAGGTTGTAAAACTGGAGGTGGTGACAGAGATAGGGAGGATCACCCACTCTCCTGATTTACCTCATCATTCCTTTCAACCATGATAACACCTAACACTTCACTGGGGTAATTTCACACTCTTGACCACAGAGTCTGAAATGAATGTGTCTCACTGATAAGGCTTGAGAAAATTGACCTCAGTCATCCCAAGTGCAAGTAGACCATAAGATATATAAGCGGAATTAGACCATTTGGCCCATCGAGTCTTCTCTGCCATTCAATCATGGCTGATAAGTTTCTCAATCCTATCCTCCTGCCCTTTTCCCCATAACCTTTGTCCCCTTACCAATCATGAACTTATCTATCTCTGTCTTAAATACACTAAATGACCTGGCCTCCACAGCCTTCTGTGGCAATGAATTCCACAGATTCACCACCCTCTGGCTGAAGAAATTCCTCCACATCTCAGTTCTAAAGGATCGTCTCTTTACTCTGAGGCTGTGCCCTCAGATCTTAGTCTCTCCTTCTAATGGAAACATCTTGCCCATGTCCAATCTACCAGGCCTTTCAGCATTCTTGATTACCTCTCATGAGCCATGGCTCTTCACTTATATTTCTCAACCAAAAAAAATACAGAGACAGTCTAATCAGTCTCTTTCCCGCTCATAACCTGTCATTCCCAACTAGGTTACAATCAACGAGACAAAATGGTCAAACAACACATTTACTGTACCCTGAAAACATTCGAACAGTTAAATGCACAATTTGGTCACTAACTTACTGAGAAACGCCAAATGGTGACCATTTTTCATCTTTCCGAGTCCAGTTTCTCTGCCTACTGAGGGAAGGGCTCATCGGATCATTGAGAACTGCAGGTATTCGCAAAATGTTAGATTAGAATTTTTTATAATACATGAATACTGAGTCATGTCAAAAACAAACCATTCTTGGATTGTGCTGAGGTTATTAGTCTGACTATATTACCCCTTTCCCCTGCCCCACCCAAAGAACAAACACCGAGAAAATAAATCACCTTCAGAAACATAAGAGGTCTTCGGAAGCTGTTACGAGAGTGGAAAATTAAACATTAGATGATGAGTGACCATTAAATCACTTTAAACCTCCCTTGGACAATTCCACAAAGAATGTCTAGGTCTTGATGTTGAGCAAGTAGTCTCACTTCAAACGTATCACTCTAAATTAGCGATTCTCCAACTGCAATGCATAACTCGGCTTCTGTTGAGGTTACAATGAACTGTTACTCACCTCTGCATGTGCCTGTGGTTAATCTTAACCGTTGACTCCAAGGTCAGACCTGATGAACCCTTACAACACAAGCAAAGATGTGGGGTATGTCTCACTGGCCTACAATTGATCTACTGGCTCTGTTCAAAAAGAATAGACCAGCGCTTATTGAGAAGTGTTCACGTGTCTCCCCCCAAGTCGCTTCACATACAACGGACGGCTCCAAGTGCTCTCATGGTGGTGACGTGGGTCTAATGGGTGGGGCAAACACATCGTTGTTTTGTAAGCTGTTGTAAATCATCTAACCACATCCATTCTCAATACTTCTCCAGCTGGCTGTCTCGCCAGATAGACAGCTTGTTGAAAGTAAATTATGGTGTGTGTTGGCACTGTTCATAGTAGAAGTGGCGATGTCAAGAGGCAAAACACTGGCCCATCACCCTGCACCCTTTCCCTTCCCCTCATTCTCCCCTTCCTGCCTGCGATGGAGAATATTTGGGAAATGGATCGTCTGTTCTGCCTGTGTGGTGATCTAACCATCGCACAGGCAGTATAACATTCGTAGAAACATAGAAACTAGGACAGGAAGAGGCCATTTAGCCCTTTGAGCCTGCTCCACCATTCATTTTGATCATGGCTGATCAACAAATTCAATATCCTGATCTCGCCTGCCTCCCATATAGGGCAGCTAATTCCCTTGATTGGCTCATTAAGCTGCCAATGTTGTCATGCACTATTTTATACTGCTTCCGGGTTGGGCTGGTGCCCAGGATGCATAAAGTTCTGCCCATGGAGTCACAGCATCATCAAATGTGGGCAGCATGGTGATACAGAGGTTAGCACCGTTGTCTCATAACGCCAGGGACCTGGGTTCAATTCCAGCCTTCGGTGATTGAGTTTGCAAGTTCTCTCTATGTCTGCATGGGTTTCCTCTGGGTGCTCCGGTTTCCTCTCAGACTCCAAAGATGTGCAAGCTAGGTGGATTGGCCATGCTAAATTGCTCCGTTGTGTCCAAAGATGTGTAGGTTAGGTGGATTGGCCATGCTAAATTGTTCCTTAGTGTCCAAGGATATGTAGGTTAGATGGATTGTCTATGGCAAAAGCATGGGATTACGAGGCTTGGGCAGGGGTTGGCCAAGGTGAGATGCTCTTTCAGAGAGTTGGTACAAACTCGATGGGTTGATTGGCTTCCTTCTGCACCGGAGGGATTCTATGTTACAGAGCAAGGGATGGTCATTCAACCCATCATGTTTTATCACTTGCATGCCAAACAGCATAAACAGCAAATAATAGAGCTAAGCAATTCCACAAAACAATGGACCTGATCTAAGCTCTGCAGTCCTGCCACATCCAGCTGTGAATGGTGGTGGACAATCAAACAACACAAACAGCTCAAATGCTTCCACAAGTATCCCTATCATCGGTAATGGAGGAGCCCAGCACATCAGTGCGAAAATTAATGCGGAAACATTCGCAACCATCTTCAGCCAGAAGTGTAGAGCGGATAATCCATCTCTGTCTCCTTTGGAGGTTCCCCAGCATCACCGATGCCAGTCTCCAGCCATTTCCATTCACTCTGCATGATATCGAGAAACAGATGGATATTATGGGTCCTGACAATGTTCTGGCAATAGTCCTGAAGGCTTGTGCTCCTGAACTTGCTGTGACTCTAGCCAAACTATTCTAGCACAGGTATCACACTGGCATCTACCAGCAATGTGGAAAATGTGCCCAGGTATGTACTGTACACAAAAACCAGGACAAATCCAACCCGGCCAATTAGTGCCCCATCAGTCTTCTCTCCTTTGACCCATTGTGTCTGTGCTGGCCATCAATCTATTCTAATCCCATTTTCCATCACTTTGTCTGCAGCCTTGTATGCTATGAGTTTCAAGTACTTATCTAAATGCTTCTTAAATATTGTGACGGTTCCTGCCTCTACCACTCTTTCAAGCCAAGGGTTCTCATCACCCTCTGGTTGAAACAGTTTTTTCTCAAATCCCTTCTAAATCTCCTGTCCTTCACCTTAAATCTGTGCCCCCTGATTATAGAAACATAGAAACCTTGCTGTGCAGAAGGAGGCCATTCGGCCCATCAAGCCTACACCGACCACAATCCCACCCAGGTCCTATCCCTGTAACTCCACGTATTTGCCCTGTTAATCTCTCTGACACTAAGGGGTTATCCACCTAACCTACACATCTTTGGGCTGTGGGAGGAAACCAGAGCACCCGAAGTGAACCCATGCAGACACAAGGAGAACGTGCAAGAATGTCTCCACACAGACAGTGACCGGAAGCTGCAATTGAACCCAGGTCCCTGGCACTGTGAGGCGGCAGTGCAAACCACTGTACCACCATGCCATCACATTATTTAACCCTCTACTAAGGGGAAAAGTCCCTTCCTACATACCCTATCTTTGCTGGTCACAATTTTGTACACCTCGATCAGGTCCCCCCTCAGCTTTCTCTGCTTTAAGGAGAACAATCCCAGCCCAATCAACTCTCAGCATTGGGAATTCCTTCCAGCTCATGGCAGATTGGCTGTTAAATGACTGTGGGCCCACAGCTGGAGGGTGACTCACACCTGATTGGTCAGCACTGGTTGCATGGCCGCCACCTCTGGATTCACTTCCCACCCCCTCACTGTTAGCTATAGTGTCCCTATGAGCTCTCCGTGACCCCTTCCAATTTTTTATCTACATGTAACCTCTAGGTAACATCATCTGAGAATAGTATTCACAGGTGATGAAAACAACCCCCATTCCTACCTCAACAGGATGTCTCTGGGCACCGCCACTGTCTGTAAATTGTCACATTGCGAGTACTACATTCAGTGTTGTTCCAAACGCCACCACCAACTCTGCTGCCTCCCTGCAGACTCCAACTCTCTCATGGGCAGCATCTGAACCAGAACTACTGGTCATCTTGCTGTCAAATTTGATAAGCTTCCACATGCCTGCAGCATGTCTCATGCTGACTCTGTCTGGCTCGGTCCCCAGGCTGATCAGCTGCTGAAACCCTCTTCCTTGCTTTTGCTACTTCTGGATTTGGGCCAGAATTTTATGATCCCTCCCCCACCCCTCCCCCACCTTAATCCACACCTTCCCCCCGCTAATGTCCTCCCCTCTCTGGTGGGTAATAAGATGGGGCGGGGCAGGGTAAAATTGCATGGACAGGATTCCCTCTGGGTTCCTGCCCACCCTGACCCAGTCACAATTTCACGCTAGGGCAGACAGTTCCTAGGACCAGGAAGCCAAGCCATATCCCTGTTAAGATCCTTAAGTGGCCACTTGAATGTCTTGCCTGTCCACTCTCAGGGCACTCTACTGGATCAAGGTGCCAATAGAAAAATTGAAAATTTTGATCTTGGGTGGAAAGCTTTAGTTTCAGGGCGCCCTCTGTTTTGGAACCTGGAACTTAAGCCCTCCCTCCTCTTTGGCCTAATCCCCAACGCTGAGATTGCCCTCCCTTCCATCTCCTGCCCAACCTGCCCATCCCCCCATCATGGCATTCCTTTTCCTCCTGCTCCCAGGACCCCTGGTACTTACTTGAAACACGGTCCTGGGCCTTAGGTTCAGGCATAGCGCTGCAGTACCTCTTCTGGCTACTGCAGCACTGTGCCTGGAGGGGCTCCAGAGCTGTTGGCCAAGCCTTTAAATGCAAGGGTGGATGGAAATCCCGCCTGCTGCCAATCAACGTTCAATTGAGTGTGGACTGGCAGTGAGCTTGTTGGCGCTGGTGGCGATGTGATTCCCACAGACTCCAGAAGGCGGGAACCAAGTGTTCACCATTCTGAAAATTCACACTTTGATTCCACTGTGATCCTAGCCGACCTTCCACTTTCCATCCTCAGGAAGCTTGATGTCACCCAAAGACTGCCCCATGACCTAATTGGCACAAATGCCATTTATTCCTGTGCTCACTGATCCACCTTGATTCCCAGTCAAGCAATCGCAATTTAAAACCTTTCAAAGAACAGTACAATACAGGAACAGGCCCCTTAAATGCCGCTATTGTACCTGCTCCCACTACCTCCCTCGGCAGCGCATTCCAAACATTCACCATTCTCTGCGTAAAAAAATTTGCCTTGCAAATCTCCCCTCCCATCTTAAACCTATGTCCCCCCAGTACTTGACTTTTCACCCAATGTTTTCAAATTCCCTCAATGGCTTCACACCCATCCCTAGTTCTGTATATTCATTTAGCTCTCTGTTCTAAAAAAAGTTACATTGCTGCCTCACAGCTCGAGAGACCTGGGTTTGATCCCCGACTTGGTTCACTATCTATGCGGAGTCTGCATGTTCTCCTCATGTCTGCATGGGTTTCCTCCAGGTGCTCTGGTTTCCTCCTGCAGAGCAAAAGACGTTAGGTGTATTGGCCATGCTAAATTCTCCCTCGGTGCACCAGAACAGGTGTAGGAGTGTGGGGATTTTCACAGTAACTTCATTGCAGTGTTAATGTAAGCCTACTTGTGACTGATAAATAAACTTTACTTTCTGGATAAGGCCCGATTTTAATTGTTTCAACATTGGCATGACTTCAGCAGTCGAGGCCCTCAACTCAAAATTTGACCCTTCGACCTTTATTTTGACCTCCTTCCCTTCCCTCCTCTAAGACTCTCCTAATTTGATCCAATGGGTCCTACTTGACCGAGCCTTTGGTTGCCTTCCATCACATCTTGTTATGTGGTTCATTGTGAAGTTGTATTTGATCACATTCCTGTGGAGTTCCTCGGATTGTTGCATTCTGGAAAAGGGGTTAGATAAATGCAAGATGTTGTTGCCCTTGATCATGTTCCACCACCACAATTTCCGTGCAAAGGTTGTCAGCACGAATAGTGGCTGACACACAGGAAAGAATTTGTTTCAATGTTAGCTCACACATTTTCCCCCTTCCTCTTTCGTATCTTGATGGCAACGTGCAGTTCCAGTTCAAATTAACATTCACACAGCTGAGTACAAAACCCATTTACATAATGGTTTGGCAAATAGTGTTTTATTCTCAAGTGAAAGGGCAGCTGCATCTCCCAACCACTGACCTTGGGTGAGATTTCCTCATCCCCCACACCACCTACAGTACCCTGTTTTCCAGTGACAGGTTCATTCATTCATTTGTGGGATAACATGAACATCGCTGGCTGGAGTCACACGTAGGTCAGACAAGGTAAAGAGGGCAGATTTCCTTCCGTAACAGGCATTAGTGAATCCATGACATTAATGACGTTAGTTAGGTTTTTCCAACAATCAGCAATGATTTCATGGTTATCATTAGATTCTTAATTTCAGATTTTTTTTGTTGAATTCTGTGGCTGTGGAGTCACATGTAGGCCAGACCAGGTAAGGATGGCAGATTTCCTTCCCTAAAGGACATTAGTGAACCAGATTATTTAATTCCCCTCTATCCAGGATATTTAATATGTTTCTCCATTATCCAAAGTGTTTCTCTTGTGAGGTTTCTGAGGGGTTATTAAAATTAGAATAGGTCTTTGCTCCTGCACTAAAAGCTTTTATTTTTATTCCCTCCATGGGACATGGGGGCCGCTGGCTGGGCCAGCATTTATTGTCCATCCCTAGTTGCCTTTGCAGGGTACTTTAGATTCAACCACATTGCTATGCCTCTGGAGTCACATGTAGATTAGACCAGGTAAGGACAGGAGATTTCCTTCCGTAAAGGACACGAGTGAACCAGATAGGTTTTTCTGACAATCGACAATGGGTTCATGACCATCAGTAGATTCTTAATTCCAGGTATTTTTTATTGAACTTAAATGCTACAATCTACTGTGGTGGGATTTGAACATGGGTCTCCAGAATATTAGCTCAGTTTCTGGATTAATAGTTTGGCGATAATACCATTCAGTCATTGCCTCCTCACTTGGTGTCTCATCATTGGCAGCTGGTGAGATCTTCCTGTTTCACCGATGTCTATGGTGTTTTGTGTGACTTGCCCACCTTGCCACCAGGGAACCCGAGGCTTCGCCTCTGGTGGGACTGGATGATCCTGCCAGTGGGAAGGGGCGGAAAATCCTGCCTATTATTCTGGTTAACCGCTTTGTCCCTGATCATGAGCATTTAAATCATGACGTGAGCTGGCGAACCGCTGGGGTTGTGAGTCTACGCCCCCTCACTCATGGAAAAACCAGACATTTCGGGTGAGACAACTGCCAGAATTCTCTGGCTGTTCACACCTCGCTGCTGCCAGAAGTGAGGAAGGAGAATTTAGTGCTTAGTTCTGAGGAGAGCGCACCCCAAAACTGAAGGTGCCCCCTTCCACCTGAGATCAAAATTTTTAATTTGTTCCATTTGGCATCCTGATCCAATCAGCGCTCGCCAGATTAAAACTGGGACTAAGCAAGAAAAGACTGTCAAGTGGCCGTTTAAAGATCTTAATTGGGGTATGGCTTTCTGTCCAGGGCAATATCTGCAATACCGTGCAATTGAGATTGAGTGCAGGGTGCATGGGGTCCCAAAGAGAATCCCGTCCACGCAATTTTTTACTCCCCTCTCCCACCTGGCCTTAGAACCCACTGGAGTGTTAGGAATGCATTAACATTAAGTTCTAATTTGGATGTTAATCATTTAATAGAAGTCAGTGAGGTATATAAAGAGGTTACAGGTGGCATTGGGTGTCAGGTGCATATGTGGAGTTGTAAAAGAGAATAAAGTGAGTTTGTGAAGACCTTGTACTTGCACCATCTTTTATTACTGGATTGCAAGTGAGAGGCTCAACACAAAGGGTGTTGATTGGTGAATGCCGCCGGCATGAATGGCCAGAGAATTCAGGCCGCGATCTACATGAATGGTGGAATAGGCTCCAAGGGCTATTTTGGCTTTCCCCTTTGCTTCTGTACCTCATAAGAAGTCAAAAACTAATGCTACTGTTTCTGGTTGTATGCTCATTTTACCTAAGCATGATCAGTACTATTAATTGTGAAGTCTAAAGTGTGATTTTATTTCAAGGAACAGGGACTTGTGTGATTTAATTCATGGGCTGCATTTAAATGCTTTGCATGTAGAATGGGCATGAAGGGGGACATTGCTCAGTTGCCCGCCCATCATCTATCTGCCAACTTACAGATGTGTGGTGAACAGGGGTTCTAGGGAAGGGAAGGGTTGAGGAGTGGGGGTGCCTACTGCAGGGAAGAACTCGCTGCACAGATCTCAGTACAATCTGCCTTGGAATCCTATTGACGCAACAGCTGCCATGATTTGCGGACTTGTCGGAGGCTTCTGCCTCATGTTATTCTGGCATCCCGCTCACCCATAAAACCCTATGGGGTTAAAATGGAAGAAAAGGCGCTCGTTTTAAAGAGCCCACTGCTCGGTTTCTGGCAGGCGGTTTGGGTTAAAATTAACCCTCATGCCACTAATAACCTCTCCCTGTGAATCCACTTCCTTTGCACATCTCAAGCTTCCCACAGAACCACTCATCAGAAAAGTGAATTGAAAGATGGCCAGACCATAACATTGATGCAGGAAACTCCAGTTGGAGCGATTTGCGGGTGAACACACATACACGTGACATTTTGTATGAAGTTCTGCTTCTGTTTTAATGATAGCTGAATCGGTAGGTCACAGTTTCAAATTCCATTCCAGGGATTTGGAGCATTAAATCTCAACTGATGCACCAGTGCTGAGGGAGTGCAGGAATTTTGAATGTGCTGTTTTGTCAAACAACATGGTGAAATTGAGGCCCCAGCTGCCTGGGAGAATGTGGAAGATCCTATGACACTATTACTATTTCTTAGGTGGCACAGTGGTTAGCACTGCTGCCTCTCAGCGCCAAGGACCCAGGTTCACTGGGTCACTGTGCAGAGTCTGCACGTTCTCTCTGTGTCTGCATGGGTTTCCTCCGGGTGCTCCAGTTTCTCCCACAGTCTGAAAAACGTGCTGGTTAGATGCATGCTAATTTCCCCTTCAGTGTGCCTGAACAGGCAGCGGAGTGTGGCGACAAAGGGATTTTCATGGTAGTTTCATTGTGGTGTTAATGTAAGCTGACACTAATAAATAAATAGAGTGGGGATGCTCTCCCTTGGTGTTCTGGCCAATATCTGTCCTTCAACCAGCATCAGTGAATGATATTTTCTAGTCATTATCTCAGTGGGAAGTTGCTGTGTGCAAACTGGTGCCTGTATTCCTCAAGATCTGAAGTTTATCGTAGAAGAGAGCAGTTTGGAATTACTGGCAAGTAATTTTGACTCAGAGCAAAGACGCATTGGTGAGGCCACATTTGGTGTACTGCATACAATTCTGGTCACCCTACTATTGGAAGGATGTTATTAAACTGGAAAGGGTGCTAAAAAGATTTACAAGTATGTTATTGGGACTGGAAAGCTTGAATTGAATTATGAGGACAGGCTGGGACCTTTTTTCCTGGAGTGTAGGAGGACAAGAGTTGAGCTTATAGAGGATTGTAAAATTATGAGGGGCATTGATAAGGGGAATAGCCAATATCCTGGTCTGCGCGGGTTTCCTCTGGATGCTCCAGATTCCTCCCACAGTCCAATGATCGACCATGCTAAATTGCCCCTTAGTGTCTGGGAATTAGCAGGGTGTGGGCTTATGGGGATAGGGCCTGGGAAGCATTGTTGTTGGTGTAGACTCAATGGGCTGATTGGCCTTCTCTGCACTGTAGGGGCTGTATGATTCTTTTCCCCAGGATAGGGGGAGTCTCTACAAATGCAGTCAAATGGGACTAGTTCAGTTTAGGAAACCAGGTTGGCATGGACAAGTTGGGCCGAAAGGCCTATTTCTGTGCTGTATATCTCCATGATTCTATGACTTCAGTAACATTTATCTCAATCCTCCATCCCACATTAACCCTTTCAGCTGCACGTTACAGAACTCGCCAGAGAATAATCAGAAACATTGATGTAGCAATTCCAAGCTTTATTGAATAGTGTTGGGTACAAATTTACACTTCTGTTGTGAAAATATTGTTGCAAGTTCAGGTCTGTGAAACCATTTCCTGAGTTTAGTGGTGTTAAGCGTTTTTTGCAAGTGATTTATGTGTCTTGGTTTGACCAAAGTGCGATAACATTAGATTTTCTGTGGAAAGTACTCTGCAAAGTTGTTTGGTTGGTGTTTCTCTTACTGCACCTAGTGCGCACAGACTTCCATCTGTTCCCCTAGCAAGGTTGTTTTTCCCTGGAACAGGGGCTTATAGCTTGAGAGACGTTACTTCACATCAAGCGTGGCTGACCAGGAGTCTCTCCCAGTCTCATTGCCAGCCATTGGCACATTTGGAAGGATTTTACAGGTTGACAATCAACCTCTTTGGCTGCGTTTGGATGCACCCTCCTTGGCCATCAAGTTCTGAGGTGGGACTTGAACCCGGAGCTTCTGGCTCAGATGCAAGGACGCTACTGACCTTGCTATTCTATAAAATGGAGGCAGCTATCAGGCATCCATCCATTACCTTCAAGAGCTGCTCCCTCCACCACTGTGGCTGCAGCATGTCCTAACCATGAGGATACACTACCAACAATGCGCTGAGGCTTTTTCAACAGCACCTCTCAAATCCATGATCTCCAGAACCCAAAGGTCAAGGGCAACACCACCGCCACCGAGGTGTTTGATTTGATTAGGATTTGATTTATTACTGTCACTTGTATTGGGATACAGTGAAAAGTATTGTTTCTTGAACACTGTACAGACAAAACATACTGTTCATATAGTACATAGGGGAGAAGGCAAGGAGAGGGTGCAGAATGAAGTGTCATAGCTAGGCTGTAGAGAAAAATCAGCTTATTATATGATAAGACCATTCAAAAGTCTGATGGTAACAGGGAAGAAGTTGTCCTTGAGCTGGTTGGGACGTGATCTCAGACTTTTGTATCTTTTTCCTGACGGAAGAAGGTGGAAGAGAGAATGTCTGGGGTGCATAGGGTCCTTGATTATGCTGGCTGCTTTCCTGAGGCAGCGGGAAGTGTAGACAGAGTCAGTGGATGGGAGGCTGATTTGTGTGATGGATTGGTGATGGGACATTACCACCATCCAGTCTTAGAACTATACTGCCAGTCCTCAAGTCGCTGGCTTTAAATCTTGGAGCTCCCTCTGTAAGAATGGTGTGTGTGTACCTACATCACATGGATTGCATAGTGTCAAGAAAGTGGTTCAGCACCATCTTCTCAAGGGTAACTAGGACAATAAATGGTAGCCTTGACCGCCACACTTAAATCCCAAGACTTTGTTAAAAAAATGAATGGAGGGTCCAAGTGGACATTCACAGAATCAAGGCATCTCTACAGTGCAGAAGGAGGCCGTTCAGCCCATCGAGTCTGCACTGACAACAATACCACACAGGCCCTATCCTCATCAACCCATGCATTAACCCTGCTAGTCTCCCTGACACTAAGGGGCAATTTGGCACGGCCAATCCACCTAACCCACACATCTTCAGACTGTGGGCGGAAACCAGAGCATCTAGAGGAAACCCATACACTCACAAGGAGAATGTGCAAACTCCACACAGACAGTGACCCAAGGCTGGAATTGAACCTGGGTCCCTGGCGCTGTGAGGCAGCAGTGCCACCATGCTGCCCCATCCTTCATGCAATTACAATCTTAGACTGACCTTAAAGGACAAGTCTGATAAAATTCTTGGAAACCAATGATAGCTCTGAGCCTAGTGACCACCAGTAAATGTCGAGTGTAGAGGTACAGGGTGACCTCACGTCTTCTACCCCTGCCGGTTCTCAAAACTCCTCCAATTCTGGCCTCTTGAGTATTTGCGATGATAATCACTCCACCATCGGTGGCCGTGTTTTCAGTGGCCTAGGCGTTAGGCTCTAGCACACCTTTCTTTAAACCTTTCCTGCCTCTCTCTATTTTTTTATGATGCTACTAAAAACCTATGATACCATCCTCTTCTGTGATATGGTGTTTGATAACATTCCTGAAATGAGTCATTTTACGATGTTAGAGGAACCATATACAATCCCTACAGTGCAGAAGGAGGCCATTTGGGCCATTGAGTCTGCGTCAACTATCTAAAACAGCATCTCACTCAGGCCCTATCCCTGTTACCCTATGTAATTATCCCTTCAAGACAGACCAGGGGCAGCTAAGGCCCCAATATTAATGATCCAACCAACATGACAAACAGATTCCAGCATCCATAGTAATTTGCTTTTATTGTGTTTTGGGGTTGTGCTGTGTATAAATGAGCTGCTGAGTTTCCGACATTACAGCAGTGGCAGCACAGTGCGTTGGCATGCTGGTATCATGGGTGGCATGGTGGCACATTTGTTAAAGTTGCTGTCTCACAGCCCCAGGGACCTGGGTTTGATTCCGGCCTTTGGTGACTGTGTGGACTTTGCACATTCTCCCTGTGTCTGCTTGGGTTTCCTCCCATAGTCAAAAAATGTATAGGTTAGGTGGATTGGCCATGCTAAATTACCCCTTAGTGTCCAAAAATGTGCAGGTTAGGTTGATTGTCCATGCTAAGTTGCCCCTTAATGTCCAAAGATGTCTAATTAGATCGATTACCCGTAGGAAATGTGTGGGGTTACAGGGATAGGGATGGGGAGAGCCTCAGTAAGATACCCTGCCAGACAGTCAGTGCAGACCCTGATGGGCCAAATGGCCTCTTCTGCATGTAGAGATTCTCTGATTCTATAGAGACCTGTAACTACATTTTAGTAAGTAATTCATTGGGTGTAGGTTGTAAAGGGGGTTTCCTAGGTGCAAAAGGGGCTATCTAAATGTTTAATTTGGACAGGCTTCATGAAAGAAAAGTCTCCAGAGAGTCTTGGCCCGATGCACTTGGCCAGGAACACAATGCAGCAATGGAAATTCCCTTATAGAGTTCACCACAAAAGAGGAAGGTACAGTCTACTGCTGCAACAATGACTAATCGCTCGTGAGGATATGGTGGGGATGAGGACAGCATTGCCAGTCTGGATGTTGCGCAGTCTGATGTGTCAGCAGTATTACTATAGGAAGGTGTAAAGGAAAGTGGCCCACTATGTGGGCATGCCAGGGGAGGTGGTTGGAGAGCATTGGCATAGGCTAAGCACCCTGAACCAGGATGGTGGGATCCAAAGCTATTGGACCTCTGACCTATATGCAATAGGTGAGCCTTAGGGGGTTTGCTCCAGATTGAGTTGGCAGATGGCTGGGAAAAAGGAAGGAAGTTTGCCTATTTGTACTTCCTGCTCAAAGTTTTGTGGCAATGTAATTTATAGATTAGTATCTAGCTTTCTCTGTTCGCATATTCAAATCATAAAATGTAATTATTATGTCTAAAAGTTCTCATAAAGGCTAATGCTATGTTAGTTCTTATAACCAGGCAATTACAGAGGGAAGCAAGTGTTCCAATTTTAAGGTTTATAAGCTTGTTATATTTTAGGGCAAAATTCTGGTGGTTATATGACCTGTGCTGAGGTCTGTTAAAGTTTAAAGAAAGGGAATAGGTGTAAGGTGTTCACATTTGGAGACAATGGCAGCAGCCCTTGTATTTACAGTGTTTAGTCTGGATGTTGCGCAGTCTGATGTGTCAGCAGTGTTATTATAGGAAGATGTAAAGGGAAGTGTCCCATTGTGTGGGCATGCCAGGGGGAGGTGGTTAGAGGGCATGGCAAGGCCCCGAAATCCCAGGGAGATGCTGAGAATGTCAACTTAAACTATATACTTACTTCAAGATAGAATAGAATTGGGGTCTAAAGAATAGCTAATCAGCAGTTCTACCCATGTGATTCATATTGTCCTGGAGATGAACTATGCACGGGGAAATGTCTCTGAGACATCCCAGAATGTACAGCCAAGATAACCTGCAAGGATGCAGGGGACATCTAGAAGCCAAAAACCTCCATATTCCACCACACAGGAATTACTAGATTACACTTAGTTTGAAAAGACCAAATCTGTGAGGATTTGAAACAAGACTGTGAGATTCGCCTAGCTTATGCTAGAGAGAGAAGCACTAAAAAAAACTCTCAGCCATGTTGTTAGTTACAGCTCCAGATCTTTCAGCATCATTTTTAAAAGCCTTTTCTGTTAATTTAGATTTCCACTGAAATATTTTAGCGATTACAAATTCCACTTTCTCAGTCCGTTACGATAATCTGTGAAGTTCGGCGCTGTGATTCTCCAGATTGACTCAGTCTCTATATTTTAGATTCCATCACGCTCACCCCTCCCTTGGAAATAAAATAAGAAGTTTTGTTTATTAACTCTGGAAGTCAAGAGATAATCGAGGGTTTGATAAAGAGAAGTAACAAAGCGTTGGTAGATATAGAGTGCTAAAAAATGGGGGAGGCCTTTCAGGAGTATACAGAGTGTTGGGGGCGGGGGGTGGTGCTTACAAATAAATTAAGACCTCATAGATTTAAAATCATGAGGAGCATGGATAAGGTGAATAGCAAAGTCTTTTCCCCAGGGTAGGGGAGTCCAAAATGAGAGGGCATAGATTTAAGGTGAGCTGGGAAAGATTTAAAAGGGCCCTTTTTCACACAGAGGGTGTTGCGTGTATAGAATGAGCTGCCAGGGGAGGTGGTAGAGGCAGGTACAGTTACAAGATTTAAAAGACATTTGGACAGGTACCGGGCTGGGAAAGGATTAGAGGGATATGGGCCAAATGCAGGTAAATGGGACTAGTTCAGTTTAGGGAACTTGGTTGGCATGGACGAGTTGGGCTGAAGGGCCTGTTTCCGTGCTATATATCTCTAGGAGAGCAAAGAGGATCCACAAAATATTATTGACAGATAAGATTAAGGTAAACCCCAAGACATTTTATAAGTATATTAGGAGCAAGAGGATGACCAGGGAAAGAATGAGGCCCACTAGAGGCCAAAGGGACAATGTATGCGTGGAACCAGAGATTGTAGGTAAAATCCTAAATGAATATTATTCAGCCTGGTGGCTGGATCTTCTGGTTCCACTGATGGCAACCCCCAGGGTGGTTACCCCTGGGGGAAATGCCACGGACATTGATGGGAACAGAAGAACCTGCCAACCAATGATAAGCCACCTCATATCCAGAGAACACACTTTAGAGGGGGTGGAAAATCCTTCCCCAAGACTTGACGTGAGTCGACAGTGGCACCAATTGAGCTAAATCTGAAAGGTTTGCCTTGGTTTGAGCAAGGAGTATTTCCAATGAACTTAAACTTACCAGTGTGGCTGTCACCACACTCGTCCTTGCTGATTCCGACCATAAACCTGGTTTCCTGATTCTGCTAAAGCACTTGCAGTATATTTCCCTCACCTTTGCGCAGGAGAGAGGAGGAGAAAATTAAAGATGAAATTAAAAATGATTCTCGCACTTCACGACATAGAATTGAAAAGTGTAATGGGGGCTTTAGGATATCCTGTACCTGCTTGTTCAAAACACAGAGGATGATGAAGATGAAGGCGCCCTGGAAACTGTTGATGATGGTGAATAGATAGGCCATCACTATGGTCTCCTTCTCAAAGTGAAACACGCCAAGAATCCAGGTACAGCCCAGGATAAACACCTGTGCGATGGCTTTAAATGTCAGCATTCTAGGCCAAAATAAAACATTGTGTAACTTGAACGTGGAAGCAATATTTTATCACTGTCGTGTTCAATTAATCAATTGCTCTTTGATCACGAGTCTGGTAACTGATCTGTGCTCACTGTGCTTGATTATTTATGCCTGGGTGTGGACTCAGAGCAAAGGTACCACAGTAGTTACAAGAGCTGAACTGTAAGCAGGAGTGCAGACATTTTGTGACAGCAGAGATACATTAAATTTCTTCCAAATAAACCTCTTGCACACTTAGAGTGGGATTTTCTCATCCTCCCACCACCCACGCCCCCCCGCCCCAACCCCACCTGCCACCTCTGCATGTTCACTGTTGGTGGAGGCAGCTCAGCATTGGTGGGATCTTCCAATGACTAATGTTGGCAGCATTTTGTGGTTATATCCATCACAGTTGGGAAACCCACCATGGGGTGGGGGAGTGGTCGCCATTGAGAGCACTGGAACATCCCATCAACATGGATGGTCAGACAATTTGGCCCTTAGTTGACCATGAAACTACCATCGATTGTTGGATTAATAGCCTAGTGATATAACACTAGGCCATCGCCTCCCCTGACAAGGTAACTCCACCTCAGAGCTCTATCACAGGCAGGGGAAGAGATTGGTGCAGGAAACAAAGTACAAACAAAGCTAAGATATAATAACCATTAGGATGAGTGTAAATCAAATAATTTAATTCACCGTTTGTCTTTAATCTTTGATACTTCGGTGTTAAGACCAGAGAGTTGTTTCTGCAGAGTGTAGAGGATGGAGACCAAGAGGGCTGTGTTGACCTGTTAATAATTAGGGAGTATTAGGCTGCAGCAAGTATGTTATACTGTGCGTTAGATTAGGATCTGCTGTTGGCATAGAATCATAGAATCCCACAGTGCAGAAGGAAGCCATTCAGCCCATCAAGTCTTCACTGACCACAATCCCATCCAGGCCCTATCTTCATAGCACTACACATTTATCCCAGCTGGACTCCCTGACACTAAGGGGCAATTTAGCATGGCCAATCCACCTAACCTGCACATCTTTGGAGTGTGGAACGAAACCGGAGGAAACCCATGCAGACACAGGAAGAATGTACAAGTTCCACACACATGGTGACCTGAGCCGGGAATCGAACCACTTCTAACCACTGTGCCACCATACCACCCGTGAGCGAGACCTGAGAGGGATACGCATCCAGCACTCAGACCAGCTTCAGCTTCAATTTTACACACAGCAAAGTTGTTCAACTTCTGTCAGCCCAAACTTTTACTTTAATCTTTAACCTGGATATTAGCCCGAGTTGGGTGAGCAAATGAGAGAATAGCTACCAGAATAATGAAGCACACAGGGCCCAGGAAACTCCAGATAAATCCTGTCTGTAGCCAACAGCTGCAAATGAAATAAAAGTTAGACTCAGGTACCAGCCAACACATTAATCCATCTGCTATTCTATTGACTAATCAACAAACTATTGGCTCAGATACTTTTTGGAGTTGTTGCAGTGGGGAGAGGATGTGACATTATGGGTAGGAAACATAGGATTCTCAAAACCTAGAAACATAGAAGTTAGGGGTAGACCATTCGGCCCTCTGAGCCTGCTCCACCATTCATGAATAGTCAGATGCTCTTTCCTTGGGTAGAAAAGTCAAATACTAGGGTACATAGGTTCAAGGTGCGTGGGGAAAAGTATAGAGGAGATGTAAGAGGATGGTGAATGTCTGGCATTGTCCGGAGAGGTGGTGGGAGCAGTTACAATAGCGGCATTTAAGGGGCATCTAGACAATTACATGAATAGGATGGGAATGGAAGGATAAGGACTCTGTAAGTGCATATGGTTTTAGTTTAGGCAGGTATCATGATCGGTGCAGGCTTGGAGGGCTGAAGGGACTGTTCCTGTGCTGTACTGTTCTTTGTTCGTGGCTGATTGTCCAACTCAATAACCTGATCACGCTTTCCCCCGATACCCTTCAATCCCTTTTGTCCCATGAGTTCTTTCTAACTGCTTCTTGAAAATGTGCAATGTTTTGGCCTTAGCTTTTTTGTGGTAGTGAATTTTCCACAAGCTCATCACTCTCTGGGTGAAGAAACATCTCCTCATTACACTGCTAAAGGCTTACCTCATATCCTTCGACTATGACCCCTGGTTCTGGCCTCCCCCCACCATCAGGAACATGAAGGGGAAGATGGGATTAGGCTATCGAGTTGGATGATCAGCCACGGTCATGATGAATGGCAGAACACGCCCGAAGGGCCAAATGGCCTCTTCCCTCCTCCTATTTTATAATTGTTTCAGACTCTTCTTTCTTCAGCCAGTAACCAATGACCTGAATGTCTCAAGTAATGAGCTGTCATTGTTCTCTCTGCTAGCTGTACCTTCAGGGCACCATGGGCTTTCCCTGCATGTGTGGAAAAGTAATGGTAATGGTTGATAGGCTGATCAGAAAACAGAGAACCCAGCTATTGGTATACCCAACAGGAGAGTATACAAGCAGTGACACATTAGTCTGAGCGACAGCTCCTTCTGACGACTTTGCGATATCAAAATAAGCAGTGACTGTGTCATGCCCCAATTCAACCCAATTTGTCACTGCCTGGGAAAGTGAAACTTGCCATTCAATATTATGCAGCAACATTATTCCAGATTGCCACTAATTTCCGTCAGGAAAAAAATACAAAAGTCTGAGGTCACATACCCAATCGACTCAAGAACAGCTTCTTCCCTGATGCCATCAGGCTTTTATTATATTAAGTTGATCTTTCTCTACACCCTAGCTATGGCTGTAACCAGCTGAGAGTGAAGGAGTGGCTGATATATTTCCAAGTCAGGATGGTGAATGACTTGAAGGTGAACTTGCAGGTGGTGGTGTTCCCAGGTATGTGCCGACCTTGTTCTTCTAGATGGAAGTGGTCGTGGGTTTGGAAGGTGCTGTCTAAGGAACTGTGTTGAGTTCCTGCAATGCATCTTATAAATGGTACACTGCTACCACTGTGCGTTGGTGGTGCAGGGAGTGGATGTTTGTGGAAGGGACAGGAATCAAGCGGGCTGCTTTGTTCTGGATGATGTCAAGCATCTTGGAGCTTTTGGAGCTATAGTCATCAGGCAAGTGGTGATGGTGACAGATTCATAGTTATGTTGAGCTGTTGTAAATGGCACTAATGTGTGTCACGCTGGTGTTAGCATGCCAGCTGAATATTTGGTGCAGTATTGGACATAAGTGCTCGCTAATGAGATGCTGATACATTCAAATGAGGTTCTTACCTTTCCCTGGCGTGTTCCACGTCTCTCTGCTGGCGAGGCTAGCTCAAAATTTGAAAAGGCGATCTTGCCGCCGGGAATCATTCTTTTCCAACTACCTGCATTTTGAACCCATGCCTCCTTTCCTGCGGGCAGAGAGCACGGGCTCAAAATCGCACTGGCACAGTGGCTAGCACTGCTGCCTCACAGCTCCAGGGACCCGGGTTCGATTCCAAGCTTGGGTGACTGTCTGTGCGGAGTCTGCACATTCTCCCCGTTTCTGCATGGGTTTCTGGGTGCTCTGGTTTCCTGCCAGGCTAAATTCTCCCACAGTGTACCCGAACAGGCGCCGCAGTGTGGCAACTTGGGATTCTCAAAGTAACTTCATTGCAGTGTTAATGTAAGCCTTACTTGTGACACATAAATAAACTTAAAACAAAATTGCCCCAGGAGGCAGGTGCCTGTAAAGCAAAGGCTGTTGGGATACTTGACATATGTTAGCCTAACCTAGGCAAAGGATGCAGCAAAAATCATGTCTGGACTATTCCTGAATGGGTGTGAACATGGTGATTAGAGGTAGATAAATGTCAGTCATTAGAATGTTCAGTAAGATGATACAAGGGATCTACAACCCATCACACAATGTCAGATAGAAATTGCAGCTAATAAGTTGTCAGTCTCTGGAATGACAAAGTACATGTTGAGAAGACAATAGAGAGAAGATTGGATTGGATTGGATCTACCTGCTTGAAAAAGTGATCGAAAAACCACAGCCAAGTCTCCAAGGCGTTTGATTTCACCGCAATAGCGGGTGAATGGAATGGGGCCTGATTTCAGTGATTGGGAGACAAGCTTGAGGGTCTAAAGGGGGGACTCTCTGTGTTCGAGAATGTTCTACTGAATCGCAAGTCAAAGTGATGCTCCAGCTAGTGAAGTCCTCCCTTCATGGCCCTTCTTTATTCCATGTGTGGCCCAGAGGACTTCCCTCAGTCTCAGGAACCAGGCAGCATGTCTCCAAGTATGTGACAGGTTGAGTAATGGCCTGTGTGCAGTTCTGATAACGTGAGGCTTGCAGTCTGCGTGTTCCCCTTTCAACACATCTGGAGGACAATAACAGGAAGTGAGGTTTTTATGGTTTCCTGAGCAGTGTTGATTTGTAATTAATTGCAGGAGGGACGAGACGTTTCACTTGGCAGATATTATGGGGCCCAATAACGTGACAAGGACAAAGTGCACGAATCTGCAGATCTCTCATTCTTTCCTGTTTCAATCCTCCCTCTCCAAGGATTTTGAGCTTCATAGAACATAGAACATTACAACGCAGAACAGGCCCTTCGGCCCACGATGTTGCGCCGACCAATTAAAAAGCAATGACCCTCTAACCTAAACCAATCCCTTTCCATCCATAAACCTATCCATGGATCTCTTAAACGCCCCCAAACTAGGTGCATTTACAACTGCAGCAGGCAGGGCATTCCAATCCCTCACCACCCTCTGGGTAAAGAACCTACCTCTGACATCCGTCCTATAACTACCACCCCTTAATTTAAAGCTATGCCCCCTCGTGCTAGCTTTCTCCATCCGAGGAAAAAGGCTATCACTGTCCACCCTATCTAAACCTCTAATCATCTTATATGTTTCAATAAGGTCCCCTCTTAGCCGCCTTCTTTCTAACGAAAACAACCTCAAATCCCTCAGTCTCTCCTCATAGGACCTCCCCTCCATACCAGGCAACATCCTGGTAAACCTCCTCTGCACCCTCTCCAATGCCTCCACATCCTTCCTATAATGTGGGGACCAGAACTGCACACAATACTCCAAGTGCGGCCGCACCAGAGTTTTGTACAGTTGCAACATGACGCTGCGGCTCCTAAATTCAATCCCCCTACCAATAAATGCCAAGACACCGTATGCCTTCCTAACAACCTTATCTACTTGATTCCCAACTTTCAGGGATCTATGTACACATACACCTAGATCCCTCTGTGCATCAACACTATTCAGAGTCCTACCGTTAGCCCTATACTCTACACATCTGTTATTCCTGCCAAAGTGCATTACCTCACACTTTTCCACATTAAACTCCATCCGCCACCTCTCGGCCCAGCTCTGCAACTTGTCCAAGTCTCTCTGTAAACTATGACACCCCTCCTCACTATCTACCACACCTCCGACTTTGGTGTCATCAGCAAATTTACTAATCCACCCAACTATACCCTCACCCAGATCATTTATAAAAATTACAAACAGCAGTGGCCCCAAAACAGATCCCTGAGGCACACCACTTGTAACTGAACTCCATGACGAATACTTAACATCAACCACCACTCTCTGTCTCCTGTCTGCTAGCCAATTCCTGATCCAATTAACGAAATCACCCTCAATCCCATACATCTGCATTTTCTGCAGAAGCCTTCCATGGTGAACCTTATCAAACGCCTTACTAAAGTCCATATATACCACGTCAACTGCCTTACCCCCATCCACCTCTTTGGTCACTTTCTCAAAAAACTCAATAAAGGTTAGAAAGGCATGACCTACCCTCCACAAAACCATGCTGACTATCTCCAATCAATTCATTACTCTCTAAATAACTATAAATCCTATCCCTAATAATTTTTTCTAACCTGGCCCACAATAGAAGTAAGACTCACCGGTCTATAATTCCCGGGGAAGTCTCTGTTCCCCTTCTTAAACAATGGGACAACATTCGCTATCCTCCAATCTTCTGGCACTATACCTGTGACCAACGACGACCTGAAGATCAGAGCCAGAGGCTCTGCAATCGCCTCTCTTGCCTCCCAGAGAATCCTAGGGTAAATCCTGTCCGCACCAGGGGACTTCTCTATTTTCAAACCCTCAAGAATATCTAGCACATCTTCCTTATCAACTGCAATACTATCCAGTTTACAACCCTGTAACCCAGTGTTCTCCACAGCTACATTTATGTCTCCCTGCGTGAATACCGAAGAGAAATATTGATTCAATGCCTCTCCATTCTCTTCCGGTTCCACACATAACTTCCCACTGCTGTCTCTAACTGGCCCTAATCTTGCCCTAACCAATCTTCTGTTCTTAACATATCTATAGAACGCCTTAGGATTCTCCTTAATCCTATCAGCCAAAGTCTTCTCATGTCCTCTTTTAGCCCTTCTTAACTCACTCTTTAACTCCCTCCTAGCCAATCTAAAACTTTCCAGTGCACTACCTGAGCCCTCAAGTCTCATCCTGACATAAGCCTCCTTTTTCCTTTTAACCAGCGAATCAACTTTTTTAGTGCACCACGGTTCCCTAGCTCGACCATTTCCTCCTTGCCTGACAGGGACATACATATCAAGGACTCGCAGTAGCTGCTCCTTGAAAAAACTCCACATTTCGGACGTTCCCAGACCCTGTAGTCTCCTAGTCCAACCTATGCTTCCTAATTCTCTCCTAATAGCCTCATAATTACCCTTCCCCCAGCTAAAACTACTGACCCGAGGTTCATGCCTATCCCTTTCCATCACTAAGGTGAACGTAACCGAATTGTGGTCACTATCACCAAAATGCACACCAACTTCCAAGTCTAACACCTGGCCTGGCTCATTTCCCAGCACCAAATCCAATATAGCCTCACCTCTAGTTGGCCTATCTACATACTGAGTCAAAAAACCTTCCCGCACGCTTTGTGCAAAAACTGACCCCTCTAATGAGCTAGAGCTATAGCTATTCCAATCAATATTAGTAAAGTTAAAGTCCCCCATAACAATTACCCTATTACTTTCACTCCTATCCAGGATCGTTTCCGCAATCCTTTCCTTAACCTCTCTAGAACTTTTAGGAGGTCTATAAAAGACTCCCAACAGGGTGACCTCTCCTCTCCTATTTCTAATCTCAGCCCATACTACCTCAACAGACAAGTCCTCATCAAACTTCCTCTCTGACACTGTGATACAATCCTTGACTAATAATGCTACCCCTCCCCCCCTTCTACCTCCTCCTCTACTCCAACTGAAGCATTTGAACCCCGGAACCTGCAACAACCATTCCTGTCCCTGCTCTATCCATGTCTCTGAAATGGCCACAACATCAAAGTTCCTCACCTTGGGTGGAAGGTCAGGGATTTGACGGGACCACCACCTCTTTGGCTCTGTTGTCCTCTCAATGAATCATACAGCACGCCAGGAGGGTCATTTGGCCCATCGTACCAGTCCTGACTCTTTGAAAGAACTACCCAATTAATCTCACTCACCTGAACATTCTCTGACATTTCCTTCTCAAATATTTATTCTGTTCTCTTCTGAGAATTATGATTTGATCTGCACCCAACACCATTTTAGTTGGTGCCTAAGCAAGTTGCTGCCATATTGTTTCTTGTTGTTTTTCCAATGAACTTGAACCTGTTCTCTCTGGTTACTGACCCGAGAGTAACTGGGAACACTTTCTCCCTCTTTACTCTGCCAAACCCCTCCATCAAATCTCAGTAACTTTTTCCCTGCTCTGGGGAGCTCAACGCCAGCTCTTTCAATCTCTTCACATCTTCAATCTTCAACATGAATGCATCATGTGAACAGATAACTTTGATTATGATGACAGTAGAATGGTAGACTTCATACTGGACTGACAAAAAGTGCAATTATATTTCACTTTTTAGGAACAGGAGTAGGCCATTCAGCCCCTCAAGCCTCTTAAAACACTCCATTAGATTAGTATTGACCTGTTCTTAACTCCAGTGAGCCAGCTGAGCTCCATAACCCTTAATAAAACTGACATATTGATCGCAGCTTTGAAAGCCCCACCATCCACAGCCCCTTGGCAAAGAACATTCTAGATTTCCACTCAACCTCACGTGATTAAACCTTTCCTGATTTCCCTCCTAAACAGCCAAGCTTTGAATTTGATGTTCGGTCTTCTTATCCTGGACTTCCCTATCATTGGACATTTTTTCCCTATATTTAGTCTTTACATTATTTGAAATACCTCACTAACCCAATCCTCACTTAGAGTCGTAGAGGTTTACAGCATGGAAACAGGTCCTTTGGCCCAACTTGTCCATGCCATCCTTTCTTTTAAACACCTAAGCTAGTCCCAGTTACCCGCGTTTGGCCCATATCCCTCTATACCCATCTTACCCATGTAACTGTCTAAACGCTTTTTAAAAGACAAAATTGTACCCGCCTCTACCACTACCTTAGGCAGCTTGTTTCAGACACTCACCACCCGCTGTGTGAAAAAAATTGCCCCTCTAGACCCTTTTGTTTCTCTCACCTCTCAACTTAAATTTATGCCCTCTAGTTTTAAAATCCCCTACCTTGAGGAAAAGATATTGACTATTTAGCTGATCTATGCCCCTTATTATTTTATAGACCTCAATAAGATCACCCCTCAGTCTTCTACGCGCCAGAAAAAAAAAGTCCCAGTCCATCCAGCCTCTCCTTGTAACTCAAACCATCAAGTCTCAGTAGTATCCTAGTAAATCTCTTTTGCACTCTTTCTAGTTTAATAATATCCTTTCTATAATAGGGTGACCAGAACTGAACACAGTATTCCAAGTGTGGCCTTACCAATGTTTTGTAAACTTCAACAAGTCGTCCTAACTCCTGTATTCAATATTCTGACCAATGAAACCAAGCATGCCGAATGCCTTCTTCTCCACTCTGTTTGCCTGTGATTCCACTTTCAAGGAGCTATAAACCTGCACCCCTAGATCTCTTTGTTTTGTAACTCTCCCCAGTGCCCTACCATTAACTGAGCAAGTCCTGCCCTGGTTCAAACTACCAAAATGCATCATCTTACATTTATCTAAATTAAACTCCATCTGCCATTCATCAGCCCGCTGGCCAATTGATCAAGATCCCATTGCAGTCTGAGATAACCTTCTTCCCTGTCCACTATGCCACCAATCTTGGTGTCATCTGCAAACTTACTAACCATATCTCCTATATTCTCATCCAAATCATCAATATAAATGACAAATAACCATGGACCCAGCGCCGATCACTGAAGCACACTGCTGGTCACAGGTCTCTGGCTTCTGTCATCAAGCCAATTTTGTGTCCATTTTGCTACCTCACCCTGGATCCCATGAGATTTAACCTCATGCAAAAACCTACCGTGCAGTACCTTGTCAAAGGCCTTGTTAAAGTCCATGTAGACAACGTCAACTGCACTGCCCTCATCTACTTTCTTGGTTACCCCTTCAAAAAACTCAATTAAATTTGTGAGACATGATTTTCCACTCACAAAGCCATGCTGACTGTCCCTAATCAGTCCTTGCATCTCTAAATGCCTGTGGATCCTATTGCTCCAAATACCTTCTAACAAGTTACTCACCACAGTTGTGAGGCTCACTGGCCCATAGTTCCCAGGCTTTTCCATGCAGTCCTTTTCAAACAAAGGCACAACATTTGCCACTCTCCAAACTTCACTCACTCATCCTCACTCACTAATCCTCACTAACCCATCCTCACTTGTACACACTCATCCTCACTTACACTCACCCATCCACTTAAGGGTGCGATTGACTGGAGGCCTGAGCCACGGAGGTTTACCAATTGTATTTAATGGTGGGGCAGTCTCAGTGGGCTCCTATTTCTGATGTTCTTACTTTCTCAATTTACAACATTCCATCACTGGCGACTGCACTATCAGTGTAGGCCTTAAGTTCTGATTTCCCCCCCTAAGTATGTCTGCTTCTCAGCCTGCCTATCAAACATTTAAGATCGACCTGTTTTTCTGATTGGCAGTCAGTGACTGGTGAAGTTCTGCAGGGATCTGTGCTCGGACCCGAGCTGTTAATATTATATATTAATGATTTGAAAGAGGTAATTAAATGTAGTATCTCCAAATTTGCAGATGAAACAAAGTTGGGTGGGAGGGTGAGCTGTGCGGAGAATGCAAGATGCTTCAGCATGATTTGGACAAACTGAGTGTGTGGGTATTTGCATGGCAGATGCAATATAATGTGAATAAATGTGAGGTTATCCACTCTGGTAGCAATAATAGGAAGACAGATTATTACTTGAATGGGTGTAAATTGAGAGAGGTGGATACTCAATGAGACCGTGATGTACTTGTGTATCAGCTGCTTAAAGTAAGCGCATAGGTACAGCGGGCAGTAAAGAAGGCAAATGGTATGTTGGCCTTCATAGCGAGAGGATTTAAGTATAGGGATAGGGATGTTTTACTACCATCGTATAAAGCATTGGTGAAACCACAGCTTGAATATTGTGCTCAGTTTTAGTGTCCTTATCTGAGGAAGGATGTATTTGATATAGAGGGAGTGCAGTGAAGGTTTATCAGGCTGATTTCTGAGATGGCAGGTCTGTCATATGAGCAAAGACAGTTGGTTAGGATTATATTCGCTGGAGTTTAGAAGAGTGAGGGGGAAATCTCCGAAACTTATAAAATTCTAACAGAGTTAGACAGAGTAGGTTCAGAAAGAATATTCCTGATGATGGGGGAGTCCAGAACGAGGGGGTCATAGTTTGAGGATAAGGAGTAAACCTTTTAGGACTGAGATGAGGAAAAATTTCTTCACCCAAAAGGTGGTGAATGTATTCACTCCCACAGAAAGTGGAGGCCAAAATGTTGTGTGATTTCAAGAAGAAATTAGATATATTTCTTGGGGCTCAAGGATCAAGGCATATGGGGGGAAGGGGGGAATCAGAATATTGAATTCGATGATCAGCCATGATCATAATGAATGATGAAGCAGGCTCGAAGGTTCTCCTGCTTCTTGTTTCTATGTTTTTATGACTAACCTTTTGGTCATTGCATCCACCTTCCCTGATGTGGTGTGATGCTAACTTTTATGAAATGACCCTCCTGTGAATGCCTCGAGATGTTCCACTCTATTGGAAAGCACTATGTAAATGAAAGTTGCTACTCTCGGTAGGGGTCCAGTTCCATGGAAAGTTGCGAAAGAGCTTGGTAAGCTTACCAAAGTAAGTGATCTCAGAATTCACTTCAAGGCTTGCAAAAGAGCAAATTTCAGAAATAGAATGCGCAGAGACCCAAACACCTGGTTATATAATTTAAAACGGTGGCTGAATATACACAGATTATTGCCAGGAAGCTAGCCACAGACTCAGCACTGAATACAAAAGATGGCCCATTAACTAACAAAAGAATGGGCCAGATTGTAACTAGAACCCAGAATGCAATCAGAAAACAACTAGCCAGCCCAAACAACAAAGCCATTCCGCCAATAGCAAGATGTGGCAGTTTGATGTGAAAACCACTTGTTGGTCTGAGCTATCAGCAACTGTGCAGGGTGGAACCAGGATTAGCATTGCTGTCCCACAGCTCCAGGGACCCAGGTTTGATTCCAGCTTCTGTGTGGAGTCTGCCCGTTTTCCTTGTGTTTGCGTTGGTTTCCTCCGGCTGTTCTAGTTTCCTCTCACAGTCCAAAGACGTGTAGGTTAGGTGGCTTGGCTATGCTAAATTGCTCCTTAGTGGCCCAAGATGTGTAGGTTAAGGTGATTAGTGGGGTAAATACTTGAGGTTATGAGATAGGTTGCGGAGAGACAGCGTGGATGCTCTTTTGGAGAATCAGTGCAGATTTGATGGGCCAAATGGCCTCCTTTGCACTGTCGGGATTATAGAGTCATTCAATCCTAGAATCCCTACAGTGTAGAGGGAAGCCATTTGGTCCATCAAGCCTCAAAAATCCTGCTGATCCCCCTGACATTAAGGGTCAATTTAGCATGGTCAATCCACCTAACCTGTGCATTTTTGGACTGTAGGACAAAACCGGAGCACCTGGAGGAAACCCACATAGACACGGTGAGAACGTACAGATTCCACACAGACAGTAACCCAAGCCGGGAATCAAACCTGGGTCTCTGGCGCTGAGAGGTAGCAGTGCTAACCACCATGCCACTGTGCCGCTCACTATTACTCTATGATTCTCTGTGTTCAAGAATGAATGAACTCTTCCAATGGGCTTCAAACGTCTTGTCATTGGAATTTGAAGTTTTGAGTTTTAAAATCTGTGAGGAAGTTGTTGCATTGTTTCTCTGAATAAACTTGCATAATTGTCAAGTGTAGAAAAGTCCCTGATTCCACTTCAGCAGTACATATTGTTGAAAGCTTCTCATAATTTGTTGTTAGTTGCAGGGAAGGGCAGACAGGAAAGTGGAGTTGGGCCCACAAACAGATCGGGCATGATCTTACCTATAATCAGTGTTAACATTTAATGGCTTAGCAGTGATGGCATTTTAAATTCAAAAGGTAGGTAAGCATCATTCTGTAGAGTAGGCTTGAAGGGCTGAATGGCCTACTCCTGCTGCTATGTCCTAACAAAAGGCCTAATATTCCACATTTCACAGTCTGAAAGATGTGCAGGTTAGGTGCATTGACCCAAACAGGCGCCGGAGTGTGGTGACTAGGGGAATTTCACAGTAACTTCATTGCAGTGTTAATGTAAGCCTTACTTGTGACACTAATGAATGAACTTTAACTCCTCTTACCCAGGTGCCAAGTCACCACACACCATTTGGAAATGGAAAGAACGTTGGCCATGGCTGCCTCTACAGTGTACACATATAGAATGTACAGTGCAGAATGAGGCCATTCTAGTTATGTCTCCCGACACTAAGGGGCAATTTAGCATGGCCAATCAACCTAACCCGCACATCTTTGGACTGTGGAAGTAAACTGGAGCACCCAGAGGAAACCCATGCAGAAATGGGGAGAACGTGCAGACTCCACACAGACAGTGACCCAAGCCGGGAATCAAACCTGGATCCCTGGCGCTGTGAGGCAGCAGTGCTAACCACTGTGCCACGGTGCCGCCCCATTCTGATGGAACCTGAAATTTTAACAGTTCCTCCCTCATTTTCAGCACTTGCATCTTCTAAATTTCTAAATCATTCCCTTGATGTGGATCAATAAAGGAATATTTTCACAGGATGCATTAGAAATAACAGCGCAGGAGGACACCATTTTAACAAATTCATGAGATGTGAGCATCCTTGGCAAGACCATTTATTGCCCATCCCTAACTGTCCTTGAGAAGGTGGTGTGAGCTGCCTTCCTGAACCATTGCAGTCTATGTGGTTTATGTACACCCAGTTAGGGAGGCAGCACCAGGATTTTGACCCAGTGACCGTAAAGGAATGACCAATATATTTCCAAGTCAAGATGGTAAGTGGCTTGGAGGGGAACTTCTAGGTGGTGGTGTACCTATGTGTCTGCTACTCCTGCCCTTATAGTGTGTGTATTCCTCAGAATTCCTCTTATTTCTCTGATCTCCACTCACCTGATGAAGGAGCTGCACTCGAAAGCTCGTGATTGCATGTAAACCTGTTGGTGTTGAGACACTTCTTACTGTGCCCACCCCAGTCCAACGCCGGCATCTCCACATAATTCACCTGAATTGTGGATTAAAATCCCTGACCATGTAGTTTCTAGTGCAGTATAGTGTCACACTTTTGGAGGTGCTGTCCTGTTGATGAGACAGCAACCTGTGGTTCCATCAATTTCTGGTGTACGTCAAAGATTTATCAGGGAGCTGAAAAATTAGTGAATTGGATAAAAGGGAATTGATAAGGGTTCAGTTGCACTGAGGTCTTAGATTAGCCTAGTATCAGAGTGAGCAAATATCCACTTGAGTAAAGTGGAGAATAATAAGGCATAGAATTGCAGGAGCTAAAGATACAGAGCGAAGGAATTCAAACAGAAAAAGAAGAATGCATGCCGCACTTCCATGTTAAAAACATGACTACTAAGGCTAGTTTTTTTTTAGGTAAGACATGATCAAATGGAATAAACCCTATATCAGTTGTAGGGTTAGTCTTGCACAGCAGGAGAGCAGCGATGAGCAATTGAGTTCCCAGTCTCACCCAGCTGGAAACAGTTCTCCCAAAAGCAAGCTTCTGTGCTGCAAAGCTATGTTTTAAACCTGAGAGTGACTCTAAACTGAACCAGAAGAAGAGTACCCCAAAATAAAGATGCATCTCGCGTGTGGTGATTATTTGCTGGGTTTGGTTCATCGTGTTAAAACCAATGGGATGATATTTTGAGAAAAGGGAAGTGGATCGATATAGTAGACTTTGAACTTCTTAAATGTTTATTTTGCAGTTTGGTGTAATGTGAGGAAAGATGTGCAAACCGGTGATGAAATACATGGCCTTGTTGTAATCATGTAACTCTACAAAGTGTAGTAAATTAAACTAAATTGTGTATGTAGCCATTATTGTAGTTAATCGTAACTTTTGTTCTGTATTGTTGCCTTTATTCATAGAATCATCAAAGTCCTACAGTGCAGAAGCAGGCTATTTGGCCCCTCAAACCTGCACTGACAACAATCTCACCCAGGCTCTACCTTCATAACACCATGAATTTACCCTGCTAGTTCCCTGATACTAAAGGGCAATTTAACATGTCCAATTAACCTTACCCTCCCATCTTTGGACTGTGGGTGGAAACCAGAGCACCCAGAGGAAACCCTTGCAGACACAGGGAGAATGTGCAAACTTCACATAGACAGTCACCCGAGGCCAGAATTGAACCCGGGCCCCTGGTGCTGTTACGCAGCAGTGCTAACCACTGTGCCGCCCAGAGTTATTGTTTTTCACACTTTAGTAAACTTTCTTTCATTTGAATGATTACAGCAGGCTATGTCTTTCATCACTGGTTTACATATCTCCCCTCACATCATACCAAATTGCAAAATAAACATTTAAGAAGCTCAAACTTACCCTTCTGAGTTTTGCGATACCCTTTCATTTAACATCAGTAGGGTTCTTGACAGATTGTACATGGCATTGTTTCATTGTATGGGCAAGGAGATCTTTCTTGGTGACCTGGCCCACAATATTCTACGGGTTGCCGTTGACCAGAAACTGAACTGGACCAGCCATATAAAAACTGTGGCTACTAGAGCAGGTTAAAGGTTCGGAATCCTGCAGAAAGTAACGCACCTCCTGACTCCCCAAAGCCTGTCCACCATTTGCAAGGCACAACTTAGGAGTGTGATGGAATATTTTCCACTTGTCTGGATGAGTACAGCTCCAAAAACACTCAAGAAGCTCAACACCATCCAGGACAAAGCAGCCTGTTTGACTGATAAGCCTTCCCTCCCTCCACCATTGAAGAATAGTGGAAGACGTGTGCCATCTACAAGATGCACTGCAGGAACTCACCAAGGTTCTTTAGATAGCGCCTTCCAAACCAATGACTATTACCATCTAGAAGGACAAGGGCAGCAGATACCTGGGAACACCACCTGCAAGTTCCCCTCCGAGCCATCATGACTTGGAAATATATCAGCCATTCCTTCACTGTTGCTGGATAATATCCTGAAACTCCCTCCCTAACAGAACTGTGTGTGTACTAATATCTCAGGGTCTGCAGCAGTTCAAGAAGGCAGCTCACCACCACCTTCTCAAGGGCAATTAGGGATTGGCAATAAATGCTGGGCTAACCAGCAACACTCACATCCCCAAACCAACATCAATAAAAACACAAATTACCTGGTCATGACTATATTGCTTGTGAAAGCTGTCTCAATGTAAGTTGTCAGCTATGTTACTTATATTATAACAGTGACAACATGTCATATATTTAAATGGTTATATGGTTGCTTTAAGATTTGATCACATGATTTGATGGTGATTTCATTGGAGGCTACAAACTTTCAGTTTGTACTCTGTGCAGTGCAGGGAACATCTCTTTCAATAAACCTTATCACGGTTAGTCTGAATCTATGCATGCAAACCACATCCTTTTCTCTTTTGTTAAACCCCACAACCCCTAAAATAATTAGGACAATATGCAACACTTGTAAATTCTTAACATGAAATATCCGTCTGTTTACATATATTCCCATTTGCTAAGAGCAGTTAGTAAGGGCCAACAAGATAAATGTACCAAATGGTAACTGGATCAATTGTGTGTTACTTGAGGTTAAAAGTAAAGTTTATTTATTAGTCGCAAGTAGGCTTACATTAACACTGCAATGAAGTTGCTGTGAAAATCCCCGAGAGACCACACTCCGGCGCCTGTTTGGATACACTGAGGGAAAATTTGGCATGGCCAATGCACTCTAACCAGCGTGTCTTTGGACTGTGGGAGGAAACCGGAGCACCTGGAGGAAACCCATGCAGACACGGGGAGAGTTCGCAACCTCTATACAGACAGTGACCCGAGTCGGGAATCGAACCTGTCTGTATTACTCACTGTTTTGGTGTTCCGAAACCACTGGGCTTGACAGCTACGGAAATTCCCAGCACAACGGCAGGCAGCACATAGCCGATCACGTACACATGGACATTACGGACATTTGCCCGAGAAACCTTCACTCTCTGGAGGTCTCTCACGATGAGAAAAAGGTGCAGTCCGTCCAAAAACATCCAGGTGAATGCCACCAGGAAAAAATAATAGAGAAAGCCTGCGATCACTGCACACAGAATCTGAAAGGAAGAAACATGATTCTTAATGTCTGCTCTTTTGACTAATTCTGCCTTTGTAGCATTCAAGTTAAAAGGTAACAACCAAGAAAGCAGCACAGAGAAGAAAAAGGATAATCGTAATCATTGCTAATGTTGCTATCAGAGGTTATGCCAATCAGAAAATATCGAACAACACTTTGAACATGTCTTTATCCTCAACTGAGGATTTCACTACCTGGCAGCTTTACTTTTGATGCCAAGCAGAGTCCTTGGGGGTCTCCTGTGTCCACTAGAGACACATCCCCTGTAACATATTGTTGTATTACCATTGTATTAAGTGTAAATATCTCAAAAGAGCTAGGAACGACTTAGCTAGGAATTAATGTGTTATCGAGTCATAGAGGTTTACAGCATGGAAACAGGCCCTTTGGCCCAACTTGTCCATGCTGTCTTTTTTTTCAAACCACTTAGCTAGTCCCAATTGCCTGCATTTGACCCATATCCCTTTATACCCATCTTACCCATGTAACTGTCTAAATACTTTTTAAAAAGCAAAATTGTACCTGCCTCTACTACTATCTCTGGTAGCTCGTTCCAGACGCTCACCACCCACTGTGTGAAAAAATTGCTCCTCTGGACCCTTTTGTATTTCTCCCCTCTCATTTTAAACCTATGCCCTCTAGTTTTAGACCCCCCTACCTTTGGGAAAAGATATTGACTATCTACTTTATCTATGCCCCTCATTACTTTATAGACCTCTATAAGATCACCTCTAAGCCTCCTATGCCCCAGGGAATAAAAGTCCCAGTCTATCCAGCCTCTCCTTATAGCTCAAACCATCAAGTCCCGGTAGCATCCTAGTAAATCTTTTCTGCACTCTTTCTTGTTTAATAATATCCTTTCTATAATAGGGTGACCAGATGGGGTGATTGCTTACATTTATGTCCCAGGAGGCCACATTTCACAGCTGCAGTAGAGGCTGATGAGATGTAGATAGAGACAATTCAATCCAGTTCGACTTTTGATCTGGACAGCATGAAGAGTTAAATATAAAGGGAGGGGATTTTCTGGCCGTGCTCGCAGCCTGGGGTCAATGAGGTCAACAGACCTTTGTATGGTCAACCCCCGCCCACTACGATTCCTGTGGTGGGCGGGATGGGGAAATGAGTTTCTGAGCTTTGCAAACTGAAAACGTGATCATTAATTACATCTGGCAACCAAAAAGAAAAATGTATTCTTAGAGTACACCCTCCCTCATCCCCAAGGATCAAATCTCTTCTTTCATCCTCCCCTCTCAAACTCCCATCCTCACCACGGCAAAGAGGCCTGCCAACCAGGTCCCGACCTGGGCTTAGATTCTGTCTGGCCTCTCCTGGGAACTGGCTGCAGTGCCTCCCCTCTCCTTCCCCTCCCAGCAGCCCCTTCACCCAAACCTTGAACCCAACTTTGCAAAGTCCAGCCCTATGAAAAAGTTTGAAACGCAGATGTAGAGAGATTGTTTTCGCTTGTGGGGGAGACTAAAAGGCTGGCGTAAATAAGGTAGGAAAAATGTGAGGGGGCATCCAGAAGAAATTTCTTTCGTTGGAGAAGGATGATAGTGTGGAAATTACTACAACAGGGGGAGCTGCTGAAGCCAACTGAGGAGCAGGATGGAGTTTAATGTAGAGGATGGGAAGAGCCTGTGTGGAGCCTAAACACTAAACATGGATCTGTCAGACTGAATGGCCTGACTGTGTTGTAATTCTATGACCGTGCCCTGGCTGTCCAATATATAGAACCATAGGATCCCTACAGCATAGAAAGAGACCATCCAGCCCATCAAGCCTGCACCAGAATGACATTCCACTCAGGCCTTCCCCTACTCCATATCCCTGCAACCACGTGCATTTACCATGGCCAATCCACCTAACCTGCACATCTTTGGACACTAAGGGGCAATTTAGCATGGCCAATCCACTTAACCTTCACATCTTTGGGCACTAAGAGGTAATTTAGCATGACCAATCCACCTAACCTACACAGTTTTGGACACTAAGAGGCCATTTAGCACAGGCAATCTGCCTAAACTCCACATCTTTGGAGGGTGGTAAGAAACTGGAGTACTCGGAGGAAACCCACGCAGACATGGGGAGAACATACAAACCCCACACAATCACCCAAGGCTGGAATTGAACCCGGATCCCTGGCGTAGTGAAGCACTGTGCTGCCCAAATATTACTTAAAGCACTTTACAGTCAGTGAAGTATGGTTGAATCTCTGTCATTGTCGTGATGGAAGAAACACAGCCATCAATTTGCAGACAACAATCTCTCACATAGAGCGATAAGACACATGACCAGATAATCTTGGCTGAGAGATAAATATCAGCTAAGTGTTTTTATCTGGGCTACGAGAACTTTCACAGCCTGAGAGAGGAGATGGGATCACATTTTAATGGCATCATCTGAATGATCAGCAACTCTGACAGTGAAGTATGTTCTCAGAAATGCACTGGGCCGATCTAGGTAGGAAGAGCATGGACCTGATGCATTCTTTGTGATCTGTGTGCAGATTATATTAAGAACTAAGAGAAAAATTTTAGCTCTTAATAGTCAATCTCTGATTACCTTTGACCCAGCATCTTGACCAGTACCTTGCCAGATCTAACCTAACAGTCAGGAACTTACCAGACAATCATCAAACCTTCCAGAGTAGAAAGAGCTCAATTTACTTCATCATCATTGTGCTGACTCTGCATGAGGGTAGTCTGGGATTAATCCCACTGCCACACTTTGCTCCCCAAAGCCATTTATCTTCCTCTTCTTCACACCCTTCCCTATGGCACGTCTGGTGTGGGGCATTTAATTAGATGGGAGGATGACAGGTGGTGACCCCACCATCTTCCAGTCTCCACGTCCCCAGTTGAGACCATGGCATGACATCCTATGAATGGCCTTCTCTGTCACCACCAATTGAGACATTTATGTAAATAACGAAAGCCCTCTTAAGAGCCTCATCCCATCTCCATGGAATAAACCCAAATTCGGGTTGTAGGGGTGGAGTATGTGGCATTCACTGTGTGGGGTGCACCACAAGCATTTGCATGCGTGGTTGCTCATGAACTCCTTGTTAGTCCTTCATTCATGAGCCCACTGAAAGCTAATGCCCTGCCGTTGTTGGCCCCCCCCCAACCCCCAAAATTCCCTCCCCCTGTGGCCCCCACACTGCAAACCCCTCCCCCCTCCCTCCCCATCATCACTTACCTGTAAACTTGGGGCCCATCCACAAACTAAGACCTCCATTGGGTATTATATTGGCAGCAGCCACCCTCATGCCAGTGGCGCTGTGCCTCAATTGAGCTTCCAGCCTCTGATTGGTCGATAGCTCGCAGTGAGCAGGAATATGGCCCCATCTGGATCCTTCACACCAGGGGAAGGCCCACTGCTGTCCCATCAAGTGCCTGTCATAATCAATTCCTCAGAAGCACTGTGGTTAGTACTGCTGCCTCATACTGTCAGGGATCCTGATTTAACTCTGGGCTTGGGTGATTGTCTGTGTGGAATCTGCCCATTCTTCCCGTGTCTGCGTGGGTTTCCTCTGGGCGTTCCGATTTCTTCTCACAGTCCGAAAAATGTGCTGGTTAGGTGTATTGGCAATGCTAAGTTGCCCCTCAGTATCAGGGAATTAGCATGGGGTTACGGGGATAAGGTTTGGGTAGGATTGTTGTCGGTATGGGCTGAATGGCCTCCTTCAGCATTGCAGGAATTCTATGACAAGAAGCAATCCAGGGGATGGGTGAGACACCCATTGCCTCCATTAAATACTGCCTGGTCCAAGTCTACAACAAGGTACATTTAGCTCCATTAACGTAATAAAATGTCCTAAAGTGCTTCACAGGACTTTGTGGTTCAGAATCACATCATGAGAACTGAAAACTTCATCAAAGGGATAGGTGTGAAACAGCTTCTTAAAAGGAGGACAAAGGGGCTAAGAGATCCTGGGAGGGAAATTCCGAGCTTGGGGCTCTGAATGTAGATGGGCGACACCTTAAAAACAAAACAATAACCTCACCACAACCACCTGACTGTGGACAGATAAATGGAGGCCGACACTCTAGTGCAGTACCAAGGGAGCGCTGCACTGTCAGAGGTGCTGATTTTGACAAGACGCCTCGTCTGTCTGCGTGGGGTTTGAGAAAATGCAATAGCAGCATGTTAAAGAACAGAAAGGGAGATCTCCTCAGTGCCCTGGCCAATATTCTATTAATCCCTCAATCAAAGAAAGGAAAAACAAGTTCAGAATTTGATACAATTTCCTCTTGAGAAGAAAATAAACCTTTATAAGATAACAACTCATGAGTGGGGAGAAAGTTGGAGTGGAATTTTCCAGACTCTCAGCCGGTGAGGTTTTCCAATCCCACTGGAGTTAATGGACAGGAAATTATGCTCTGATGCTCGAGATTTGCAATCACAAGGATGAGTTCAAAACAAAGCCACTCACAGTTCAAATTTGTGTGGGTTTTATATTTGACCTCATTTTTGGGGGAAGTGAGACGATTATTTGGCCTGCTAATGTCAGCTTTTCTCCATTCTCTTCTTGCTGTGGTGCTGGTTTAGGGTATCATGGGTTAGTGGTGGCTGCTGTGTTTGTCGCTCTTATGTTCTGTTATTAACTAGTTGTGGTTTGCTTGTATTGAATCTACCAGATCCATGTGCAGTGCGGGACCTGATCATGGTTGTTTATTTACAGGTATTTATCTCCTTGTTTTGCAAATTCTCACAGCTTTCTATACAAAGCCTCAATCTTAATGTGTGTAGTGAGCAGGATCTCGGTGAGGTGAGTTCCATGTTCCGTCCAATCATAGAATCCCTACAGTGCAGAAGGAGGCCATGCAGCCCATCCACAATCCCACCTAGGCCCTATTTCTGTAACCCCACACATTTACTCTGCTAATTTGCTTGACACTTGGGTCAACTTAGCATGGCCAATCCACCTACCTACACATCTTTGGACTGTGGAAGGAAACCGGAGCACCTGGAGGAAACCCACGCAGACATGGGGAGAATGTGCAAACTCTGCACAGACAATCACTCGAGGCTGGACTTGAACCCTGGTCCCTGACGCAGGCAGTGGTGCTAACCACTGTGCCGCCGCTTCTCCCGGTGTCTGCATGGGTTTCATCCGAGCGCTCCGGTTTCTTCCCACGCTCCAAGAGAGATGCAGGTTAGGTGGATTAGCTATGGTAAATTGTTCCTTAGTGTCAGGGGAATTAGCAGGGTAAATACATAGGGTTAGAGGGATAGAGACTAAGTTGAATTGTTGTCAGTGCAGGCTCAATGGGCTGAATAGCCTCATTCTGCTTTGTAGGGATTCTACGGTGTGCAGACTTTATACCTTGTATACCCAAGACCAGGTTATTGCTACGTATCAAAAAGCACAGTGGTCCTAATACGGTCTCTAGGATAAACCTCCTCCAATCTATTTTCTGCTTTATGTCCCTTTCACATCCATATTGCCACCGACCCTTTAATCCCATGGGCTTTAATTTTACTAACAAGTCTCATATGCAGTCCAGTAGAGTACGGGAAGCAATGACAGTTCAAGGGTGGATTGGGGGAGAAGTGAGTTTGAATCCGAATTTCCTCACCTTGTTCCCTGTCCTGGAAATCCCGGTTACAAACAGTAACAGCGCCAAGAAGAGGCTCAGAGAGAGGTTCATGTGAATGGTCCGAGTCTTCCGCTGGATGGAGTGGCAGAAGGCGAAGGTGAGGATGGAAATTCCGAGGCAGATGAGGGACACACTGATTCCGATGAGGCTGATTACTTCAAGGGCAAATTCACCCTGCAAAAGGAACAGAGCGGCACTGACTCATGTTATAGAATCAGAGAATCCCTGCAGTGCAGAAGGAGGCCATTCAGCCCATCAAGTCTGCACCGATAACAATCCCACCCAAGCCCTATCCCTGTAACCCCACATATTTACTTCGCTAATCACCAACCTACACAGCTTTGGACACTAAGGGCCAGTTTAGCATGTCCAATCCACCTAACTTGCATATCTTTTGGACTGTAGGAGGAAACCCACACATTCACCCACCCGAGACTGGAATCAAACCTAGGTCTCTGGCGCTGTGAGGCAGCAGTACTAACCGCTGTGCCACCGTACCACCCATGGAGAAGATATAACTCAAAATTCGAAATCCTTTTGGATATATTGAATTGAATATATTCAAATTGGACAGATTTTTGATCTACATAGGAGTCAAGGGTTAGCAGTTCTGGGCAGCGGGTATCTAAGGAAAGACTTGTTGGCTTGGAGAGGATTCAGAGGAGCTTCACGAGAATGATCCCAGGAATGAAAGGCTCGACTTATGAGGAGTGTTTGAGGGCTCTGGGTCTGTACTCGATGGAGTTTAGAAGGATGAAGGGGGATCTTATTGAAACTTACAGAATACTGAAAGGCCTGGATAGAGTGAAAGTGGGGAAGAGGTTTCCATTCGTCAGACAGATCAGGATCTGAGGGCACAGCCTCAGAGTAAAGGGTTTAGAACTGATATGAGGAAGAATTTCTTCAGCCAGAGGGTGGTGAATCTATGGCATTCATTGCCTCAGAAAGCTGCTGAGGCCAGGTCATTGAGTGTATTTAAGACAGATATAGATAGGTAAGTCACAGGCAGGTCAACTGATAGAATCATAGCATCCCCTAGGGTGCAGAAGACGACCATTTGGCTCAAGGAGCTGGTGGCAATCTCACCCAGGGCCCTATCCCCGTAACCCCGTATATTTACTCTGCTAATCCCCCTGACATTAAGGGACAATTTAGCATGGCCAATCCGCCTAACCTACACATATTTGGACTGTGAGTGGAAACCGGAGCACCCAGAGGAAATCCATGCAGACATGGGGAGAATGTGCAGACTCCAAAGTTACCCGATCCCAGAATTGAACCTGGATCCCTGGCGCTGTGAGGCAGCAATGCTAACCATTGTGCCACCATGCCGCCCAGATTGGGGGATAGACAGGTGGCCAGAGCCGGAGGAAGACAGATTGTAGGAGTTAATAGCGATAGAAAGGAGTGAGGCCATGGAGGGATGTCGACAGAAGGAAAATCTTTTGGGCTTTGCCAGTGTTATTTCTTTGTGCAAAAGGCTTGTACAGGATGTATGCTACCTCTATTTCGACAGGAGCCATTAGGATTGCAAAGTTCGCCAGGCGCAGACATCCACAGGTTGTATGGTTTCTGGTGAAGGTGACTATCTTGCAGCCTCTGGGAGACCAGAAGCTTCGCTCCTTCCCGTTTTTCCAATGGACACAAACCGGAATTTCGTTTGGATTTTTTTCCTGTGTCGAGCAAAGGAACAAACAAACAACTGTTCTAATATTTGTCATCGTAGTATCACCTTAGGAAAGTGGGGCTATTCGGAAAATTCACACATTCATTTGAGAGGAAGAGATGAGCAAATTCTGAAGTTTCTGTATTAGTCATCCAGTTTTTAAACTTTTCATACAGTTTATTCATTCATTTATGTATTCGTGGGATGTGGATGTTGCTGACTAGGTCAGCATTTAATACCCACCTCAAATTCCCCTTGAGAAAATGGTGGTGAGCTGCCATCTTGAACTACTGCAACCCACATGGTGTAGGCACACCTATAGCTATTCATTTATGTGATATGGATGTTGCTGGTTGGCCAGCATTAGGTTGGCGTGGTGGCACAGTGAACCATAGAAGCATAGAATCCCGACAGTGCAGAAGGAGGCCATTTGGCCCATCGAGTCTGCACCAACCACAATCCTACCCAGGCCCTATCCCTGTTTAAACTAACTAGTCCCCCCTGACACTACGGGGCAATTTAGCGTGGCCAATCCATGTAACCCGCACATCTTTGGACTGCAGGAGGAAACTGGAACAGCCGGAGGAAACCCAGGCAGACTCAGGGAGAATGTGCAAACTCCGCACTGACAGTCACCCAAGCTGGGAATCGAACCTGGGTCCATGGTGCTTTGAGGTAGCAGTGCTAACCAATGTGCCACCGTGCTGCCCAGTGGTTAACACTGCTGCCTCACAGCGCCAGAGATATGGGTTCGATTTCTGGCTTAGGTCACTGTGCAGAGTCTGTATGTCCTCCCCATGTCTGCATGGGTTTCCTCCCACAGACTGAAAGGTGTGCTGGTTAGGTGCATTGGCCGTGCTAAATTCTCCTTCAGTGTGCCCGAACAGTAGCCGGAGTGTGGCAACCACGGGATTTTCACAGTAACTTCATTGCAGTATTAATGTAAGCCTACTTGTCGCACTAATAAATAAATAAACTAAATTTGTTGCCCATCTTAAGTCACCTGTGAACTGAGTGACTTGCTGGGCTTAAATCAGGTTTAATAGACAACTCGGTCACTCCACTCTCTTACATTCTGAGGAAATGATTTGATTTGATTTGTTATTGTCACACGTATTGGGATACAGTGAAAAGTATTGTTTCTTGCACACTATACAGACAAAATGTACTGTTCATAGAGAAAGAAATGAGAGCGTGCAGAATGTAGTGTTACAGTCATATCTAGGGTGTAGAGAAAGATCAACTTAATGCAAGATAGGTCCATTCAAAGGTCTGACAGCAGCAGGGAAGAAGCTGTTCTTAAGTCAGTTGGTACATGACCTCAGACTTTGTATCTTTCTCCCGACAGAAGAAGGTGGAAGAGAAAATGTCTGGGGTGCATTGGGTCCTTAATTATGCTGGCTGCTTTGCTGAGGCAGCAGGAAGTGTAGACAGAGGAAGGCTGGTTTGCGTGATGGATTGGGCCACATTCACACCCTTTGTAGTTCCTTGAGACCTTGGGCAGGGCAGGAGCCATACCAAGCTGTGATACAACCAGAAAGAATGCTTTCTATGGTGCATCTGTATAAGTTGGTGAGGGTCGTAGCTGACATGCCAAATTTCCTTAGCCTTCTGAGAAAGTAGAGGCATTGGTGGGCTTTCTTAACTATAGTGTTGGCATGGGGGAGACCAGGATAGATTGTTGGTGATCTGAACAGGGAAGCAGGTTACTAGCACAATACTTTTGAGACTCAACAGGAAAGTGATGACACAATGGATCATTTGTGAAAGAGGGAATAAAAAGGGACATTGTAGTTATATGGAACAGCAGTTTGGGAGATAGATACTATTCTTTACAGCTGACAGCGCAAGTCCCAAAGGGTTTAGGACATCTCCATGGGCTAAACAGAAACTTGGGAATGAGGTAGGTAGGCTCCATTTGTGGTCTACTTGAGTACCAATGATATAGGTAGGACTAAGAGGTTCTGCTGAGTATGAGCAGTTAGGGGCTAAACTGAAAGGTACTACCACATAGATAATAACCTCTGGATTTTTAAAATGTTTTTAAACTTTTCATATAGTTTATTCATTCATTTATTTGTTCATGGGATATGGGCGTTGCTGGTTAGGTCAGCTTTTAATACCCATCTCTAATTGCCCTTGAGAAAATGCAATCCATGTGGTGTAGGTACATCTATTGTTATTCATTCATGTGATAAGGGCATTGCTGGTTGGTCAACATTTATTGCCCATCCTGAGTCACACTTGAACTGAGTGACTTGCTAGGCCATTTCAGAGGGCAGTTGAGAGTCAACCACATTGCCATGGCTCTGGAATCATATTTGGCCAGACAGAGTAAGGATGGCAGATATCCTTCCCAAAAGGACATTAGTGAACCAGGTGGGTTTATTTGATAATGGACAATGATTTCATGATAATCAGTAGATTCTTAATTCCCGATTCTTTTTATTGAATTCAAATTTCACCATCTTCCGTGGCAGGATTTGAACCCAGATCCCCAGAACATTAGCAGAGTTCCTGGATTAATAGTCTAGCAATAATCCCATTAGGCCATCATCTCCTCATGTGATGTTAATAATGGAATTCCCTCAGGGCAAAGCTATAGATTTTCCACTTCATTGCATACGACAAGCTGCCACATAATTCCAGCTTTAACAGAGATCATTCCCCAGACTTTGACCGGAATTCTCTGTTCTCTTCCGACCTGTTGTTTCACAGGCTTGGGTTACTGTGTGTGTGGAGTTTGCACATTCTCCCCATGTCTGCATGGGTTTCCTCTGGGTGCTTTGGTTTCCTCCCACAGTCCAAAGATGTGCATTGGCCGTGCTAAATTAGTGTCAGGTGGAATAGCTGGGATAAATACATAGGGATAGACCTGGGAAGGATTGTGATCGGTACAGACTCGATGGACCAAATGGCGTCCTTCTGCACTGTAGGGAGTCTATGCCCGCCACCGCTGCCAGTGAGAATGGAGTATTAGGTGCTCAGCCAAAGTTCCATTCACTGCAGTGGAACTGAAGAATCTTAGCCTTGGGCGAGACCGGAGAATCCTGGCCTTCATCTGAACTTCCACTCTGCCCGAACTGCTGCTCAAATTCCCAGGCATGAACCTGATTTTCTTCCTTTCCCTCATATTTCCCATGCCACTATGCCACTCAAGCAACGCAGTGGGATAGAAAAATCCCACCTATTGACTTTGAATAACTCCCCAAATTTTCCCAGCCTGCCTGTGACGATACCTGTTGGTGTCGGGGCTGGAAAATCCTGCCCTTAAATGAGAAAACAAATCAAAGGTGAAGATGCAAAATGAACCTTTTCCTTTCTGAGTGATCACGGCTGACCTGGTTGGCAACAATAGCAAACACTGGACAGTGGAAAGACCTCCAATAACTCATGGGCGGACGGAGGAAAACCATAAGAATGATTGACAGATGAGCTTCCAGAAATGGAACTGAAATGGCGTCGATGACAAACCTCTTTGTGCCTCAGAGTGAAGTTGACAGGCTCGCGCAGTTCTGTTCCCCGCCCGTCTCCCATAGTCACCGTCACCACGTCGGAGTTGAGCTTGTAACTCTGGCCCATCTTTTCCCTTTTCCCACCTTCTTCATCCACAAAGTCCCCATCCAGAATGGATTCCAAATTGCTGTAGACAATAAAGCCAACGGCAGCGACACCTGGTGGGGAGAAATGGCAGTAAGCGACAGAGCTGATTTGATTTATTATTGCCATGTGTGGTGGGATGCAGTGAAAAGTATTGTTTATTGCGTGCTATACAGACAAGACATACTGTTCATAGAGAAGGAAAGGTGGGAGCGCGGAATGTGGTGCTATAGTCATAGCTAGGGTATAGAGAAAGATCAACTTAATGAATTAGAGCATTGTTGGAAAGTTTAAAGAGTTAGAATAAAGTTATAGAAGCACAGAACAAGAGTAAACTGTAGGATTGGGGGTATGGTGGACACAGCTTGTAAGATGTCGCCATGCTCCAACGCCATTTTGGAAATTGAGTAGGAAGATGCTACCCCAACCAAAACGATAATGATGTGGGGCTGCAGATCAGGCATCAAGTCTGGAGAGAGGAGCAGAGTTAGTGGCCCAGGTATTTTTTATCAGCGAGGGTGCAGGGGAAGGAGTGTTCCAGGTGGGAGTTCTCTGAAAATTAACCACAGAGCTTCAAGTAAATTCTTGGAATTTGAATCCCTGCCTGTCAAGTGCGGACAAGGCCACAGATAAGGAGCATGGAACAGGGAGGGAGAGAGGGAGAGATTGTATGGTTGGATGGTGTATGGGTAGGGAGAAGGGGATCTTAGGAAGGGAAAGAAGGGGGGAAATAGGGGGAAAGTTAAACATTCCTGGTGGGTGTTGGGAGGCATTGGGAGATGGGATTGTAGGGGTCGGGGGGGGGGGACGCGGTGGGGGGAGTGGAAATTGAAAGGTTGATTGCTGAGGCTAAGTTAAATTTGTTGGGTCTGTAGATAATATTTCTGCTTTCCTCAGCCCACAAGCAGTACTGTAAAGGTATTCACTTCATGGATCTAACAGTCTTCACCGTGTATTACTTGCTGGGTTTCCAGAGGCGCTGTGAGGCAGCAGTGCTAAGCACTGTGCCAGCCCGTAATGTCACTGGACTAGCAATCCAGAGGCCCGGGTGTATGCTTCGTGGGACATGGGTTCAAATTCCACCATAGCAGCTGGTAGAGTTTAAATTCAATTAACAAAATCTGGATTTGAAAGCTAGTGTCTGTGATGGTGACCGCGACCCATCTAATGTCCTTTAGGGAAGGAAATCTGCCATCCTTACCTGGTCTGGCCTCCAGAGCCACAGCAATGTGGGCCCAGCCAGTGGCACACACATCCCATGAAAGACAGCACTTGGACTGGGATGTGTGATAGCCGGAGGGGTTAGGGAGGAATTCTCCAGTGTCTGTTTATTCCCTAGTTATTCCTGCAATTTCTTTGTCTGAGCTAGGGCATCATAATCGGCATGGGCTAGGAGGGCCGAAGGGCCTGTTCCTGAGCTTTACTTTTCTTTGTTCTTTAAACACGAGTTGTCATTGTTGTAACAATGGCTGGCATTACCTGGATGGCTGCTCCCTGTGGCGGTTCTCCAGTATAGCTGCATTTCATTGCCCCTCACGTCCAACGTAAGTCTTTCATCCTCGGAGACGTTTCCTCGAAGCACCCGTATTTCGAGATCTGAGAAGATGAGCAGTAATGTGATTTGTCTGTTTAAGGGGAATCGCTGATTTAAATTACATGTCCCAGCTTATCCAGGGGAAATAATCGAAGGTGCATGGGAACTAACTCGATCAGAACAGTAGGATTATAGACTATTAGAGCCTGCTCTACCATTCAGTAGGATCGTGGATCAGCATCATACTCTTCTTAACATCAAGATATCCCAACTCACTCCACAATATTAGAATCCCTACAGAGCAGGAGGCCATTCAGCCCATTTGATCTATCGAGTCTGCACAAACCCTCCGACAGAGTGCCTTAACCAGGCCCTATTCACGTGGCACCATGTATTAACCCCGCTAATCCCTCCCTAACCTCCACATTTTTGGACATTAAGAGGCAATTTTGCATGGCTAATCTACCTAACCAGAACATCTATGGACTGTGGAAGGAAACTGGAGCACCCAAAGGAAACCCATGCAGACACAGGGAGAACTTGCAAACTCCACACAGACATCCGAGGCAGCAGTGCTCATCACTGTACTGCCCATGAGGTAAAGCTAATTTTAAGATGGGTTTCCAGAGGCGATCTCTGCCTGAAGTTAGGGAGTTATTGCCAGCATGTTTTACGTGACGTAAAGTCGTCATAGTCCAGATGACCATAGGTTGTTCTCTCCTTTGAGTGGGGGGGGGAGGAGGGGAAGCTGACTGGTTATTTAACCTGAGGATCACTACGCCTCAGGCGAGGGGCAAGTTTATTTATTATCATCACAAGTAGGCTTACATTAGTACTGCAATGAAGTTACTGTGAAAACCCCCAGTCGCCACACTCTGCCACCTGTTCGGGTACACTGAGGAAGAATTTAGCACGGCCAATGCACCCCTAACCGGCACATTTTTCGAAGGAAACTGGAGCACTGGGAAGAAACCCATGCAGACACAAGGAGAACGTGCAGACTCCGTACAGACAGTGATGCAAGCCAGGAATTGAACCCGGGTCCCAGCACTGAAAGGCAGCCGGTACGGGAATTGAACCCATGCTGTTGGTGTTGCTCTGCGTCACAAACCAGACATCCAGCCAACTGAGCTAAACCAACTCTCCTAGTACATTTTGTCCCACTCCTCAACATTTGTCCAGTTGCAAACTACACTCTACAGAGTGTAGTACAGTGTAAGGGCAATGAATTTATCACATTGTTGGACATCTCAAAGTCTAACACTGGGGCTGTTTTCTCCAGAGCAAGAGAAATTGCTTCAAAAATATTGGACAGGTTAAATGTCGATGGTTTCACTTGTGGAAGAGACCTGAACTGTGGGTTGTAGGAGGGATGGCTGTGGATTGGAGCCAGAAATATAATCTCCAAGGACAGGATTTTAAATCCCTCTGTGACAACGGGTCAGAATTTGAATTCCAAGTCTGGAAAATAAAACGAGACTCGGTAATAAAGCATAGGAGTAGAAGTAGCCTATTCGGCCAATCTAATGTGTTCTGCCATTGAATGAGATCATGACTGATCCGATTATCCTTAACTCCTCACCTTATCCTCATAACCCTCGATTTCTCCAAGTAGTTAAAAATAGATTTGATGGTGGCGTTGTAGCCATCATTGATTGTCACAAGGGATGCATCTGGTTCACTAATGCTGCTTTAGGGAAGGAAATCTGCCATCCTTGCCCAGCCTGGCCTACATGTCACTCCAGACCCATAATTGCTCAACTGATAATTCTAAACTGGACGTTGATAAGGGTATGGAGCAAATGGGTGGAGTTAGAGTGCAGACCAGCCATAATCTCACTGGATGGTGGGATATGATGTGGAGATGCTGGTGTTGGACTGGGGTGGGCACAGTAAGAAGTCTCTCAGCACCAGGTTAAAGTCCAACAGGTTTATTTGGCATCACGAGCTTTCAGAGCGCTCACCTGATGAAGGGGCAGTGCTCCGAAAGCTAGTGCTACCAAATAACCCTATTGGGCTTTAACCTGGTGTTGTGAGACTTCTTACAATGATGGGATAGAACAATCACAAGGGTCAGAATGGCCTACTCCTGACCCTGTGTTGAGGCTCTTGTCAAAGGTGAGTGGCAGTGTGCAGCACGCTGCAAACTGATCATTGAGTTAAAAGCTGGTCGAGACTTACCCAGAAACTGTGACGATGCTGTCAATGTCCCATTTGGTGCACTCAAAGCAGCGTTCATCATGGAACTGGACACGCTTTGGAGCAGTTGCGAGGCTGCAATGTGTTTGACATCGGGCTTCAGCCTCTCCCACTCGGAGATGTTGACAGTGCTCTCGGTGAGATTGACAATTTCCTGCCGATGGGAATGCGTTCATTAGCGCTGGTGTCAAGAGCCCATTGCTTAGTGGACAAACTTACGAACCGGAGGGTTATTCCCTCTGACTGGTAACACATTGTTTGTGACATGCACCCCTCGTATCCGAAGACAGAGGATTCATTTCTGGAACAAAGTGGCCATTTTGCCCCATAAGTGACATGTTCAAATCTAGAAGGAAATTGTGTTAGCATGCCCCTTTAAGGGGGCAAGGTCTTGGAAGGTCACATGACCCATTCAGCCAATCAGGCCGGAGTCTGAATCCTGGAGTTGAGCACTGGGTTTCTTTGCAAGTGGGAGTCTGGAGTCATGGTACGTGGAATCCATTGACTCTGTCTACATTTCTCGCTGCCTCGGCAAAGCAGCAGGCATAATGCGCACCCCAGACATTCCCTCTTCCGTCGGGAAAAAGATACAAAAGTCTGAGGTCACGTACCAACCGACTCAAGAACAGCTTCTTCCCTGCTGCTGTCAGACTTTTGAATGGACTTACCTTGCATTAAGTTGATCTTTCTCTACACCCTCGCTATGACTGTAACACTACATTCTCTCCTACGTACTCTATGAACGGTATGCTTTGTATAGTGCGTAAGAAACAATACTTTTCACTGTATACTAATGCATGTGACAATAATAAATCAAACAATGACTAGATTAAGGTAGAGACTGATAAAAAGACAACCTTTTGATTTCATTATGGTGTTATAGTCATAGCTAGGGTGTAGAGCAAGATCAACTTAATATAAGGTATGTCCATTCAAAAGTCTGACAGCAGCAGGGAAGAAGCTGTTCCTGAGTCGGTTACGTGACCTCAGACTTTTGTATCTTCTTCCTGATGGAAGAAGGTGGAAGAGAGAATGCCTGGGCTGTGTGGGGTCCTTCATTATGCTGACTGCTTTTCCGTGGCAGCAGGAAATGTAGACAGAGTCAATGGATGGGAGGCTGGTTTGAATGATGGACTGGGCTATTTGCCTGTCTTTGCAGGATATGACAGATGGCATGGCGTTCGCTGGAGGCTGGAAGTGGATGAGATGTGTGCTTCCACCTGCAATTGGACTCCGACCACAATCTTACACAGGCTGTCCAATTAACTGATGGTCAGAGTGGAACTCACACTATGATAGGCTCAGCACTGCGGGGAGAGGGGGTGGGGGGTGATGGGGATGGTGGGGCCAGGCTGGGCACCGGGTGATGAAGGTATAACTCCGAGAGCTCCCAGAAGGCTGAGAGGTGCTGATGAGTCACCTCGGGGGCTGCATTATTGTATAAATGAAATCAGCTCAGTAAGATATTGCAGAACTACACTGCAAATTCAAACCACAGACCTCAGAACCTCAGCCTTCAAACTTCTTCTTTTAATCTCTACCTAATATTTAACATTCATCCTTCTTAAATGTCAAAAAAACCCATTCTGGTCAACCAAGGTGTGGGGGGAAAAGAGAAGGAATCTTTCCAGTGAATAGGATAGTTAAGAAGGCAGTTGGGACACTTGCTTTTATCATCCATGGTCTAGGAGCAGGGAGGTTGTACTGGAGTTGTACAGAGCATTGGTAAGGCCACAGGTGGAATACTGTGTGCAGTTCTGGTCACCTCACTATAGGAAGGATAGAAACCTAGAAACATAGAAGATAGGAACAGAAGGAGGCCATTCAGCCCTTCGAGCCTGCTCCGCCATTCATCATGATCATGGCTGATCAAACTCAATAGCCTAATCCTGTGATTGCATTATGTGATTTCACTAGAGGGGGTACAGAGGAGGTTCACTAGGATGTTACCTGGGATGGAGCATTTGAGCTGTAAGGAGGGATTGGATGAGCTTGGATTGTTTTCTCTAGAGCAGAGAAGGCTGAGGGGGGCACATGATTGAGGTGTGTACGATTATGAGGGCATTGAACAAGGTGGACAGGAAGCAGCTGTTCCCCTTTGGTTGAGGGGCCAATCACGAAGGGGCTTAATTTTAAGGTGAGTGGCAGGCAATTCAGAGGGGTTTGAGAAAAAGAAATTCACTTAAGAGGGTGGTGGGAATCTGGAATGCGCTGCTTGGGAAGGAGGTGGAGGCCAAACACCTTACAACCTTTAAAATGTATTTGGATGAGCACTTGAAACATCAGAACATTCAAGGATATGGGATAAGTGCAGGAAAATGGGATTAGTGCAACTTTAATGGTAGTTATTGTCAGTGCAGATTTGATGGGTTGAAGGGCCTTTTTTGCACTTTATGACTATGACCCTTCGTCACTGTAATAACAATTTTGAGTACCTTCAGAACTAGCCAGCCAATTGCCAGGATAGACAATTTCAGGAGCCTGGAAGGTGGTGGGCCCGAATTCTCCGACCTTGCCCATTGTTGGGACTCTCCAGTCCCGCTGCTGTGAATGCTGATTTAAGTTAGGCTTATTTATTAGTGTCACAAGTGGGCTTACGTTAACACTGCAATAAAGTTACTGTGAAAATCCCCTAGTCGCACACTCCGGCACCTGTTTGGGTACACCGAGGGAGAATTTAGCATGGTCAATGCACCTAACCAGCGCATCTTCTGAGCTGTGGGAGGAAACTGGAGCTCCCGGAGGAAACCCACGTAGACACACGGGGAGAATGTGCAAATTCCACACAGACAGTGACCCAAGCTGGGAATCAAACCCAGGCCCTCAGCACTGAGAGACAGCAGTGCTAACCACTGTGTCACCGTGCAGCCCTTGAGATGTGGCTTAGTGCCAAATTCTCCATTCTCGCTGGCAGTGACAGGAGGAGATGTGAGACCGGTGAGTCCTTGGGCAAGGTTTCAATAACTCACCATCACAGATAAATCATTCTGGTTCAGCCGATGAACGAAGGTTTTCAGGTTATCCATTGCGTTTAAGACTCTCGAAGTATTACCTGAAATTGAATTCAGAAGCGATTGGATTTATCAGTGACCAATATTCTGAAGAAGTGTTTTTCCAACTTTGAAAGTTCAATTGGTGTTGTGACTTCCACATTTCTTGCCTGTCAAATAGGAGTGAAATAACTGACCAGGGCATCTGGTAGCAGAGTGGCACAGTCGTTAGCACCACTGCCTCACAGTGCCAGAGACCCAGGTTCGATTCCTGCCTTGGGTCATTGTCCGTGCATTCTCCCCGTGTCAGCTTGGGATTCCTCTGGGCACTCTGGTTTCCTCCAACAGTCCAAAGATGTATGGGTTAGGTGGATTGCTAAATTACCTCTTGGTGACAAGGGGACTACCTAGGGTAAACGCATGGGGTTAGGGCCTGTGTGGGATTATGGTCAGTGTAGACTCAATGGGCTGAATGGCTTCCTTCTGCACTGTAGGGATTCTGTGATTCAGTTATGTGTGAATAAATGGGAGATTATCCACTTCGGTAGCAAAAAATAGGAAGAAACAATACTTTTCACACTTATCCCAGTACATATGACATTAATAAATTAAATCCAACCCAAGGGCGGGATAGAACATAGAACATTACAGTGCAGTACAGGCCCTTTGGCCCTCGATGTTGCACCGACCTGTGAAACCAATCTAAAGCCCATCTAACCGACACTATTCCAATCCCATCCATATGTTTATCCAATGACCATTTAAATGCCCTTAATTTTGGCAAGTCCACTACTATTTCAGGCAGTGCATTCCATGCCCTTGCTACTTACTGAGTAAAGAACCTACCTCTGACATCTGTCCTTTATCTGTCACCCCTCAATTTAAAGCTATGTCCCCTCATGCTAGCCATCTCCATCCAAGGAAAAAGGCTCTCACTGTCCATCCTATCTAATCCTCTGATCATCTTATCTTGTACGCCTCTATTAAGTCACCTCTTCACCTTCTTCTCTCTAACGAAAACAGCCTCAAGTCCCTCAGCCTATCCTCAAAAGACCTTCCCACCATACCAGGCAACATTCTGGTAAATCTCCTCTGCACCCTTTCCAGTGCTTTCACATGCTTCCCATAATGCGATGACCAGAGCTGTACGCAATACTCCAAGTGCGGTCGCGCCGGAGTTTTGTACAGCTGCAACATGACCTCATGGCTCCAAAACTCAATTCCTCTACCAATAAAAGCTAACACACCATATGCCTTCTTAACAACCCTATCAACCTGGGTGCCAACTTTCAGGGATCTATGCACATGGACACCGAGATCTCTCTGCTCATCCACACTACCAGGTAACTTACCATTAGCCCAGTATTCTGTATTCCTGTTACTCCTTACAAAATGAATCACTTCACACTTTTCCGTATTAAATTCCATTTGCCACCTCTCAGCCCAGCTCTGCAGCTTACCTACATTCCTCTGCAAACTGCAACATCCTACTGCACTGTCCACAACTCCACCAACTTTAGTGTCATCCACAAATTTACTAACCCATCCTTCTATGCCCTCATCCAGGTCATTTATAAAAATGACAAACAGCAGTGGCCCCAAAACAGATCCTTATGGTACACCACGAGTAACTGAACTCCAGGATGAACATTTCCCATCAACCACCACCCTCTGTCTTCTTACAGCTAGCTAATTTCTGATCCAAACCGCTAAATCACCCTCAATCCCATACCTCTATATCTTCTGCAATAGCTTACCGTGGGAAAACTTGTCAAATGCTTTACTGAAATCCATATACACCACATCAACTGCTTCATCCTCATCCACCTGTTTGGTCACCTTCTCAAAGAACTCAATAAGGTTTGTGAGACACGACCTACTCTTCACAAAACCGTGTTGACTATCCCTAATCAAATTATTCCTTTCTAGATGATTATAAATCCTATCTCTTATAATCCTTTCCAAAACTTTGCCCACAACAGAAGTAAGAGTCACTAGTCTATAATTACCAGGGTTGTCTCTACTCCCCTTCCTAAACAAGGGGACAACATTTGCTATCCTCCAGTCTTCCTGCACTATTCCTGTAGACAATGATGACCTAAAGATCAAAGCCAAAGGCTCTGCAATCTCCTCCCTATCTTCCCAGAGAATCCTAGGATAAATCCCATCTGGCCCAGGGGACGTATCTATTTTCATACTTTCCAGAATTGCTAACACCTTTTCAATCCTGTCTAGTTTAATAGCCTGTATCTCAATATTCTCCTCGACAAGATTGTCTTTTTCCTGTGTGAATACTGACGAAAAATATTCATTTAGCGCCTCTCCCATCTCTTTGGACTCCACGCACAACTTCCCACTACTGTCCTTGACTGGCCCTAATCTTACCCTAGTCATTCTTTTATTCCTGACATACTTATAGAAAGCTTTAGGGTTTTCCTTGATCCTACCTGCCAAAGACTTCTCATGTCCCCTCCTAGCTCTTCTTAGCTCTCTCTTTAGGTCCTTCCTGGCAAACTTGTAACTCTCAAGCACCCTAACTGAGTCTTCATGTCTCATCTCAACATAAGTCTCCTTCTTCCTCTTCACAAGCGATTCAACTTCTTTAGTAAACCACGGTTCCCTCGCTCGACCACTTCCTCCCTGCTTGACAGGTACATACTTATCAAGGACGTGCAGTAGCTGTTCCTTGAACAAGCTCCGCATTTCAATCCCCTGCAGTTTCCTTCTGCATCCTATATCTCACCTAATTGCATTATAATTTCCTTTTTTTTGGGTTTACCCCGAAACAGGAAAATTGCACTCAAGGTTAACAGACTTTGCATGGTCTGTTCCCCTGACCACTATGCTTGCTGTGGCGGGTGGGATGGGAAAATTCTGATGAAAGTGCTGTTGGCGTGGTGCTACACATCCTTCCACAGGTCCATGGCAGAACTGCCAGGCTTGGGCAGGTTGCTCCAGATTGACTGCCTTGAGGTGAGGGGTGAGTGATGTCTCCTACCAGCGCCATGTGCATTCTTTGCAGCAGTCATCCTGTGCTAGCTACACAGTGGAGTTGTGGAGGTGGAAAGCTGTAGAGTACAGGTAGCCTATTGGAGTTTGTTGACTCCATTATTGGACGTTGACCAGTGTGCAGAATTCTTCCAGACAGAAGCACAGTGCTCAGCTACTGAGTAGCAGATAGATAAACAGGAGATTCTTAAAGTTCTAGTGTTGGCTGCCCAAGAGATTCTTGCTAGTTTGCTGATGAGATTGTAGCAAGTCTTCAGTTTAGCTGAGACTCTCTGAAGGGTGTAGCTTGAAGGTCAGAAACCATAGAAACCCTACAGTGCGGAATGAGGCCATTTGGCCCATCAAGTTTGCATCAATACAAATCCCACCTAGGTCTTATCCCTATAATCCTACATATTTATCTCACTAATCCCACTAACCCGCTATCCTGGGACAGTAAGAGGCAATTTAGGATGACCAATGCACCGAACCTGCACATCTTTGGATTGGGGAAGGAAACTGGAGCAACTGGAGAAAACCCACGCAGACACAGGGAGAACGTGCAGACTCTTCACAGACAGTGACCCAAGCCGGGAATCTGAATGCAGGTCCTTGGCGCTGTGAGGCAGCAGTGCGAACTACTGTGCCATCAGCGTGCACTCCACGATGGGACAGTAGATAGGAAGTTGCTGTGTTCCGAGAATAAACCCATTATCAGGAAGAGTATCAAAGTCTAGTTTCACATTTCACAGACTGACTTGGGATTGATATAACACGACCCACTGATAGGGAGGTAAGGGTGAACATTTGAATAAACTAGGATTGCTTTCACTGGAAAGGTGGAGGCTGAGGGGAAACCAGATAGAGGTCCACAAAATTATGAGAGTTATAGACAGGTTGGATAGTCAGAGGCTTTTTCCCTAGCATGGAAAAGTCAATTCAAGGGGACACAGGTTCAAGGTGAGAGGGGGAAGTTTTTCCCGCAGAGAATGGTGGGTGCTTGGAGCAAGCTGCCTGAGGAGGTGGTGGAAGCAGGCTGGAAAGATTGCATCAGAGGTCAGGAGCTCCATAGACTTAAAAGGCAACATTTAAAGGCATCTGGCTGGTAACAAGAAGAGGGCAGAAATAGAGGGATACAGACCAAGTAAGGACAGAAGTTTTTTTTTTAGTTTAGTTAGGGCATCATGATAAACATGGGCTTGGAGGGCCGAAGGGCCTGCTCCTGTGCTGTACACTTCTTTGTCCTTTGGCAGTGAGTTAACTCACCCCTTTTGTACTTTGTCCTTTGATCTCCACACAGAATTTTCTGCCCTAAATGCTGTGGATGTCAGGGGAAGGAGAGGGAAGAGGTTGGGGGGATTTGGAGACTGTAAGACTGGGGTTGATGCATTCTAGTTAGATTTGGCTATCAAGTGATATGGAGCAAAGGTGAAGAAATGGGGTTGAGTACAGATTGGCCAATATTTAAATGACTGATAAATCATTGCTGCATTCCCTCCAACTCCAAGCCCAATATCAATCACTGTGAAAACCAAATATTGCTGTTTTCTTTTTTAATTCATTTTCTATTTAGACACTCAGAATTCCAACTACATGTTGCGCCTTTATATTTGCATTTCTTGTTCCTCTGAATGCTTAAGAGTCTTGGTAAACTTTCACCTGTGCTTAAAATTCTGCATCCTGTCCCATCAATGAAGAAAGTTTTCCCTGCAATTGGGATATATCCTTCCTCACACACGCAGGACAAAGCTCCATTTGTTGTCTGATATTGTGCATGGGGCCCACACAATATACCCTTATTTTCATCACCTGCAAAAGAAAGCAAAATCATCCAAAAGAAAAGATCTGTTTTCCGACAGACTGAACTATTGTCTGTTACTCAGTGTTTCCTTCTCATCAGCTGAGAGTTTAAAAGCTGGGTGACGGTGGTTAGCACTGTTGCCTCGCAGCATCAGGGACCATGGTTCGATTCCTGCTTTGGGTCACTGTCTGTGCCGAGACTGTATGTTCTCCCCATATCTGTGTGGGTTTCCCCAGCTGCTCTGGTTTCCTCCCACAATCTGAAAGACGTGCTGGTTAGGTGCATTGGCCATGCTAAATTCTCCCTCGGTGTACCTGAATAGGCGCCAGAGCATGGCGACTAGGGGACTTTCACAGTAACTTCATTGCAATGTTAATGTAAACCTACTTGTGACACTAATAAGCTTAGGGCTAATTTTCCCACCACTGCTGTGAAATTGTTTTTGTGATATTGGGGAGGGTGGGAGGGTGAGGGAGGTGGGGGAGCTAAATGCTGGCTTCAGCTCCATGGGACAACTCCTCTGCCATGATGGATGAGAAGAGTTTCAGTTTTGTTAACCCTGTGTACCCAACTCCTGCCTCCCGCCAACTTGGATCCATCGCTCTTTCCATTTGGAGAAAGCCCAATGCTGTGGGGGAGCAGCAATAGTGATATTGTCACTGGACTGAAAACACAGAAAGCCAGTGCAATGTTCTGGGCACCAGGGTTCAAATCCGCCACAGCACATGGTGAAATTTGAATTCAATAATAAAAAATAATCTGGGATTGAAAATCTAATGATAACTATGAAACCATTGTCGGAAAAACCCATCTGGTTCACTTAATGTCCCTTTAGGGAAGGAAATCTGCTGTCCTTAGCCGGTCAGGCCTATTTGTGACTCCAGAGCCAGAGTGACGTGGTTGACTGTCACCTGCCCTCTGAAATGGAGAACAGTTAGGGATGGACAATAAATGCTGACCCAGCTGCGATGCGCACACCCTATGACTTTAAAAAAAAATTAATTCATGGGACATGTGTGTCGCTGGCTGATCTGCATTTATTGCCCATTGCTAGTTGCCTGGGGGCAGTTGAGAGTCAACCACATTGCTGTGGCTCTGGAGTCACACGTAGGCCAGAGTCAGGTAAGGACAGCAGATATCTTTTCCTAAAGGACATTAGCAAACCAGATGGGGTTTTCCGACAGTCAACAATGGTTTCATGGTCATCAGTAGATTCTTAATCCCAGATTTTTTTAAATTGAATTCAAATTCCTCTATCTACGTGGCAGGATTCGAACACGAGTCACTAGAACATCACTGAGTTTCTGGGTTAAGAGTCTAGCGATAATACCTCTAGGCCATCACCTTAGTTCAGGTTTCCAAGCAAATGAACCAAAATTACTGTAATTATCAGCTAAGCAGTCTTCATGAATAAATACAATTACGGAACAGGCACTGAGAAAGTCACGGAATGAAATCGAGGAACACTTAACACACCGGATGAATCAGATGCAGAACCAGAGCCAGAAAATTCAAGTTGCATATCTTCGTCATCTAAAAAAAGGAACACTCTGTAAAGTCTTTGATAAATCCAGAGATAAAGTGAAAAGAATGTAGATTAATATGAGCTAAAGAAAGAAACAGTTACAAACATGACGTTCATTTTCTCCTTATAGGTACTGCACTGATTTCATCTATTATTTATTTGTCTAATATTCTTGATATATGATTCATTCACAGACTCCAATTGAGAATATACCGCACTGTGAGCACATTGTCTAGAACTAATTATTACTAAATCGATAAAGTTCAATGCAGTAAACTGTTATCTGAAACCATTTACAGTGTTAAGTTGGACACAAGGGTCAAAGGCCCACACCAGGGCTCAAACGTGTGATCTAACCCAGAGCCCTGCCTGTTTATTCCCCTGGAGCGGCATCCAGTTTCCCTTTGATTTATTCTTTGCTTCCACAGGTCTTGTGGGCAGTGAGTTCCAGATCATTACACTCTCTGTTTCTTCCTTATTTTCCCACTGCATCTTTCATCCAAAATGGAAAATCTGTCTCTCCCAATCCTTTCATCATCTTCTCAAGGGAAGAACTTATCTTTGGCTATGTTGTCTAATTTTATCATAATCTTCTCCACCTCTATCAAGGGGCAGCATGGGGGCCGGATTCGATTCCCAGCCTTGAATCATTATCTGTGCGGAGTCTGTACATACTCCCCCGCTCCGCCAGCAACCATTTCTGTGAGGGTTTATCCCGGGTGCTTAGCTTTCCTCCCACAGTCCAAAAGATGTGCTGGTTAGGGTGCATTGGCCATGCTAAATTCTCCCTCAGTGTACCCGAACAGGCGCCGGAGTGTGGCGACTTGGGGATTTTCAAAATAACTTCACTGCAGTGTTAATGTAAGCCTATCTGTGACGCTAATAAGCTTAAGGTTAATTTTCGCACCTCTGCCGTGAAATTGTTTTAGTGATATTGGGGGGTGGGAGTTGGGGGCTAAGTGCTGGCCTCGGCGCCATGGGACAACTCCTGTGCTCTTCTTTGAGGTACAGCTGTGGTACATTCCCCTCCCTCCCCCCACCATCTCTCCTCCCGGAGAGGAATGGCAGCCTCAGTTCAACATATCGGAGAGTTCAGCGCTCCTTCACTGGAGTGTCCACCTCAATTCTCCAGGTGTGGGCCGTGAACCTGGAAAGGTTGCATCACAGGCCAGAAGCTCTATAGACCAAGCCGCAGTTAATACTTTCATTCCTGTGCCATGGTGGATTAGAAGAGTTTTAGTTTTGTCACCCCTATGTACCCAACTCCTGCCTCCCGCCAACTTGGACCCATCGCTCTTTCCATTTGGAGAAAGCCCAATGCTGTGGGGGAACAGCGGCATAGTGATATTGTCACTGGACTGAAAACATAGAAAGCCAGTGCAATGTTCTGGGCTCCTGGCCCCGCCACAGCACATGGTGAAATTCAAATTCAATAATAAAAAATAATCTAGGATTGAAAATCTAATGATGACCATGAAACCATTGTCGATGGTCAGAAAAACCCATCTGGTTATCTTAATGTCCCTTTAGGGAAGGAAATCTGCCATCCTTATCCGGTCTGGCCTACATGTGACTCCAGACCCACAGCAATGTGGTTGACTCTCACCTGCCCTCTGAAATGGAGAACAGTTAAGGATGGATAACAAATGCTGATCCAGCCACAATGCCCATACCCTGTGTCTTTCTTAAAAAATTAATTCATGGGACATGTGTGTCGCTGGCTGATCTGCATTTATTGCCCTAGAGGGCAGTTGTGAGTCAACCACATTGCTGTGGCTCTGGAGTCACATGTAGGCTAGACGCAGGTGAAGACGGCAGATTTCTTTCCCTAAAGGGGCATTAGTGAACCAGATGGGTTTTTCCTACAGTTGACAATGGTTTAATGATCCTCAGCAGATTCTTAATCCCAGATTTTTTTTTGTTGAATTCAAATTCCACCATCTGCCATGGCGGGATTCAAATGCGGGTCACCAGGACATCAGCTGAGTTTCTGGGTTAAGAGTCTCATGATAATTCCTCTAGGCCACCACCTTAGTTCGCGTTTCCAAGCAAATGAACCTAAATTACTTTAATTATCAGCTAAGCGTTCTTCATGTATAAATACAATTACGGAACAGGCACTGAGAAAGTCACAGAATTAAATCGAGGAACAGATATCTTACCAAATGAATAAAATGTTACGTTACAGCCTGAGAATTCATCTTGCTGGGAATGATCTGCAAAGTCTTTGATAAATCCAGAGATAAAGTGAAAAGAATGTGGATTAATACGAGCCAAAGAAAGAAACAGTTACAAATAAGAGGGAAAAGGGACAACATTGTCCCCTAACATGACCTTCATTTTCTCCTTATGGGTACTCCACTGATTTCTTCGATTATTTATTTGTCTAATATTCTTGATATATGACTCATTCACAGACTCCAACTCGAGAATATACCGCATTGTGAGCGCATTACCTAGAACTAATTATTACAAAATTGATAAAGTTTAATGCAGTAAACTGTGGTACATTCCCCTCCCTCCCCCCACCATCTCTCCTCCCGGAGAGGAATGGCGGCCTCAGTTCAACATATCGGAGAGTTCAGCACTCCCTCACTGGAGTGTCCACCTCAATTCTCCAGGTGTGGGCCGTGAACCTGGAAAGGTTGCATCACAGGCTAGAAGCTCTATAGACCAAGCCGCAGTTAATACTTTCATTCCCGCACTGTGGTGGATGAGAAGAGTTTTAGTTTTGTCACCCCTGTGTACCCAACTCCTGCCTCCCGCCAACTTGGACCCATCGCTCTTTCCATTTGGAGAAAGCCCAATGCTGTGGGGGAACAGCGGCATAGTGATATTGTCACTGGACTGAAAACACAAAACTAGTGCAATATTCTGGGCACCTGGGTTCAAATCCCGCCACAGCACATGGTGAAATTTGAATTCAATATTAAAAACAATGTGGGATTGAAAATCTACAGATGACCATGAAACCATTGTCGATTGTCGGAAAAACCCATTTGGTTCTCTTAATGTTCCTTGGGGAAGGTCTGGCCTACATGTGACTCCAGAGCCTCAGCAATGTGGTTGATTGTCACCTGCCCTCTGAAATGGAGGACAGCTAAGGATGGACAATAAATGCTGACCCAGCCACAATGCCTACATCCTGTGATTTTTAAAAAAAAATTAATTTGTGGCACATGTGTGTCATTGGCTGATCTACATCTATTGCCCATCCCTAGTTGCCTGAAGACAGTTGAGAGTCAACCACATTGCTGGGGCTCTGGAGTCAAATGTAGGCCAGACTTGGGTAAGGACAGCAGATTTCCTTCCCTAAAGGACATTAGTGAACCAGATGGGTTTTTCCTGACAGTCGACAATGGTTTCATGGTTGTCAATAGATTCTTAATTCCAGATTTTTTTTATTGAATTCAAATTCCACCATCTGCCATGGCGGGATTTGAACGTGGGTCACCAGAACATTTGCTGAGTTTCTGGGTTAAGAGTCTAGCGATAATATCTCTAGGCCATCACCTTAGTTCAGGTTACCAAGCAAATGAATCAAAATTTCTTTAATTATCAGCTAAACATTTTCATGAATAAATACAATTACGGAACAGGTACTGAGAGAGCCATGGAATTAAATCAAGGAACAGATACCTTACTGAATAAATCAAATAGAAAATCATAGACAGAAAGTTCATGTTGCATATCTTCTTCAACTTGATAGGATTACCTTCCAAAGTCTTTGATAAATCCAGAGATAAAGTGAAAAGAACGTGGATAATACGAGCCAAAGAAAGAAATAGTTACAAACAAGAGGGAAAAGGGACAATGTTGCCCCCTAACATGACCTTCATTTTCTCCTTACGGGTACTCTGATGATTTCTTTTATTATTTATTTGTCTAATATTCTTGATATACGATTCATTCACAGACTCCAACTCGAGAATATACCGCACTGTGACCGCATTGTCTAGAACTAATTATTACTAAATCAATAAAGTTTAATGCAGTAAACTGTTATCTGAAACCATTTACAGTGTTAAGTTGGCCACAAGGGTCAAAGGCCCACACCAGGCTCAAACGTGTGATCTAACCCAGAGCCCTGCCTGTTTATTCCCCTGGAGTGGCATCCAGTTTCCCTTTGATTTATTCTTTGCTTCCACAGGTCTTGTGGGCAGTGAGTTCCAGATCATTACACTCACTGTTTCTTCCTCATTTTCCCACTGCATCTCTCATCCAAAATGGAAAATCTGTCTCTCCCCATCCTTTCACCATCTTCTCAAGGGAGCAACTTTTCTTTGGCTATGTTATCTAATTCTATCATAATCGTCTCCATCTTATCAAGGGGAGGCATGGGGGGGGTGGGCGCAGTGCTTAGCACTGTTGCTTCATAGCACCAGGGAACTGGGTTCGATTCCCAGCCTTGAATCACTGTCTGTGCGGAGTCTGTACATTCCCCCCACGTCTGTGTGGGTTTCCTTTGGGTGCTCTGCTTTTCTCCCACAGTAAGAAGTCTCACAACACCAGGTTAAAGTCCAAACAGTTTATTTGATAGTAATCCCACAAGCTTTCGGAAACGCTGTTCCTTCGTCAGGTGTGTGGAAGGTTCTGATCAGACAGGGGCATATAAAGACACACACAGTTTACTGATTAGAATGTGAGTCTTTACAGTTAACCTGCTATTCAAGTCTTAAAGATGCAGACAATGTGAGTGGAGATAGCATTAGCATAGGTTAAAGAGATGTGTATTGTCTCCAGACAGGACAGTAAGTGAGATTTTGCAAACCCAGACAAGACATGGGGGGTACAGATAGTGTGACAGACAGTTAGATAGATAGGGGTTTACAGATAGTTACAGATAGAGACTTCTTACTGTGTTTACTCCAGTCCAACGCCAGCATCTCTACATCATTCTTCTCGCAGCCCATGAATGCTCAGGTTAGGTGGATTGGCCATGCTAAATTACCCCTCAGTGTCTAATGATGTGCAAGTTAGGTGGATTGGCCATGCTAAATTGCCCCTTAATGTCAGGGAGATTAGCAGGGCAAATACATGGGTTACGGGAATAGGATGGGATTGTTGTCGGTGCAGGCTCGATAGGCTGAATGGCTATTTCTGCACTGTAGGGATCCTATGGTTTATGATCAAACCATGAAGTAAAAGGTTAATGAATGAATGGAATCAGAGCTCCTCAGAGTATTTTCATTTGATTATTTTTATGCATTTAACGAAATTCGATGTTCCTGATTTCTGGATTGTTACTCACCACCTCTAGCAGCAGGCCATTCAGGCCAAATCCACAGCAACGCTGCAACAAAAACCCAAAAACATCTGTTAAACTTTGTTTGCATCTGTAACTGACAGGAGACAGATTTTCAGATCCGAGTGTGTTGTGCAAATATCACCAGTTTAAAAGTTAATTAAAGTTAAAAGCTTATTTATTAGTGTCACAAGTAGGCTTAATTAAGAACATACATAAGAACATAAGAAATAGGAGCAGGAGTAGGCCAACTAGCCCTTCGAGCCTGCCCCGCCATTCAATAAGATCATGGCTGATCTGTCGTGGCTCAGTTCCACATTCCCGCCCTCTCCCCATAACCCTTAATCCCCTCTCTCATCAAAAACCCATCAACCCGCTTCTTAAAAATATTTAGCGAGGCAGCCTCCACCACTTCAACGGGCAGTGAATTCCAGAGATTCACCACCCTTTGAGTGAAGAAGTTCCTCCTCAACTCTGTTCTAAACCGCCCCCCCTTTATCTTGAGGCTGTGCCCCCTAGTCCTACTATCCTTTCTGAGCGGGAAGAGTCTCTCCACCTCTATCCTATCCATCCCATTCATCATCTTATACGTCTCAATGAGATCTCCCCTCATTCTTCTAAACTCTAACGAGTACAAGCCTAATTTATTCAGCCTCTCCTCATAGCTCAACCCCCTCAACTCTGGCATCAGCCTAGTAAACCTCCTCTGCACTCCCTCCAAGGCCAAAATATCCTTGCATAAGTATGGCGCCCAAAACTGCGGTCCAGCTGCGGCCTCACCAATGCCCTATACAGCCGCAGCAAGACCTCCCTACTTTTATATTCAATCCCCCTTGCGATGAAGGCCAGCATCCCATTCGCCTTCCTGACCACCTGCTGCACCTGCAAGCTGGGTTTTTGCGACTCATGCACAAGGACCCCGAGGTCCCTCTGCACCGTTGCCTGCTGCAGTTTTTCTCCACATAAGTAATAATCCTTCCTACCATTATTCCTACAAAAGTGGACCACCTCGCACTTGCCAACATTAAATTCCATTTGCCATTTCCTGGCCCATTCGCCCAGCCTATCTAGATCCTTCTGTAGACTCTCCCCACCCTCCGCACAATTTGCCTTTCCACCAATTTTGGTGTCATCAGCAAATTTCGACACCCTACACTCGGTTCCCTCCTCCAGATCATCTATATAAATGGTAAATAGCTGAGGCCCCAGCACCGACCCCTGGGGCACTCCACTAGTCACCAACCGCCAATCCGAATAGCACCCATTGACCCCCACTCTCTGCCTCCTATTTGACAACCAGTCCTCTATCCATGCTAACACCCTACCCCCAACTCCATGACCCCTGACCTTCTGCAATAACCTCTTGTGAGGTACCTTGTCAAACGCCTTCTGAAAATCAAGAAAGACCACATCCACCGGCTCTCCTCTATCCACCGCCCTAGACACATCCTGCAGTTAATCCTGCAATGAAGTTACTGTGAAAATTCCCTAGTCGCTACACTCCAGTGCCTGTTCAGGTACAACTGAGGGAGAATTTAGCACAGCCAGTGCACCTAACTGGCATGTCTTTTGGACTGTGGGAGGAAACCTAAGCACACGGAAGAAACCCACACAGACATGGGGACAACATGCCAACCGGACCACCTGGAGGAAACCCACGCAGACACGGGGAGAACATGCCGACTCGACACAGACAGTGACCCACGCCAGGAATTGAGCCTGGGTCCCTGGCGCTAAGAGGCAGTGGTGCTAACCACTGTGCCACTGTGCCACCACCAATACAATTTACAGCCTTTAGACAAAGTCTGTGAGACTCAGGGTAGATTGATTAGCCTCGATCCAAAGCAATGCTTACATACCTAGGCCCTGTGACTAGCCTGGGGCGCAAGTCCCGTAACGGCCTAAATCTCATGAGGGCAAAAACGGGATTTGCTGGCGAAATTTCAGATTGAAACCCCTCCACTGGTGACCTAACCAGGAAGGGATTGAGCCTTTTTAGCATATTTTGTAATCAATTTGAACAACATTTTAGGCCTTGCTGCCACTACTTCCACCACCCTCATTGTCTCATCCCACCCAGGTGGCATGACGTCACACCGCTGTGATGTCACCACCGGTTTTAAAAATGAAAACTGCCCATGATGATCATGTTGCAGTGTGCGCAGATAAGTGTAGCCCCCAGGTGGTGGAGGACATAGCTGGGCAGTGGTCTGGTACTGTTACCTTGACACTGCCCCCGGCGCTGCCAAATGCCACCCTGACGGTACAAACGCCCTGTCCCCTCACCCGGTCCTCCAGCCAATGTTTGGAATTTTGCAAGGTTGGGTAAGTTCAACACTTTGCCTGTTGTGAGGGGTGGCAGGGTTGCACAGAGGAGCAGCACAGTGGTTAGCACTGCTGCCTCAAAGGGCCAGAGACGTGTGTTCGATTCTGGCTTTGAGTGACTGTCTGTGTCAGTTTTGCACTTTCTCCCTGTGTCTGTTTCCTCCCTCACTCCAAAGATATGCAAGTGAGGTGGATTGGCCATGCTAAATTTCCCCTTAATATCCAAAGATGTGTAGGTTTGAATGATTAGCCATGAGAAATGTGTGGGGATAGGATGGTGGAGAGGGCCTGGGATAGTCAGTGCAGACTCAATGGGCTGAATTGCCTCTGCTACACTGTAGGCACTCTATCATAAAAGTGGAAGGGGGTGTGCCATTTGATATGATCCACCAGTCATGGGAACATACAACCTACATATATGACAGCACACTTTCATATACCACACTACTCATTGCAGGCAGAATGTATCACTTCCTCAATCCGTAGAATCCCTACTGTGCAGAAGGAGACCTTTCAGCCATCGAGTCTGCACTGACAACAACCCCACCTAGGCCCTATCCTCGTAATCCCCACATTTACCCCACTAACCTACGCATCCCAGGACATTATGGGGAAATTTGGCATGGCCAATCAACCAAACCCGCACACTTTTTGGACTGTGGGAGGAAACCGGAGCACCTGGAGGAAACCCACGCAGACACGAGGAGAATGTACAAACTCCACACAGTCAGTGACCCAAGCCGGGAATTGACCCCACTGTGAGGCAGCAGTGCTAACCACAGTGCCACCGTGTCGCCCTAATGGCAGCATCCTGTTAATTGAGAAACCTTTCGTGTTGGTGCCACATAGCTTCACATGTCCTGTTTCAAGATAGAAAATGCAGCATGTCATTAGATACCAGATCATTTATTTGAACAATATTGATTAAGGGGCAAATATTGGCCATGACACAATGAGCATATTCGTCTGCTTTGCTGTGACATCGCACAATATTTAACCTTCAACAAACATCATTAAAACAGATAATCTGCTCATTGCTGCATTCAAGTTGTTTTGTTTAATTCATTCATGGGACCTGGGTCCAGCACTTATTGCCCAACCTTAGTTGCCCTTGAACTGAGTGGCTTGCTCGGCCATTTGAGAGTCAACCATATTGCTGTGGCTCTGGAGTCACAGGTCAGCCAGACCAGACTGTTTGAGCCTCTCGGTTGTAATTCAGTAAAGGAGGCACGAGTTCAGCTTCTTCATAAACTATCTTCACTTCTTTGATCTAATTTCACATACATACGATTCTCCTCCAACACCCAGTGCCACCCTTATATATTAGTGACTTCTATTCAATAACCGACGTCAAATTAGGGCTCAATTGGAAGGTCTGTTAATCCATTCCTAACAGTCTCCTTCCTTGGAAGAAAAATTGAATATTGTTTCCACAGAAAAACAGAAAATGCAAAACATACAATTTCCCCTTCCTCTTTTTTTATATTTCTTGGTAGAGAGAAAAAAAAATACATCCACAGAGAAATATACCTTTCCTCAATAATGTCCAAAATTTTCTTCAAAGTAGCCCCTCTCTCAGTAAAACAATTGGAGAATTGATAACGACTATCGACCCATTTAATTTTTGATACTTCCCCTTTGTCCAGCATTTGCTTTAAACTGGCTGTGCCAATCCTCAACCTTTTCTCATTCACACTTTTTGTGGTGTGTACATTTTCCCAAAGGGATTGATTGTCAGTGTGACACTCAATGGGTATTTTCCCCGAATCCCCTAACCCCAAAATTTCTGTTAATATCTGTGATATGAAAAAGCCCGTATCCACTGCCTCTAAAAGGCTTCGTGTCTTGGTGGCCACTTTCCTCATTTTCTTTGTTTCCACATAAGGGGGCAACATTTTCCCCAAAAGAAATATCATAAAACCTCCCACGCTTGAAAACCCATCACATTAATTGGCATAGGATTCATCACTAAAAACTGTAAGTTTCAGGTGTTTAAGATCACCCAAAAACGGGAACCTCAAAACACATCCCTGCATTTTTAGTTTGGTCAATGTTTTGTTTGCTCTCACTATGTCTTCCATTGTAGGATCATGTGATGCCACGTATGTAGGTTGGCAGATAGAGTTTAATGTGGGTAAATATGAAGTTGTGCATTTTGGTCGGAAAAATAGGAAGGCAGCTTATTATCTCAATAGGGGGAATGACTTTGGTGTGCTCCAGTGCAGAGGGATCTGGGTGTCCTTGTTCACGAGTCACCAAAAACTAGCATGCAGGTACAGCAGATAATAAAGAAAGCAAATAGAATCTTGGCATTTATAGCTAAAGGAATAGAATATAAAGGTAAGGAAGTATTGTTGCAACTTTACAGGGCATTGGTGGGGCCTCACCTGGAGTATTGTGCACAGTTTTGGGCTCCTTATTTGAGCAAAGATGTCGTGGCAATGGAGGCAGTTAGAGGAAGTTCAATAGATTTGACTACAGAGATGAGGGGTATGAAAAGAGATTGTATAGCCTACACTCTGGAATTTAGAAGAATGAGGGGAAATCAAATTGAGGTATACAAGATGATAAGAGGCATGGATAAAGTAGGTGTGGAGCAGATGCTTCCGCCTGGAGGGCATTCTAGGATGAGAGGTCATAGTCTTAGGATAAGGGGTAGCAAATTTGAGGTTGAGGGGAAACTACTTCTCCCAAAGAGTTGTGAATCTGTGGAATTTGCTACCCCAAAATGTGGTGAATGCTGGGATCGGTGAGTAAATTTAAGGAGGTGTTAGACAGATTTTTAATTGGTAATGGGTTGAAGGGTTATGGGGAGAAGGCAGGAAAATGGGGATGACAAGCATATCAGCCATGTTTGAATGGTGGAGCGGACTAGATGGGCTGAATGGCCTGATTCTGCTCCTAGATCTCATGAACTTTCATTTTTGCATTGAACTCTAGGACAACGCTCAATCTGATCTGTCTGCCTAGCCAATTCACTTGCCCAATCAAACTTCAGAGTTCCTCTTTTTGCTTCTTAGAAACCACCGCATCCTTTGTGAAGCCCTACCATGACTAATTGCTATTGGCTGATACTCTCCAAATAAGATTGCTGATGTGAAGTGACACCTGACTCTATCTGTCCAATTTCCAGCCCAATATATTTGAAAGTGCCTGAAGCCTGATTTCCAACCCTGAATTTCTTCCTCATCCCAGTGTCTACTATAGCTTCGAAATCACTACTGCCGCCCCACACAAAATCATCGACATGCATCTTAAAGATACCAGAAAGATTTCCTTCATAATGCCAGTAAAACATTGCAGGATCTGCTTTCAATGGGCAACAGCCAAACTTTAACAAAACCAACCTTACCAAAAAAAACCAAACTCTAGACGTATCATTTATTTAACTTCCAGAGTACCCTTTCTTTGTTAACTGTCTCTTTAGGAGGATGCAGAAAGTTGTCTCTCGGAAGCTGATGTTCTGAAAAAGGCAGCTTTTATATCTATAGATTTACATTCCAATGCATTTGTAGCTAACAGAGCCAAGAAGATCTTTAAAATAACCTTCCCTGCTGTAGGTGAATCCATCCTTAAATCTAAATCCCCTCACGACAAGCCTGGCCTTTGCCTTATACATTCCATCAGGAAGCACCTTTTCCGTGCAAATCCATCTGTGATATAGAGCTCTTTGTCCCCTATCTGGTACCTCCGTGTATACCCCAAATTCACTCCAACAGTTCAACATCTTTTATAACTTTTTCATCTAATTTCTTGGAGGCAACCAACATCTCACAAGTATGTGGGCTTCTACTCCTAGTAGCATTTGTAATCGTACCCATATTCTGAGACCGTGTCACATTCCAACCCCCTATCCCACCTGACATCTTGTTCTGCGCTACCACTGCTTGATCTTTTCCTCCTGTTCTGAGATGTTCTTTCAATGGTTCTCAATCTCTTCCTATGAATATGTTCACTATCACACTTACTGTCTGAGCAGACGCTACGTTTCTGTGCCCCCCATTTTTGAACTTTGTGTTCCCGCTCCGTGGTCCTGATGCCCTCCTCTGTATTCTGTATATTCAACCAGTGTTTATACTTAAAGTGGCCTTCCCTGCTCCACTAATGACAGTTGCATCGTTCCCTTCAGGCAAGTAAGTCACTTTTGTACCAACTTTGGCAATCGTACTTTCGGAAAAATGGCTTGTTCTAGTTCATCGGAAATATTGTGTTCCTCCACAGATACCCTATCAATTTAAGTTAACTAGTTCTCAGTTTTGTAACATGTGAATATCAGATGAACCTGGTTCCCCATCATGTTCGTCTACTCTAAATTTGCATGTTGCAAAACAATTGTTTTGCCATCAATGCCTTGCTAGAAAATGGTGTTTGATGGCCGTACATTGTGCCTTAAAGCTCTGCAAATTCTTTTCAGAGATTTCTGCTTCAAAAATGGTCCTCTACTTCTGTGCAATGCATTTAAATGCCCAGCCAAGGCAGAGCTAATTGTAATCCTTCCCCAAGCTGGACGCTGGTCATTCAGAATGGATGGAACTTTAGGATTCCTTCTGAATACTAATTGACGGGACTATAGCTCCCCAACCATCTGCAATGAATTATTTGCAAGTACCAGTCATGCCAAGGCTGAACTTTAACTTGAAATCTGGTCTATCTGCCAAAACTTTCCAGAGCATGTCATCTGTTAGCGCATGGTTTCTCTCACATATCCCATTAGTAAATGGGTTTTCCACAATCGTATTCATGTTTTCACACATATCCCGAAACTCATCATTAGTAAATCCCACACCCCCCCCCCCCCCCCCCACTGTCCATATGGAACTTTGCTGGTGATCTCATACCTGTCTCTCTCCAATAACTGTTGCCTTATCATTTTCTATATCCGGTTTCCATGTGCCTTTCTTCATTGACAGTCTACTCAGAAGCAAAGGTATCTCACTTGACACAACATCTGTGCTAATGAGATGGTTCGCTCTGGCAATACTGCAAGGGATCAACACTCTTTTCAGTGACTTCAGGGTATTATTATCCCCAAACCTGAAACTTGTGGAACTTACAAATTCCTTAACCTTGTTCTGGTTTTCAGCATTTAAAGAGCCCAGGTAACATTTTAACCAGCCAATTCCACACACAGTAGATGTGCAGCCACTGTCCAATACAGCAGAATTAAAGGATTCTGCAACCAAAACTTTCATTATAGGAGTAAAGTTTCTCGTTAATAAGACAATCCCTTCTTCCTGATCATTACCTTTTTGCTCTTCTGATTCTTCCATGTCATGCGTAGCTTCAAACACTCTATTAGATCATTTCGGGCAGTTGAAAGGATAATGTAATTTAGAGTCACTCTGAAAACACTGATTTATCAAACCCTGGGCATTTCTGGGATTCATTTTCCTATCACTTCTCTCCATATCCTTCCTTCTGCCATAGATATTAAAGAGGTTTCAACCCTCGTAATTTCTGGGTTCCAATCTTCTGCATACTCTCATAGCTGGTTTATGCCTGTACGATTTCACCATTCTGTCAACAGTCTGCTTGCCGCTGTCTGTTTTATCACTGACTGACCCATTTATGTTATAAAAGCCGCAGGAATAGAATGTTTCCCTATAAAAAAAATTTCTAAGGCCTCTGACATTTGATCATATAAGGTGTGTTTGTCTACAAACTTAACTTCTTTCAAAACCAGGACCCTATCCATACTTATAATTTTCACACAGCCCAGTAACTTAAATGCCAATGCGGACTGTGGCATTTCCAGGCAGTGTTTTTGCAGCCTTTTATATAGTCTGCTAAATTCCACCACATATTCCTCAATAGAAATGTCCTCTGATTTCCAAAAGCTAACCAAGGCTTCATACACACTCAGTAAGCCATCTTTCTGATGGATCTTATCCATAAAGGTTAATAAGATGTCCAGACCTTCCTCCGAGTCCAACTGTTCCAACTCTAATTTGGAAAATACTTTGCATCTAATTTGACTTCTCTCTGGAAAAGAAAGAGCCAAAACCATCCCTTGTTTTCTCATCCCCAAACTGGTTACCTTAATCCATACGGTGACTTCGCTTTTCCATTGGTCATAATGTTGACAGTGTGAAAATAACAGTGGATAGTCATATCCTGACACCTTTACTATCGGTTCAGCCATTTTGTTGTTTCCTACTCACTCCTTTGTTGATTAGAATTTGAGTGAAGTCTTGCCCTTTTTTTGAAGAAGTCATAACTTGTAGCCCTTTACTTGGAACCAGGAACCATCCTTTGCTAATGCTGTTTGAGCTTCTCAGTTGTAGTTTAGAAATAGAGACATGAGTTCAGCTTCTTCATAAACTACATTTATTTCTTTAATCCAACTCCACACATAATTATCCGCCAACACCCAGTGCCACCTGTAACCTCTTTATATATCAGTGACTTCTATTGAATAATTGATATCAATTAGGATTTAATTGGAAGGTCTGTTAATCCATTCCTAGCACAGGAAAGTGCAGCAGACTTCCTTCCCTAAATCCAGACGGGTTTTTCTGACAACCAACAATAGTTTCACAGTCATCAGCAGATTCTTAACGCCAGATATTTTTTATTGTATTCAAGTTCCACCATCTGCCATGGTGGGATTCGAATCCAGGTCTCCAGAACATTAACTGAGTTTCTGGATTAATAGTCTCCCGATAATCCCATGAGGCCATCACCTCCTCTGGTTTTCCTTCGTTAGTGATGTTTTTGGGTGTTTCCACTTCTGGGGGAATCTTGAACTAGGGTTCACAGTTTAAAAATAAGGGGCCACCTATTTAAGATGGAGATGCGGAGAATTCTTTTCACCCAGAGGGTGATGAGTCTCTGGAACTCTCTTCCTCAAAAGGCAACGGAAGCAGTCTTTGAATATTTTTAAGGCAGAGGTGGATAAATTCTTAATTAACGTGGGGATGAAAGGTTATTGGAGGTGGGCAGGAATGTGGGGTTGAGGTTATAATCAGATCAACCATGATATTGTTGAATAGCAGAGCAGGCTCGAGGAGCCGAGTGGCCTACTCCTGCTTCTAATTCAAATGTTTGCATGACCTAAAGTGTAAGCGATGCAGTGTAACGGCAGGATTTTATTTCATGTTCTTCTTTTTGCAATGTTACAACACCCTGGGGCCCTCAGTATAAAACAAGTCAGCCTCGGAGTCTGAGCCAGTGAAGTTGGCCAACTGTTTGCTAATTGCACCGATTCAGAATCCTGGAGCAGGTCTAATTAGGAACGGAGAGACTCTCTGAAGCTTGATTCATCTGACATCTTTTCAGTCGGTGGAAAAGGGAAATAGTCATCAAAAGCCACTGTCTGAGGTTTCGGAGATGTTGGAGCACAATCTTATGTCACGAGACAAATCTGTCATTTGTGCTGACCCGTGTGCATCCTGCCAACTAATAAAGAAAAAGGAAGATGACCACAAATGTTGTCGCCAAACCTGACAGTCGCAATGGGACTCCTTTTCCATTTCTTGAAAGCCAATCCACTTATCTTTGAGCAGCAGGCCTTAATTTTAGGAGCAACTTAATTTAAAAATAAAAACTTGAGCTGCCAGTATGGGCCACACAGTGGTTAGCACTGCTGCCCCACAGCGCTTGGAACCTGGGTTCAGCTCCAGCCTCAGGTGACCGTCTGTGCAGAGTTTGTAAGTTCTCCTCATGTCTACGTGGGTTTCCTCCAGGTGCTCCGGTTTCCTCCCACAGTCTAAAGATGTGCAGTTTAGGTGATTGGCCGTGCTAAATTGCCCCTTAGTGTCCAAAGATGTGTAAATTAGGTGGATTGGCCATGCTAAATTGCCCCTTACTGTCCAAAGATGTGTAAATTAGGTGGATTGGCCATTCTAAATTGCCCCTTAATGTCCAAAGATGTGATTGTTATGTGGATTGGCCATGCTAAATTGCCCTTTAGTGTCCAAAGATGTGCAGGTTATGGGGATTAGCAGGGTAAATGAATGCGTGGGGTACAGGGATACAGCTTGGGTAAAGTGCTCTGTCAGAGTCAGTGCAGATTCTCTGGGCCAAATGGCCTCCTTTTGCACTGCAGGGAGTCTATGATATTACAACAGTTGTGTACATTCAGCTTCCTTCGATGCCAATGTTTAACCCCGTACACACACATCGTTCTGAATTGTAAAGAATTCGTTCTAAATGTTAGAGAGACTGAATGGGTGGCAGAGGAGATTGACTAGCATGCTGCCTGGGATTCAGAATTCCAGGTATATAGAAAGACGTGTGAAGCTGGGCTTGCTCACTTTGCAGTGGAGAGTAACGTTAAGGAGAGATCTAATAGGGGCATTCAAAATGATTGAAAGATTTTTCTGGAAATTAGGAGGAACAGTTCCAACCATCCAGATGGTCATAAAAGACTCGGTGAGTGAGGTGGGGTGAGTTTTGTTTGAAGCGCAGCAAGTTGTTATAACCTGGGCTGTGCATTCTGGAAAAGAGTGGAGAAAGCAGATTCAATTGTGGCTTCCAAAAGAGAACTGGATATAAAACTTGCAAAGGAAAGCAAAATTACAGGGTTACGAGGACATAGCATGAGGAGTGGGATTGATTGGATTGCTCATTGTAAGAACGGGCATTGGCATGATGGGCTGAATGGCCTTCTGTAAGACTCCATTTCTTTACCATTCATACCTCATATATTTTTGGAGAGTACTTTTTTCTGCTGTTGCTCTCTGTAACAGTGCCTCTTCCGATCGATATTTCCCATTTTTTTTTGTTCTATTGGATGTAAGCAGTTATACAGGGCTTTGGTTTGGCCACACCTGGAATACTGTGTGCAGTTTTGGTCTCCTTATCTGAGGAAGGATGTTGTTGTCGTAGTGGGAGTGCAGGGAAGATTTACCAGGCTGATTTCTGAGATGGCAGGACTGACAAATGCGGAGAGATTGAGTTGGTTAGGATTATATTCACTGGAGTTCAGAAGAAAGGGGGGTGGAATCTCATAGAAACCTACAAAATTCCATCAGGATCAGACAGGGTAGATGCAAGAAGGATGTTCTTAATGGTGAGGGTGTATAGAAACAGGGGTCACAGTCAAAGGATAAGGGTAGATGGTTTCGGAGCTAAAGAGAAATTTCTTCACCCAGTGAGTGGTGAGCCTGTGGAATTCATTACAACAGAAAGCAGTTGAGGCCAAAACATTGTGGGGGGACCTTTCCCATCATGCTCTCCATGTGAATGATAAGAGGTGGGGGTGGGGTTGGGGGAGGTGGGGGTGGACCATGCAAACATCCATTGATTTCGGACGGCATTTTCCAGTTTTGGGGCAAGCTCAGCCAGAAAATCCCATCCTATAGTTTTCAAGAAGGAGTTGGATATAGCTCTTGGGACGAAGGGAGTCAAGGGATATTGGGGGGGAGGTGGTGGGATCAGACTGTTGAGTTGGATGATCAGCCAAGATCATAATGAATTGCAGAACAGGCTTGAAGGACCGAATGGTCTCTTACTGCTCCTATTTTTCTATGTTTATGATATATTTCTAAATCAGGATGGTCAGTGCTTGGAGGGAAACTTGCAGGTTTAAAGTTTATTTATTAGTGTCACAAGTAAGCTTACATTAACACTGCAATGAAGTTACTGTGAAATTCCCCTAGTCACCACACTCCGGCACCTGTTCGGGTACACCAAGGGAGAATTTAGCACGGCTAATGCAGCTAACCAACACATCTTTCAGACTGTGGGAGGAAACCGGAGCACCCGGAGGAAACCCACACAGACACGGGGAGAACGTGCAGACTCCACGCAGACAGTGACCTAAGCCGGGAATCAAACCTGGGTCCCTGGCAGTGCTAAGCATTGGTGGTGGTATTGCCATGTATTTGCTGCCCTTGTCCATCCTAAGTGGGTTTGGAAGATGCTGGTGAAATACACAGCCTGAGAGAATGGCAGGAGCAGCATCCGGAGATAAGAAGAAAACTTGCAAGATCTGTAAAATAGGTGAAGTTGGACTAACCAAATTCCTCATGCAAAGAGCCGGCACAACACAAGACGTTGGAGACCCTCCAATGCTTCAACTATTATAAGATCCAATGCAATACAAAACTGAGTTAATGACAACCAAACCGACACCAGACTGAGACTTGCTTGAAGTCTAGCCGTGGAAAGCGAATGCTCAGAATAAAAATAATGGTGATGTAGAGATGCCAGTGTTGGACTGGGGTGGGCACAGTAAGTAGTCTCACAACACCAGGTTAAAATCCAACAGGTTTATTTGGTAGTACAAGTTTTTGGAGGATTGCCCCTTCATCAGGTGAGAATAAAAATAATCCTGATGGAAAGATGAATGAATGAGTAGATAGATAGATTCTGGAGTGAAAGAAATGTATTGCAAGAAGTAAGAAAAGGTAGGTTGGTGTTTGTCATAAAATCATAGAAGTCCTATAGTGCAAAAAGAGGCCATTCACATCTTTGGACACTGAGGAGCAATTTAGCATAGTGTGGCCAATCCACCTAGCAAAGGACAAAGAAAGTTACAGCACAGGAACAGGCTCTTCAGCCCACCAAGCCTGCACCGACCATGCTACCCGACAGAACTAAAACCCCCTACCCTCCTGGCGACCATATCCCTGTATTCCCATCCTATTCATGTATTTGTCCAGACGCCCCTTAAATGTCACTATTGTATCTGCTTTCACTGCCTCCCTGGCGATGAGTTCCAAGCACTCACCACCCTCTGTGTAAAAAACCTACCTCGTACATCTCCTTTAAACCTTGCCTCTTGCACCTTAAACTTGTGTCCCCTAGTAACTGACTCTTCCACTCTGGGAAAAAGCTTCTGACTAACTACTCTGTCCATGCCCCTCATAATCTTGTAGACTTCTGTGAAGTCGCACCTCAACCTCCGTCGTTCCAGTGAGAACACACCAAGTTTCTCCAACCTCTCCTCATAGCTAATGCCCTCCGTACCAGGTAACATCCTGGTAAATCTTTTCTGTACCTTCTCCAAAACCTCCACATCCTTCTGGTGGTGTGTCGATCAGAATTGAACACTATATTCCAAGTGCGGCCGAACTAAGCTTCTATAAAGCTGCAACATGACTTGCCAATTTTTAAACTCAGTGCCTAGGCTGATGAAGGCAAGCATGCCGTATGCCTTCTTGACTACTTTCTCCATCTGCATTGCCACTTTCAATGACCTGTGTACCTGTACACCCAGATCCCTTTGTCTATTAATACTCTTAAGGGTTCTGCCATTTACTGTACATTTCCTATCTGTATTAGACCTTCCAAAATGCATTACTTCACATTTAGAATAGAACATAGAACATTACAGTGCAGTACAGGCCCTTTGGCCCTTGATGTTGTGCCGACCTGTGAAACCAATTTAAAGCCCACCTAACTGACACTATTCCAATATCATCCATATGTTTATCCAACGACCATTTAAATGCCCTTAATGTTGGCGAGTCCACTACTGTTGCAGGCAGGGCATTCCACGCCCTTACTACTCTCTGACTAAAGAACCTACCACTAACATCTGTCCTGTGTCTATCACCTCTCAATTTAAAGCTATGCCCCCTCGTGCTAACCATTACCATCCGAGGAAAAAGGCTCTCACTGTCCACCCTATCTAATCCTCTGATCATCTTGTATGCCTTTATTAAGTCACCTCTTAACCTTCTTCTCTCTAATGAAAACAGTCTCAAATCCGTTAGCCTTTCCTCATAAGACCTTCCCACCATACCGGGCAACATCCTGGTAAATCTCCTCTGCACCCTTTCCAATGCTTCCAACATCCTTCCTATAATGTGGCGACCAGAACTGCATGCAATACTCCAAGTGCGGCCGCACCAGAATTTTGTACAGCTGCAACGTGATCTCGTGGCTCCGAAACTCAAATCCTCTCCCAATAAAAGCTAACACACCGTACGCCTTCTTAACAACTCTATCAACCTGGGTGCCAACTTTCAGAGATCTATGTTCATCCACACTACCAAGTAACTTACCATCAGCCCAGTAGTCTGTATTCCTGTTACCCCTTTCCAGTGTGAATCACCTCACACTTTTCGGCATTAAACTCCATTTGCCAGCTCTGCAGCTTATCTATGTCCCTCTGTAACCTGCAACATCCTTCTGCACTGTCCACAACTCTACTGACTTTAGTGTCATCCACAAATTTACTAACCCATCCCTCTATACCCTAATCCAGGTCATTTATAAAAATGACAAACAGCAGTGGCCCCAAAACAGATCCTTGCGGTACACCACTAGTAACTGAACTCCAGGATGAACATTTCCCATCAACCACCACCCTCTGTGTTCTTACAGCTAGCCAATTTCTGATCCAAACCGCTAAATCATCCAACATCTCATGCCTCTGTATTTTCTGCAATAGCTACATGGGGAATCTTACCAAACGCTTTACTGAAATCCATATACACCATATCAACTGCTTTACCTTCATCCACCTCTTTGGTCACCTTCTCAAAGAACTCAATAAGGTTTGTGAGACACGACTTACTCTTCACAAAACCGTGTTGACTACCCCTAATCAAATTATTCCTTTCTAGATGATTATAAATCCTATCTCTTATAATCCTTTTCAAAACTTTGCCCACAACAGAAGACTCACTGGTCTATAATTACCAGGGTTGTCTCTACTCCCCTTCTTGAACAAGGGGACAACATTTGCTATCCCCCAGTCGTCTGGCACTATTCCTGTAGGCAATGGCGACATAAAGATCAAAGCCAAAGGCTCTGCAATCTCCTCCCTAGCTTCCCAGAGAATACTAGGATAAATCCCATCCTGCCCAGGGGACTTATCTATTATCACACTTTCCAGAATTGCTAACATCTCCTCCTTATGAACCTTAATCCCATCTAGTCTAATAGCCTGTATGTCAGTGTTCTCTTCAAGAACATTGTCTTTTTCCTGTGTGAACATTGACAAAAAATATTCATTTAGTGCCTCTCCTATCTCTTCGGATTCCATGCACAACTTCCCACTACTGTCCTTGACTGGCCCTTATCTTACCCTAGTCATTCTTTTATTCCTAACATACTTATAGAAAGCTTTAGGGTTTTCCTTGATCCTACCTGCCAAAGACTTCTCATGTCCCCTCCTGGCTCTTAACTCTCTCTTTACATCCTTCCTGGCAAACTTGTAACTCTCAAGTGCCCTAACTGAGCCTTCACGTCTTGTCTTTACATAAGTCTCCTTCTTCCTCTTCACAAGAGATTCAACTTCTTTAGTAAACTACGGTTCCCTTGCTCAACCACTTCCTCCCTGTCTGACAGGTACATCCTTATCAAGGACACGCAGTAGCTGTTCCTTGAACAAGTTCCACATTTCAATTGTGCCCATCCCCTGCAGTTTCCTTCCACGTCCTATGCATCTTAAATCTCACTTAGTCGCATTATAATTTCCTTTCCCCCAGCTATAACTCTTGCCCTGTGACATATACTTATCCCTTTCCATCGCTAAAATAAACATAACCGAATTGTGGTCACTATCACCAAAGAGATCACCTACTTCCAAATCTAACACCTGACCTGGTTCATTACTCAGTACGAAATCCAATGTGGCCTCACCTCTTGTTGGCCTATCTATATACTGTGTCAGGAAACACTCCTGCACACAATGGACAAAAACTGACCCGTCTAAAGTACTCGAACTATAGCTTTTCCAGTCAATATTTGTAAAGTTAAAGTCCCCCATAACAACTACCCTGTTACTTACACTCCTATCCAGAATCATCTTTGTAATCCTTTTCTCAACATCTCTGGAACTTTTTGGAGGCCTATAGAAAACTCCCAACAGAGTGACCTCTCCTTTCCTGTTTCTAACCTCAGCCCATACTGCCTCAATAGACGACTCCCCATCAAACATCGTTTCTGCCACTGTAATACTGTCCTTGACTAACAAGGCCACACCTCCCACTCTTTTACCACCTTCCCTGATCTTACTGAAGCATCTAAACCCCGGAACCTGCAACAGGCATTCCTGTCTCCAAAATGGCCACAATATCGAAGTCCCAGGTACCAGCTCATGCTGCAAGTTCACCCACCTTATTCCGGATGCTCCTGGCGTTGAAGTAGATACACTTCAAACCACCTTCCTGCCTGCCAGTACACTCCTGCGACCTTGAAACCTTATTCATGACGTCACTACTCTCAACCTCCTGTACACTGGAGCTACAATTCAGGTTCCCATCCTCTGATGAATTAGTTTAAACCCTCCCTAAGACCATTAACAAATTACCCCCAGGATACTGGTATCCCTCTGGTTCAGGTGTAGACCATCCCATTTGTAGAGGTCCCACCTACCCCAGAATGAGCCCCAATTATCCAGGTATCTGAATATCTCCCTCCTATACCATCCCTGTAGCCATGTGTTCAAGTCCTCTCTCTCCCTATTCCTCTCTTCATTAGCACCTGGCAAGGGTAACAAACCAGAGATAACAACTCTGTTTGTTATAGCTCTAAGCTTCCACCCTAACTCCCTGAGTTTCTGCCTTACATCTCCAACCCTTTTTCTGCCTATGTCTTTGGTGCCTATGTGGGCCACGACTTGGGGCTGTTTCCCCATCCCCTTAAGGATCCCAAAAACATGATCCAAGACATCACGGACCCTGGCACCAGGGAGGCAACATACCAACCGTGATTCTTCTCATTCGCAAAGAACTTCCTATCTGTCCCCCTAACTATGGAGTCCCCAGTGACTAATACTGTATTCCTGTCCCCCCCTCTTCCCTTCTGAGCAACAGGGACAGACTCTGTGCCAGAGACCTGTACCCCATGGCTTACCCCTGGTAAGTGCCCCCCACCTCCCCAGCAGTATCCAAAAAAGTATACTTGTTATTACAAAGGACCAGCCACAGGAAATCGCTGCACCGACTGCTTCTTACCCCTTCTAACAGTCATCCAAGTATCGTCATTTCTAGGAGTAACTATCTCCTTGTAGCTTTTGTCTAAAACTGTTTCTGCCTCCCAAATAATCCTGAGTTCATCCAGTTCCAGCTCCAGATCCCTAACATGGTCTTCAAGGAGCTGGAATTGGAATTTGTCCTGATTAAGCTCCGTTTGCCATCTCTCCGTCCGGGTCTCTAACTGATCTATATCCTGCTGTATCCTCTGATATTCCTCATCACTATCCGCAAATCCACCAATCTTTGTGTCGTCCGCAAACTTACTAATCAAGCCAATAACATTTTCCTCCAAATCATTTATATATATTACAAACAGAAAGGGTCCCATCACTGATCCCTGAGGAACACCACTTGTCACAGCTTGCCATTCAAAAACGCACCCTTCCACTGCTACTCTCTGTCTTCTTTGACCAAGTAAAAAGTCTGACAACACCAGGTTTTAATCCAACCGATTTATTTGATAGTAAACGCACAAGCTTTCGGGGTTAGTCCCTTCGTCAGGTGAATGGAGAGTTCTGGCCTCAGACAGAGCATATAAAGCACAGACTGTTTAGAGATTACTGATTAGAATGCGAATCCTTACACCTAACCTGCTGTTCAAGACCTGAAGTGGTTGACAATGTGAGTGGAAGGAGCACTGATCACAGGTTAAAGAGATGTGTATTGTCTCCAGACAGTACAGTAAGTGAGGTTTTGCAAACCCAGGCAAGTCACGGGGGTTACAGATAGTGCGACATGAACCCAAGATCCCTGTTGAGACCGTCCTCACGTGTGCGGAACTTGGCTATCAGTCTCTGTTCAGCGACTCTGCGCTGTCGTGTGTCGTGAAGGCCGCCTTGCGGGTAAGCATTCTCCAAGGCGGCCTTCACGACACACGACAGCGCAGAGTCGCTGAACAGAGACTGATAGCCAAGTTCCGCACACATGAGGACGGTCTCAACAGGGATCTTGGGTTTATGTCGCACTATCTGTAACCCTCGTGGCTTGCCTGGGTTTGCAAAACTTCACTTACTGTACTGTCTGGAGACAATACACATCTCTTTAACCTGTGATCAGTGCTCCTTCCACTCACATTGTCAACCACTTCAGGTCTTGAACAGCAGGTTAGGTGTAAGGATTCGCATTCTAATCAGTAATCTCTAAACAGTCTGTGCTTTATATGCTCTGTCTGAGGCCAGAACTCTCCATTCACCTGACGAAGGGACTAACCCCGAAAGCTTGTGCGTTTACTATCAAATAAATCGGTTGGATTAAAACCTGGTGTTGTCAGACTTTTTACTGTGTTTACGCCAGTCCAACGCCAGCATACCCACATCATGACTTCTTTGACCAAGTCAGTTTTGTATCCACCTTGCCAGCTCACCTCTAATCCCATGCAACTTCACCTTCTGCACCAGTCTGCCAGCTTTAGACTGTGGGAACAAACCGAGCAGCTGAAGGGAACCCACCCAGACACAGTGATAACGTATAAACTCCACATACAGTCACCCAAGGCCAGAATTGAACTCGGGTCCTTGGTGCTGCGAGGCAGCTTTGCTAACCACTGAGCCATCCTATCTGTGTCAGAGGAGCTGTTTCCATCAGAACTGCATATTTTATTCCAAAACATTTTCCACATTGATCAATAGACATTGGTGTTCAGTATTAATTACTTACTGAGGAGGTTGGTCCAGGATAGAGATCGCATTTTGCCTAGAGCTTTTTCTCCCTCTTAGTCTCTCAGTTTGTAGTTTCTGTGTATATCTCACCCAGGGACTACTGGAAACAGATTTATTAAATCATAACTTTTGCCAGTTGTGGTTAAAAAAAACCCTTTGCTGATCCTTTGGTTTGAGACTCATTTGCCTTTAACTGCAGAATTGGAGAACTATGTTGGGAAGGGAAGTTTGTTGAACATTACTAGTTAACCAATATAGCTGAGATGGTGCTGAGCATGCAGGTTACAAATTTGTCCATTGCTGTCAGCTGTGCACATGTGCACAGGGGCTGCTTCAGCTGGACAGCTATTTAGTGATGTAGAGCGATGCCAACAGCACGGGTTCAATTCCTGTAGCGGCTGAGTTTGTTCATGAAAGCTGCATCATCTCAACCTTGCCTCTTGCATGAGGTGTGGTTAAATTACCATCAGTCCTCTCTCCCTCTCAAAGGGTGAACAGCCCTTGGTCATCTGGGATGATGGCGAATTTATCATCTGTGTGCAGCAGAATGAGTCAAAAGTAGAACAGCAGTTCTCACCAGCAGGGGGTAGCTCGCTGGGAAGCTGGCTGCAGGCTGCTCGGGTCTCCATTGAGCAGGCAACCTGATCCCCCATTGAACTGGGAGACTGCTCCATCACCTCCCCCACTAAAATCCCCACCCCTGTCGTCAGCGGCAGTGTAAACCCCACTGCCCCACTATGACAACATAGATTGTCAACACCCAGGCACTGGACCCCTCTTAATGAGTCCCCAGTCATGACCCCTGTGCAGTCTATACTCTCTGCCAATTGCTCTCTGTGCCAGTCTCCCCCTGGCCCCTTGCATATTATCTTTACTTTTCTTTGTTCTTTATGGTTTTAGTTTAGGCAGGCATCATGATTGATGCAGGCTTGGAGGGCCGAAGGGTCTGTTCTTATGCCGTATCTTTCTTTGTTCTTATCACAGCCCCTTGCATTCTACCCTCTGCCAATCATCCCACCTTGCATACCTCTCTGCCAATCATCCTCCCTGGCATAACCCCATAACTCCCCATCTCCGAGCCCCTCCTCCCACTGGCACATCTCCCCCCCCCCAATTTTAGAGCTCCCCCTTGCTTTCCCCTTGAAGAAACCCCTCTTGCCTCTCCCACTGCAAAGCCCTCCCACTTGCCCTGTCATAGCCCCACACCTATTCAGGCTCCACCCTTTTGGCACTCCCCTTGGCATAATTATGGTGCCTGGTGGGCAGTGCCAGGTTGCCAGATTGGCACTGCACTGCCTAGGCATGCCTTTGACCACCCGGGGAGGGAAGTGGGTTCTTCAATGGCCTCTGAACCTCCCAGTGAGGCCATCAGGTCTGGTTTCCACTTGTGGAGACCAATAGTGATTATCGCTGGTTTGAGGACTGACTGACGTGGAGGTAAGTGCTGGTGAGGCTGGATGATGCCAAGTGGGACTCATTCACATGTCATCAATACACAAAACCAATCCTGCTGTCAAAACAGTGCCGGTAATTGTGCGTGAAAATGGACAATTTTTCGATCAGTATGCCATCTTACTGTTCGCTGTGCCAATCAACTGGCGCAGTGAGCTGATAAGATCACGACATTAGAACCTTTTGGGGAAGATTGCCCCCTACGTGTGCAAATCATGTCCCTTATTTTGTGTAAAGCACATTAACATGATTACAAAAACTAACAAATGACTTTGCTAGGATAAATGAGGAGAAACTGCTTCTGGTGAGGGTCAGTTGCTGAGGAAGCAGATTTAAGATAATCACCAAAGAAAATTGAAGGAGTTTTTTTTAATGTGCTATGAATGGTTAAGATCTGGAATGTACTGGACACTAAGGTGTAATTTAGCATGGGCAATGCACCTGACCTGCACATCCTGTGGGAGGAAACCAGAGCACTCAGAGGAAGCCCAGGCAGACACGGGGGGGGGGGCAAGTGCAAACTCCACGCAGACAGTCACCCAAGGCCGGAAAGGGTATTTGAAACAGATTCAACTGTACCTTTAATAAAGGTGTTTGATAACTATTGAAAAGGGAATTTAAAAAGGATGAGCCAAGGAGAAACAGCTGGTGAGTCGGATAAATCGGACAGCATCACGGGCCAAGTTAAAAACTTTCCTTCAATTCTGCTTCCTCCGTGCTGAACAGTCTGAGGTCTATACTGTTCAACGCATTTAAAGATCAAATGAGCAGACAAAAGGTTGTGGATGGAGTTCAACATGGGGAGATGTCAACTCTGGACCTGAGAAGATATAGAATCATTGAATCCCTACAGTGCAGAAAGATGACATTTGGCCCATCCAGCTTGCTTGGACAACAATCCTTTTCTAGGTGCCTTGCTATTTCTTCTTTGATGACAGATTCTAGCATTTTCCCAACAACGGACGTTAAACTAACTGGCCTATAATTCCCTGCATTTTGTCTGCTACCATTTTTAAACAGCAGTGTAACATTTGCCATTTTCCAATCTTCTGGCATTTCTCCGGAGTCCAGCAAATTTTGATAAATAATGACTAAGGCATCCGCTATCACCTCAGCCATTTCTTTCAGAACCCTGGGATGCATTCCATCCAGTCCCGGGGACTTGTCTACCTTCAGTCCCGTTAGTCTATCAAGCACTACCTCTCTAGTGACAGTAATCGCATTAAGGACCTCATCTCCTACCATCCTTCTATCTTTAATATTCATACCCAGGTCCTATCCCTGTGATCCCATGTATTTACCCTGCTACTCCCCCTACACTAAAGACCAATTTACTATGGCCAATCCACCTAACCTGCACATCTTTGGATGCTAAGGGGCAATTTAGCATGGAAAATCCACCTAACCCACACACTTTTGAATACCAAGAGGCAATTTATCATGGCCAATCCACCAAGCTTAGATATCTTTGGACACTAAGGAGCAATTCAGCATGGCCAATCAACTTAACCTGCACATCTTTGGACACTAAGGGGCAATTTAGCACGGCCAATCCACCTAACCTACACATCTTTGGACTCTAAGGGACAATTTAGCATGGCCAATCCACCAAACACACACATCTTTGGATACTAAGGGGCAACTTAGCATAGCCAATCCACTTAATGTGCACATTTTTGGACATTAAGGGGCAATTCAGTATGGCCAATCCACTAAACTGCACATTTTTGGACACTAAGGGGCAATTCACTTGGGCCAATCACTAACCTACACACCTTTGGATACTAAGGGGCAATTTAGCATGACCTATGTACCTAACCTGCACATCCTGTGGGAGGAAACCAGAGCATGCGGAGGAAGCCCATGCAGACATGTGGGGAAACATGCAAACTCCACACAGTCACCCAAGGTCGGAATCGAATCCAGGTCCCTGGCGCTATGAGGCAGGATTGGTGGATTGGCCATGCTATATTGCCCCTTAGTGTCCCATAATTTTTAGGTTAGGTGGATTGTTACATCTTGCCAAACAGAAAATGACCCATTTTTGCCTATTGTTTTCTGTTAGCTAGCCAATTTTCAAGCCTCCCACACTCTAAAGATGTGTAGGTTAGGTGGATTGGCCATATTAAATTGCCCCTTAATGTCTGGAGGATTAGTAGAGTAAATATTATGGGATGGTATTGTTGTCAATGTAGGCTGAATGGGCTGAATGACCACTTTCTGCACCGTAGGGATCCAATGATTCTGTGATCTACCCTGTCTATTCCTTTCAGTGTTATGTAGGTTTCAATGAGATCACCTCTCACTCTTTGGAAGTCAGGCCCAGTTGAGCCCAATCTTTCTTCATAAGATCCCCTGAATAAGTCTGGTGAACGTCTGTCACACTCCCTCTGTGGTGGTAACATCCTTAAATTTGGCAGCTGAGAAGTTGGGTGAAATTAGATCCTTAAATTATTTCAAGCCACTTCTGCATTCTTGCTCTCTTCTGTGTAAGCTGAGTCTGTTTCTCATGGAAAAAAGGGTTAATTTGTGGTACTTTATATATAGAATGTTGGGGGAAGTTACAGAAAATTTTATGTAATGTTCCTTCTAAAGGACTCTCCAGTTCAGTACTATAGCTTAGCATTTCAAAGCTGCAGTCAGCCTGATGTTTATAATGCCACTAACCTTGTTGTTACCTGGTTTTGTATCAAAATCTGACCCATTAGAGACCCGATCAGATACCCCAAGTTATATTTTGAAGTTAAACTAGATCCCAAATATTTTTTATGTTTTGGCATCAGTGTGAAAAACATAAAGTGTTTTACTCAAGGCACAATTTTATTGACACACTAGGAAGCTTTTATCAAAACAATCTTTATTTTAACAATAATTTAAGTATATCACTTCTCAGGCCTTTTGGCTAAGATCAAGTGTAGTATGGACATCTTGCACTTGGTTGAAGTCATGAGGTTACACTAAGGCTTCATTTGAAGCAATTTTTTAAAGCGGCATCTCGGCCTTTTGGCTAAGATGCAAATGAGATCGAGCCTTGGAGAAGGTGCAATGCCTACTCCAATCAGCTTGGATCATGTAGATCAAGCCCAGGACAGGAAGCGGCTTGCCTGTCTTGTCAGCTTGGATCAGGAATGTCTCACTTGCTGAGACCCTGAATTGGACTTTGATTGGATTGAATTGGAGATATAAACAAAAATAAATAAATGATTTAACTTAGCTTTTACCACTTGAAGTACTTAAACATGACAAGTTGCAATTCTTAATTGCTAACCTATCTCTACTAGTTCCAGTTCAAGCAATTTTCCTCTTGTAGACTTAAAGGCCTCTTCAAAATCAGTTAGCAAAAAACACAGGTTTCTATGCTTTTACTTGTTAGCAGTCCTAGAGGACTTTAATACTTCTGGAGAGAGATACAGAGAGACACCTGTCTTCTGACACTTAAACAGCAGCCTCCAGAGAGAGACAGAGACAGAGAGAGAGAGAGAGAGAGAGAGAGAGACAAAAACCTCTTGCTTCTTTCAGTTGGGAAGACCACTCAATGCTGTGTCACTGAGAAAATGAAGCCATTGTTTCTCCAGAACCCATGAGCAATTGCCTCCTCTCCCCCACCCCACCCACCTCAAGTCCCTGTATGGGAGTTTACAGATCATTTATCCACTACATAGATGTGAGCCCAGGTGCTAGCCTGCATACGGAACTCAGGTAGGAGTTAGACTAGTTTGCACCAGTGCATCATCATAATGGTGCTTAGCAAGTCACCATCACTCTCTTGCCTGCCAAAGAAACTTGCTAACACAGCGCACCCAGACCCACCACTCTGGTGTGACGATGTTGCAGGAAATAGAAGGGTGGAGGGGGGAGGTGCAGAAAAAGGATCCATGTGCACAGACACAGGCCCCTAGTCAGTGAAGTATTTGGTGATCAGGGCCTCCCTAGCCGTCCTCGAGTGCCTCATTCTTGCTGCCAGCCCTCCAGAGCCTGGGTGGTGTTGTTTGGCGTTGTCCTCCTCCTCCTCCTCCCCCTCCTCCTGCTGGGTGGCCTCTTCCCCAGTGACGCCCAGCTGGTTGGTCTCCACGTGCTCCTCCTCCTCCAAAAGGTCACCTGTCTGCTGTGCCAGGTTGTATAGGGCACAGCACACTGCCACAATGTGGGAAGGTATCAGGGGAGCTGTATTGTAGAGCAGTCCAGCCATCTGGATTGCATTTCTAGGAGTCCTATGTACCTCTCCACTATCGTGCAAGTGGCTACATGGGTCTCATTATACCAGGTCACTGCTTCAGTCACAGGCCTCTGCACAGGCGTCATCAGCCATCCCAAACCCGAGTCACCCACGAGCCACCCCTGCAACCTGGGGTCCTCCTCAAAGGCCTCCAGTATGTCTGAGCTCCTCAGAATGAAACTATTATGCACGCTGTGGGTGTCTCACGCAGACCTGCATGTCCATCTTGTGGTCACAAACCAGTTGAACATTTAGGGAGTGGAACCCTTTTCTATTGACGAATCTTTGTGGATTCTATAGGAGGGCCTTGAGGGTGACATGGGTGCAGCGGATGGCCCTCTATACATTAGGTATCCCCGCAATGGCCATTAATCCTGCAGCCCAAACTTCCTGATGGGCCTGGTGCAGGTTAAATTTGATATACTGCCCAGCCTGGGCATGCAGGGGATCCGTGACCACATTGATGTCGATGGCACACGGTCTCCGACATCTGTTCAAACGACACTCGTGTGTGGAACTGCCGGGGTCTCTGCTCCCTCCTTCTCCTGTGCCTCCCTCTGGGCGAATGGTGGCCACATCCTGCCTCTGGTGGCTGTCTGTCTCTCTGCTCCTACAAGTGGTAAGGCCTGGGCCTCCTGTGCTCGCAATTCTTCCTTCTGCTCCTCCTCTTCAGCTCCAGAAGCAACCAAAAGAACAACAAGATTGATTTGTTTTATCACAAAAGCTATCTCATCACTCTGAAGGGTTAGGTGTGGAGGGGGCGTTGGAGAAGAGAAAAACACTTATAGAGATTAAGGAACCCTGCTTGCCCCTAGCCCAGACACACACACTGCCTACACTGCCCATTTTCCCCATGCACATGCCCCCCTCAACAACACAGCTCCCCATTCCCCACCACATGCCTCCCAGCAACACAGCTCCCATTCCCCACCACATGCCGCTCCCGGCCACACAGCTCCCCATTCCCCACCACGTGCTTCCCACAATCACAGCTCCTTGAAAAGTTGAGAGGCTGCAGCAATGCAATGTGCAAGGGCTCTGTGCACACCCTTCAGCTGGAAGAGTGCTGAGTGCACTAGGACTCAGCAGCATCCACAAGACCCGAGGTCAGTGCTGAGACATGGGTCTGTGCTACGATCAGACATCGGACACCCTGCTGAGCAATAGCACCCCCCACCCCCTCACACACTCGCAGAGTCCCCCTGACCCAAAAATCAAAATGACCACCATGAAACGACTCCCTGTGAGCAGCACGGAGCTGTCCAATGGAAAGCGCTTCCTCCTCAATAACCCTCACTGATCAGACTTTGATCGAGCATGTCTGTTCCAGGCCGATTCTGGATTGGGTGAACGTGGTGGGAAAAGGGGGTGTGCCGGTAAAGTGAGGCGTGCAGTTCGGTAAGTGTATTGAAATCAATGCAAATATATTTAAGTGGACATGGCGCCTGTTTTGGTCGCGGTCCCAATCATAGCCATTTTCAGGCCTTGAGTAAGGGGGAATCGGCTCAGTGGCAGGCACAGATCACGCTACTCACCTCATGCCAACTTTACCAAGTTTTCACACTCAAAATTAGGTGCAATGCAATGAAAAGCTCGCCCCCCCCACTGAGTGTTAGATCAGTCATGATCTTTTTATTTGTTTACTTATTTATTAATTTGTGTCACAAGTAAGCTTACATGAACAGTGCAATGAAGTTACTGTGAAAATCTCCTGGTCGTCACATTCTGGAACATGTTTGGGTAACTGAGGGAGAGTTCAGCACAGCCAATGCATCCTAACCAGCATGTCTTTCGGATTGTGGGAGGAAACAGGAGCATCCGGAGGAAACACGCAGACACAGGGAGAACGTGCAGACTCCACATAGACAGTGACCAAAGCCAGGTATCGAACCCAGATCCTTGGTGCTGTGAGGACGCAATGCTAACCACTGTGCCACCCTCGTGGCCAAATGTAAACCTTGTCAGCAATTTCACATCACAGGAAAGAAAAAGGCAAAAATGATTCGTGAAAAAAAACTTCTAAGATCATTGAATTCCAAAAGTGTAAGAGGAGGCTATTCGGCCCATCAAGTCTGCATTAAATCTTACATCCTATCCCTGGAACCCTAGCTCCTGTAACCACATATATTTTATTCCGTTGATCCTCTTAACCTATGTATATCTTTGGGCACTAAGCGGCTATTTAGCCTGGCCAATCCACCTAACCTGAACATCTTTGGATTGTGGGAGGAAACTGGAGCACCTAGAGGAAACCCATGCAGACACGGGGCGAACATGTAGACTCCACGCAGACAGTGATCTGGAGCCGGGAATTGAACCCTGGTCCCTGGCGCTGTGAGGCAGCAATAATTGCCATGCTAAATTGTGTCCAAAGATATGCAGGTTAGGTGGATTAGCTATGCAGAATTGTCCCTTACTGTCCAAAAATGTGCAGGATTAGCCATGCTAAATTGCCCCTTAGTGCCCAAAGATGTGCAGGTTAGGTGGATTGGCCATGGTAAGTTTCATAGAATTATAGAAACCCTACAGTACAGAAAGAGGCCATTTGGCCCATCGAGTCTGTACTGACCACAATCCCACCCTTGCCCTACCCCTTTATCCTACATATTTTACCCACTCATCCCTCTAACCTACACATCTCAGGACACTAAGGGGCAATTTTAGCATGACCAGTCAACCTAACCCGCACATCTTTGGACTGTGGGAGGAAACTGGAGCACCCGGAGGAAACCCACGCAGGAGAATGTGCAAACTCCACACAGGCAGTGACCCAACCCAGGAATTGAACCCAGGACCTTGAAGCTGTGAAGCAGTAGTGCTAACCACTGTGCTATCGTGCCACCCACAAGTTTCCCTTTCATGTCCCAGGATGTGTGGATTAGGGGAATTAGTGGGGTAAGTATGTTGGGTTATTGGGATATGGCCTGGGTAAGGTGCCCTGTTGAAGTCTGCCGGTGCAGACTCAATGGGCCGAATGTCCTCCTTCTGCAAGGGGTTGTAGTCTGTGGATCTGCACAAGCACACTCAGAATGGAGTATCACTGAATAAAATGTTGACTAGAAAGTTAGAACTAAATATATCACAGTTGCTTTCATTATATGAACTCTGCATAATATTTGTCCACAGTTAAACTCTGTTTAATTTGAACAAGAAAGCATTGACATCATTCTTTCCACAACCATAAATAGACTTGCATCATCGTTCACTTCTCGTTTCCTTATCTGAGTTCTACTCTGGTCACATCACGAATATGATTAATGTATCTGTTGGATTGATGCCCTTCATTGCACACTCAGTACAAATGCATGAGTAGAATTAGCAGGGATCTTTCACATTTCCTCCCACCAAGTTGCGGCAAGAAGGAATCTCTTCTCAGAAGACATTGGGACTCAGCAGCCCAGTTTATTCGCAAAACTGTAAGTCATTGCTGGTACTTGATTTTTCTCCAACCCCGACCCCTCCCCACCACCCCTAACACATAAAAATTGTGCTGATTATGGAGTGGCGCCCATTTAATTGTTAGCCCTGTAGTTTGAGGAGGGCTACCCTTTGCAGGTTAGCTGGGCTCCTGCTTACATGACGAGATGCCAAACTTCCACTCGTAGAACGAAGAGGCTTGTGCTGCCAGGGACGAGGTGAAAATGACAAACGAGGAATGTTTCTCTTTGCATATTTGATTCTTCATGCAACTTTTAAAGAAACAAAGTCCTTGCATTTTATACAGCATCTGTTACAGTCTCAGGATGTCGCAAAGGATTTTACAGCCAGCTAATTACTTTTTGTGGTATTGCTGTGCTGTGGGAAACACAGCAGCCAATCTAACGCAGATTATTTGGCCATTATCACGTTTCTGTTTGCTGAAACATGTTTTTGGGCAAAGAACAATGTGATAGTGGCCAAATAATCTGCGTTAGGCAATGGTTAAGGAGCAAATTGACCAGGATACCAATGAGAATCCCTCTGTCCTCTTTGAAATATTGCCCTGGCATCTTTCACATCTGCTTGAGAGAGTAGATAGGACCTCCAGAGGCACTGCCTATTGACTGTTCCTGAGGCCTAACTTCGAGAGTGTGCTCAGGTCTCTGGAGTGGAGCTGAAATGCACAATCCAGGAGAGCCAGCCCACTGAGCCATGGGCTAAGTTGAAGTGCTAATCAGCTCATGCCATCAATTCATCTTAACATTGCAGAGACGAGTGTAATCATAATTCTCTTCTCAAATGTGCACAGGTTCCCGGGCTTGCTTCTATCTAAAGCACACCAGAAAGATGAAGGCTAGGCATTGTTTGGTGTTTCATGGTGAGTTTGGTATGATTACCTATGTATGTACAAGTTTATGCATAATATAATGAATGTTCATTTTTACAACTGTTTTAATACATTTACCTGTGTAAGAAGTTAAGAGTCATTAACCTCGTCCTTTTAGTGTTGTAGCCTTTCTTGAATTGGAATTTGAATTGTAATCCCTGCTCATGTAACTGTTTCTCTTTATTCATTTCTGGTATGCAGGGTCAATATTTACATTTCGATATTTATTGCCCATCCCTAGCTGTCTGTAATTGGGAAGGTGAGATCCCTTCTTAAAACATTGCAGTCAATCTGCCATAGGCACACCCACGGTGTTGCCAGAAGGGAGTTTCTGAGTTTTGACCCAATGTCAGGGGAAGGAACGGAGATATATTTCCAAGTCAGGATGGTGTGTAGCTTTTATTTTTAATTCATTTGTGGGACATAGGCATCGCTGGCTGGCCAGCATTTATTGCCCATCCCTAGTTGCCCGAGGGCTGTTGAGAGTCAACCACATTGCTCTAGAGTTACATGGATGCCAGACCGGGTAAGGACGACAGATTCCCTTCCCTAAAGGTGCATTACTGAACCAGATGGGTTTTTACAAGAATCAATGTTTGTTTCATGGTCACCAATAGACTTTCTTAAAATTCAGGTTTGCTGTTTATTAAATTCAAATTTCACCATCTGCCATGGTCTTGGAAGATTACATTGGGTCACTGTCCAGTGACTATATCACTACGCCGTTACCTCCCCATGCTAAAATGGGAAATGGATGGGAAGTTTAAGTTTATTTATTAGTGTCACAAGTAGGCTTACATTAACGCTGCAATGAAGTTACTGTGAAAATCCCCTAGTCGCCACACTCCGCAGTGTTCACTGAGAGAGAATTTAGCATGGCCAATGCACCTAACCAGCGCGTCTTTCAGACTGTGGGAGGAAACCACGCAGACACGGGGAGAATGTGCAGACTCCACACAGACAGTGGGCCAAGGTCGGAATTGAACCTCTGTCCCTGGTGCTGTGAAGCAGCAGGGCTAACCGCTGGGGTGGGTTTGGTTGTGTCCTCACATTGGCGGTGATGGAATCGATGGAGGATGATCCAGTGATTACGAGGCTGCTTGGGACGGAGAATGAGGATAAAGGGAGCCTTTGTTCTGGAAAAACATGGAAGGGATGAGGGCAGGAAATGGAACAAACAGGCTCGAGGTGATGGTGGTGCAAAAGAATCCTCAGTATCGAGGCGCTGATGTTGAACACACATGAAGGAGACCAGGGAAAATGGGAGAATGGAGTTCTTACAGGAAGGGGGGAGTGTGAGGAAGTGTGATCGAAGTAGCTGTGAGAATCAGTAGCCTGTTGACAAATATTTGTTGACAGCCTAAACCCAGTAATGGAGGAGAAGAAGTCAAAGGAGGGCAGGGGAGAGTCAGAGGTGGGACACACAGTGGCAGATTAACCATTAGGCTGAGTAGGGTTAAGCCTAGGGGCCCAAAAGGGAGGGGGCCCGAGAGCAAAAAAAATTGGTTTAACGCTTTTAAGGGTGAATACATTTTCGTAACTATACCCCGTGGGTGAATTAATATAACAAATACCTATAAATAGAGGAGCTTCATCCCCAGACTATTTGTACTACATGCAAATAAATACAAAATAAACGCAACAAAACGTTTATTGTCATGCTAATAACATGTATACATACTGATTTTGATGCATATTTAGTTACATATAGTACTTTTTTCAACATTCACCCTTACGTAGTATTAGTCCCACACCACAGCACGATGATTGTCACCACTGCCTCCAGTGCTATCAATGTATCAACAAATTCACCATCATCATCTGGCAATTCACCAATATCAACATCAAAATCAGATGAGAAACTTAGTCATCTGGCACTCATGCACATTGAATTAGAATGCTTCGATCTGTTGATTTAGAACATAGAACATAGAACAGGCCCTTCGGCCCTTGATGTTGTGCCGAGCTATGTCCAAACCCAAGATCAAGCTATTCCACTCCCTATCATTCTGGTGTGGTCCATGTGCCTGTCCAATAACCGCTTGAAAGTTCCTAAAGTGTCTGACCCACTATCACAGCAGGCAGTCCATTCCACACCCCAACCACTCTCTGAGTAAAGGACCTATCTCAGACATCCCTCCTATGTCTCCCACCATGAATCTTATAGTTATGCCCCTAGTATCAGCTACATTCACCCGAGGAAATAGTCTCTGAACATCCACTCTATCTATTCCCCTCATCTCTTATAAACCTCTATTAAGTTGCCTCTCATCCTCCTCCGCTCTAAAGAGAAAAACTCCAGCTCCCTCAACCTTTCCACATAAGACCTACCCTCCAAACCAGGCAGCATCCTGGTAAATCTCCTCTGCACTCTCTCCAAAGCTTCCACACCCTTCTTATAGTGAGGTGACCAGAACAGCACACGATATTCCAAATGTGGCCTCACCAAAGTCCGGTATAGTTGCAGCATAACTCCACGGCTCTTAAACACAAACCCCCTGTTAATAAACACTAACACACTATAAGCCTTCTTTACGGCTCTATCCACTTGAGTGGCAACCTTCAGAGATCTGTGGATATGAACCCCAATTTACATGCTGTTAACGACGCTTTTTTAAACCAAAAAACACGGCAGCTTTTTAAAGTACAAATGTAAAAAAAATGAATAAAAAGGTTGAAATTAATTCATATAACTTTATATTATACATACAGTACATTATACATAGTACAACGATATAAGTTATCTAACGTCACTTAACATCACTTTATTCTTTTCAACAAAGAGTCGGGCAGGGCGCAAGGTCAGGGGGCCTCACTAAAGCTCAACCTAGGGGTCTGGGTGATCATTAATCCGCCACTGGGGCCATACAAAAGGAGGGAAGGGGTGAAATTTGATGACATTTGAGACAAGAGCAGGAATCATCACCAATAGAATCATCTGTCCACTGGAATTGGTGACGGAGGGTACGTTAATAGGCTTGGAAAAAAGCATGTTTTATATGGCCTCTAAAAAGCAGGTGTAGCTCGGACACGTACAGGTTCCTTTTGTAATGCTTTTTATTTAGAGGAAGTGAGTGGCATCAAAGGAGAAATTGCTCAATATGCGAACGTGTTCCCCGAAGTGCAAGCAAGCATGTGACCCTGAGCTCCTGTCACCAGCTCTGTCCCACTCCCAGTTTGAGTTTCAGAAAAGAGATGTTTTGGGGTCTGTACAGGGCGTTGATGAGGCCACATCCGGAACACTACGTGCAATTTTGGTGTGTCCCTGCTATAGAGGGAGTACAGCCAAACGTGTACCAGGCTGATAGCTGGGATGGCAGGTCTGTCAAATAAGGAGAGTCTAAACTGGTTAGGATTATATTCATTGGAGCTTGGAAGAGTGAGAGGGGATCTCACAGAAACTTATAAAATTCTAACAGGGTTAGACAGGGTAGATTCAGAAAGAATGTTCCCGATGGTTGGGGAGCCCAGAACTAGGGGTCATATTTTGAGGATGAGGGGGGCCCTTTGGGGATCTTCCTGTTATCATTGGGTAGACCCTACTCCCAAGATCATACTCCATCTTTAACCTTCAACCTGTGGTCAAATAAGACCACCCCCAAGAGTCACCCGGACAGGTCCCGCAGATACCCCAGACTTACTTGGATTCTCCCTATTCCTTGCACCATTAGCCCTTTTGTCATTTGATTTCCCCTGCCTTACACCCTATCATACACGTGTGCATTCCATCCTTCCCCCCTTTCCTTGCCCCTTCTTCCCATTCTGATGGAAGGTTGTCCACCTGAAACACAGGGCTGGATTTGACAGTTCCCCACTGGCATGAAGCTCCTCCCCTTTGAGAATTGCCTGCAGTCCCTGAGGTGGCCACCACTCCAACCTGGCACTGCTGAGATTACAGAGCGCCTGGCCAATCAGATTGGCTGGCTGCTCTGAGTGGAAATCCCATCCTCAACCTATTAACTCTGCTTCCAGCATAAAATGGCTGCTGGGCAGCTGGCTTTTATTGGTAGGCGTACCTTTTATTCATGTGGTGAATTAGAAATGCTCAATTCCCTTCCCGCTTTCTTCTGTCTCCACAGCTAGTAATTCCCGGAACAGTTTGCTAGTCTGTCACCAGAGACTTTTGGCTTGAGGGAGTGCCACTCCACATCAAGCATGGCCAGGAGTCTCTCCTGCTCTTACTGACAGCCATTGGCATGTTTGGAAGGATTTTCAGGTTGGGATGGCACAGTGGTTAGCACTGCTGCCTCACAGCTCCAGGGACCGGGGTTCACTTGTGGCCATGAGTGACTCTGTGTGGAGTCTCCGTGGGTTTCTACCAGATGCTCCAGTTTCCTCCCACAGCCTAAAGATATGCAGTTTGGGTGGATTGGCCATGCTAAATTGCCCCTTAGTGTCAGGGGGACTAGCTGAGGTAAATGCATGTGGTTATGGGGATAGGGCCTGGGTGGAATTATGGTCAGTGCAGACTCGATGGGCTGAATGGCCTCCTTCTACACTGTAGGGATTCTATGATTCTACGGTGCAGGAGGAGTATAAAGGTGATTGAAAGATTACCGCATCATGAATTTCTGAAGAGATTATCACCTAGATCCTTACATATATTGAATATCAAGCTTTCACATTTGATATTTGCTTTTCACAGTGGATTTAGGGTCCCTTCACCTTCAAACAGCACTGCAGACCTAGATTATCCAGTCAATATGTCAGTGCTGGCTCTGGGAACTTGCTGTGCACATATTGTCTCCCTCATTGCCTATGGTAAAACAGTGACAACTTCAAAAGTACTTTACTGGTTGCAAAGCTCTTTTAGGTGGCCTGTGATCATGAAAGGCGCTAAGGGGAGGTGATGGTGTAGCGAGCGGTATTATCACTAGAATATTAGTCCAGAAACTACTCAGCTGATGTTCTTGGGACCCGGGTTCGTATCCTGCCATAGCAGATGGTGAAATTTGAATTCAATAAAAAATAGCTGGTATTAAGAATCTACTGATGACCTTGAAACCATTGTTGGAAAAACCCGTCTGGTTCACTAATTTCCTTAAGGGAAGGAAATTTGTCATCCTTACCCAGTCTGGCCTACATGTGACCTCGAACTTCGGAAATGTGGCCTTCCAAAGGCAACTAGGGATTTTCAACAAACACTGTCCAGCCAGCAATGCCCATAACTCAAGAATGATTAAAAAAATGTAAATGCAAGTACTTCCTTTTTTTTCTCCTCACTGTACACCTTTCAATTGAGATGCTAACTGTACAATGCCCCCTGACAACCTTGGCAAAGCTATAGCCAGAATGGGACCGTTCGGCCCATCGTGTCTGTGCCAGCTAAAATAGCAAAAATAGAAATTGTTGCTTATTTTAATGCCGCTTTCCAGCACCTGGTCCATTTGGGCATTACTTGGGCAATACTTTTGGGCATTGAGTGCAAGAGTTGGGAAATCATGTTGCAGCTATATAAAACCTTGGTTGGGCCGCATTTGGAGTATTGCGTGCAGTTCTGGTCACCGCACTACCAGAAGAACGTGGAAGTTTTGGAGAGAGAGTGCAAAGAAGGTTCACCAGGATGTTGCCTGGTCTTGCGGGTGTTGGCTACGAGGAGAGGTTGAATAAACTAGGATTGTTTTCACTGGAAAGATGGATCTGAGGGGAGACTTGATAGAGGTCTACAAAATTACGAGAGGTGTATGCAGTATGGATAATCAGAGGCTTTTTTCCCCAGGGTGGAAGTGTCCATTACAAGGGGCCACAGGCTCAAAGTGAGAGAGTGTAAATTTAAAGGAGATGTGCGGGGGAAGTTTTTCACGCAGGGAGTGGTGGTGCCTGGAACACGCTGCCAGAGGAGATGCTGGAAGCAGGCACATTAGCAACACTTAATAGGCATCCAGATGAATAGGGAGGGAATGAAGGGATATGGACCACATAAGGGCAGAAGGTTTTTTTTAATTTAGTTAGGGCATCATGATCGGCAGGGTCTTGGAGGGCTGTAGGGTCTGTCCCTGTTCTGTACTTCTTTTTATTCTTTGTAGCCTCACAGGTTTCAGATAAAGGTCCAGATACCTGTTCAATGAGTTGAGCATTTCAGCCTCCATCACCAATTTAGGCAGTGAATTCCAGATACCCACTACCCTCTGGATGAAAATATTTTTCCTCATGTCCCCTCTAATCCTTCTACCAATCACCTTAAATCTATGCCCCCTGTAATTGACCCCTCAGCTAGGGGTTTTATCTGTCTGCCCTGTCTAGCCCCCCCATTAGGTCTTTTCCCTTAGCTGCCTCTGTTCTCAGAGAAACAACCCCAGCCTATCCAATCTCTCCTCATTGCAGAAATTTTCAAGCCCTGGCAGCATCCTTGTCAACCTCCTCTACATTGGTGGAATAACAAGTGACTGCACGTTCGCAATGGAGAAATGCAGATGTTTAGAGGACTTCCTTGATTGTGATTTTCCTTTACAATACTCAGAGGTGTGAAGATGACTGGGATCACTGTAGTAAAATGAATGATCTCAGCCACATAAGGTGTACCTTACGTGATACGGGGGGGTCACAGCGGCATAGTGGTTAGCACTGCTACCTTACAGCGCCAGGGACCTGGGTTCATTTCTGGCCTCAAGTCACTATCTGTGCGGAGTCTGCACATTCTCCCCATGTCTGTGTGGGTTTCCTGTGGGTGCTCCAGTTTCCCCTCACACTCCAAAGATGTGCAGGTTAGGTTGATTGGCCGTGCTAAATTCATCCTAGTGTCGGAGGATTTGCGGGCTTACGGGAATATGGCCTGGGTAGTTGATACAGACTCAATGGGCTGAATGGCCTCTTTCTGCACTGTAGGGATTCTATGATTCTTAACAATAAGTGGATGCGTTGGAGTACTATCTGATGGTATGTCCTTTAGTAAGTTTCGGAGTGGGGGCCCACACTATTGGAAGTGGTAAAGCCACCAACACATTGATAATTTGTGAATATCATTCCATTTCATAAAATCATACAGTGCACAAGGAGGCCATTCACCCCATTGTGCTGATGCTGGCCCTTTGAAAGAGCTCTTCAGTTAATCTCACAGGAATTTTGTCCATTACCTTGCAAAATTTTCATCTTTAGATTTATAATCAATCCTCTTTTGAAAGTTAATTTGGAATCTGCTTCCACCATTCTTTCAGGCAACACATTCCAGATTGTGACAACATGTTGAGTAAAAAGAAACTGTTGATTTTGGTTCTTCTGCCAATCACCTTAAATCTGTGACCTCTGACCCTCCTACCACTGGAAGCAATATTTTCCTTATTTGCTGTACCGAAACCCCTCAAAATGCTTCAAACACCTATTCAATCTCCTTTTACCCTCTTCTTCTCCAAGGAGGTCAATCTCAACTTCACAAGTCTCTGTATTATTCGCTGTATGATATAAGCAAAGTAAAAAGTCTGACAACACCAGGTTTTAGTCCAACCGATTTATTTGATAGTAAACGCACAAGCTTTCGAGGTTTCCCTCTTCGTCAGGTGAATGGAGAGTTCTGGCCTCGGACAGAGCATATAAAGCACAGACATTTTAGAGATTACTGATTAGAATGCAAATCTTTACACCCTACCTGCTGTTCAAGTCCTAAAGTGGCTGACAATGTGTGAGGAAGGAGCACTGATCACAGGTTAAAGAGATGTGTATTGTCTCCAGACAGCACAGTGAGTGAGGTTTTGCAAACCCAGGCAAGTCACGGGGGTTACAGATAGTGTGACATTCCAGATTGTGACAACATGTTGAGTAAAAAGAAATGTCACACTATCTGTAACCCCCGTGACTTGCCTGGGTTTGCAAAACCTCACTCACTGTGCTGTCTGGAGACAATACACATCTCTTTAACCTGTGATCAGTGCTCCTTCCTCACACATTGTCAGCCACTTTAGGACTTGAACAGCAGGTAGGGTGTAAAGATTTGCATTCTAATCAGTAATCTCTAAACTGTCTGTGCGTTATATGCTCTGTCCGAGGCCAGAACTCTCCATTCACCTGACGAAGAGGGAAACCTTGAAAGCTTGTGCGTTTGCTATCAAATAAATCGGTTGGACTAAAACCTGGCGTTGTCAGACTTTTCACTGTGTTTACCCCAGTCCAATGCTGGCACATCCACATCATGATATGAGCAGGTCAGAGGCTGGGAATCCTGCATGAAGTCACCTCCTGATTCCCCAAAAACTGTGCACCATCTACAAAGCACAAGTCAGGAGTGTGAAGGAATACGCTCCACTTGCCTGGAGGGTGAAGCTCCAACTACACTCAAGGAGCTTGGTACCATCCACGACAAAGCAGCTCACTTGATTGGCACCCTTTCTACAAATATTGACTCCCTCCACCACTGATGCACAGTGGCAGCGTGTGTGCCATCTATCAGATACACTGCAGCATCTGATAGATGGCACACACCAAAATTCCTTAGGCAGCACCTTCCATACCCATCTAGAAGGACAAAGACCCATGGGAACACCACCTAGCGCCTCGCATCAAAACCACTTGACTTGGAAATATATCGGCCGTTCCTTCACTGTGGCTGGGTCAAAATTCTGGAACTCCCTCCCTAACAGCACTGTGGGTGTATCTACACCACAGGGTCTGCAGTGGCTCAAGAAGGCGGCTCACCTCCACCTTCTCAAGGGGCAATTAGGGATGAGCAATAAATGCTGGTCCACAACCTGTAAATGAAGCTGGGATAGAGTGCAAGAACTGTTTATTGAATTGAACAGCTGAATCTACAGAGTGTAACACAGAGTTTTCTTGGAAAACAAGTTTTGAGAAAGGTTCTTCTTTTCATGATGCTAACTGTATGGTGTTGTGCAACATGATACCTGATTGCACCCAGAGGAAACCTATCTGCCGGAATTTTTCTGACCAGTGAATAAAGAGGAAGTAATGCAGCCTCTGCAGACATTGCAAAGTGCTGATAATGAACAGAAAAAACAAAAATATCATTAGGCAAGGATTTGATAATAATCATATTGACAGTATTTTCACACATTTTCACACAGCAATGGGAACAATGAACATGGTTCTTCCAGGGAACTGGAACAACCAAGCTGGGCCACGTAAGCCTTCAGTGTAATATGATTCTACGATAGCATAGAACCCCAACAGCGCAGAAGGGGAAGTTAGATCGGGAAACCTGTTTTTCTCATTTATTCTTTCACAGGTTGTTGGTGTCATTGGCTGGGCCAATTCTTGTTGCTGATCCCCAATTATCCCTTGAGAAGGTGGCACTGAGCCATCCTCTTGAACCATCGGGCGTGCACTGACAACAATCTCATCTAGGTTCTATCCCCGTAACCCCATGTATTTACCCTGCTAATCCCCCTGACACTAAGGGACAATTTAGCATGGCCAATCCACCTAACCTGCACATCTTTGGACTGTGGGAGGAAACTGGAACACCCGGAGGAAACCCACGCAGACATGGGGAGCACGTGCAAACTCCACACAGACAGTGACCGAAGGCTGGAATTGAACGTGGGTCCCTGGAGCTGTGAGGCAGCAGTGCTAACCACTGAGCCACCGTGCTGCCCTGAGAAGGTGGTGGTAACATTGATGGACTAGTAGTCCAGAAATCCTGGTTAATGCTCTGGGGACATGAGTTCAAATCCTACCATGGTGGTTGGTGGAATTTAAATTCAATCAATAAAATTAGTCTTGGTAATAGTGACCATTACCTGTTGTCATTAGAATCCATTTTGTTCATTGATTTTCTTTGGGGATGGAAATCTGCCATTCCTTCCTGGTCTAGCCTCTGTGTGACTGTTGTGTGCAGTGGCAGCAGTGTGTACTATCTACAAGATGCACTGCAGCAACTAACCAGCCTTAGGCAGCACCTTCCAAACTCACAGCATCTACCACCTAGAAAGACAGGGGCAGTAGACACACGGGAACACCACCATCTGGAAGTTCTCCTCACACACAGCCATTCCTTCACTGTCACTGAGTCAAAACCCTGGAATTACCTCCCTAACACACTATGGGTGGACCTACACCACAGGGACTGCAGCGTTTCAAAGAAGAACAAAGAACTGCACAGCACAGGAATGGGCCTTTTGGCCCACCAGGTCTGTGCCAACATTTTTGCCTCTCTAATCTAGTATTTTCTTGCCTCTACATGGTCCATATTCCTCTGTTCTCTGCCTATTCATGTATCTATCCAGATCCCACTTGATCTCAAGGAACAATTAGGGATGGGCAACAAATGCTGACCTGGCCAGTGGTACCAACAACCTTATCATAGAATCATAGAATCCCTACAGTGCAGAAGGAGGCCATTCGGCCCATCGAACCTGCACCGATCACAAACCCACCCAGGCCCTATCCCCTCAACCCACCTATCTACCCTGCTAGTCGCCGTAACACTAATGGTCAATTTAGCAAGACCAATCAACCTAACTCACACATCTTTGGAGTGTTGGAGGAAATTGGACCACTCGGAGGAAACCCACACAGACACAGGGAGAACAGTGACCCAAGACCGGAATTGAACATGGGTCCCTGGCACTGTGAAGCAGCAGTGCTAACCATCGTGCCAACCTGTGAAAGAATAAAATTCCCACTCTAACTTTCCCTTCCTAAAGCCTGTCGGTCTTGATATTGTGTTTTGTGCCTTGATGTCAAATTTTATTTGATAACTCTCCAATGAACTCCAATAACTCAATGAGTGGAATTTCATCATGTTTTAACATTTGTCAACTTGGGCGGGGCAAAGGTGTGTGCTGCCCGTCAACTGCACTGCTGGATTGTCCCACCATTTCTCCTTAAACTTAGTTAAAAATAAATCCTGTGGGGGGGGGGGGGGGGCGCAGCGTTGTCGCACAATGTAGGGCACGTTCTATAAAACCTCCTCCCAAGCCACAGCTTCAGACTTCCGGAGAGATCATGGTGTTGTTTTTAAAAGGTGCCCTGATCAATATAAAAGAAAAAGAAACAAAAGGATCGTCCCCCCCCTCACCGCATGTTCCCCCACCCCCGCACATTTCTCCCCACACGTTCCCCCACATGTTCCCACCCCACACATTCCCCTCCCGCACGTGCCCACCCCCTCACGTTCCCACTCCCTGCACGTTCCCATCCCTGCACGTTCCCACTCCCGCACGTTCCCAGCCCCGCACGTTCCCACCCCCGCATGTTCCCATCCCCACATGTTCTCACCCCTGCACTTTCCCACCCCTGCACGTTTCCACCCTCACACGTTCCCACCCCCCACACATTCCCACCCCCGCACATTCCCACCCCACATGTTTCCACCCCAACACATCTCCCTCCATGCACATCCCCTCCATGCACGTTCCCATCCCTGCATGTTCCCACACCCACACATTCCCACTCATGCACGTTCCCCTCCATGCACGAGCCCCCCCATGCGCATTCCCCCCTTCCTCCATGGACGTGGGGCTCCTCACCCCCTCCTTCACACTCAAGGAAATCCCTACCCATCCCTTCCCTTCAGGAAGCACCACCCCCACAATGGACACGGGGAACCATTCCCCAATGTATTGACTTCCCCATTTGAAGACGGCTACCCCAGCACTGCACCCCACCCCCCCCAAACCCTCCACCTCAGCAGTACCCTAATAGTGCCTGGGGAATTCAGTTCAGCTTTATTGTCAATGTAAGGTGCACAAACACGAATCTAACAAAAAGTGACCTTGCAGACTCCTGAGGTACAAAAAAAAGCAAATGCAAGTGGTCATTATAAAGTAGTGCCAATGGTCATTAAGTGTGTACATGCATGTTGCCACAATGCCCATCGCCTGGAAATATGTTCAAGGACAGAGGCCAGCTGGGTCTGGGGAAGAAGCTCTTTCTGAACCTGGTCTGACCGGCTCGAACGCATCTGTAGCGCCTCCCAGAATGCAGAGGTGGGGGGGGGCAAACAGTCTGTGGCTGGGATGGGTGGAATCTCGAGTAATGCTGAGAGATTTCCTCAGACAGCGTTTGTGATAAATGTCCTGGGTGGCGGGTAGCTGGGTGATGTATTGGGCAGTTTTGACTACCGGCAGCAGAGTTTTCCAGTCAGAAATGGAGCGACTGCCGTACCACACCCTAATGCAGTTCGACAAGTATGCGCAATAAGGAAGGGTCTGACCCTCACTACTACCCCCCTCTCCCCCCAGGGGTACTTACCTGCGCTCCCGGGACAGATTCACTTTGCTAGTTCTCAGTGATCAGGATCTGTTGTAAACCCTGCTGATTGTGATGTGGGAGATAATAGACTGGGAAGCCTCACTAATGATATATTAATGTATGGCAATGTTATCTTGTGCCTTGCTGTCAAATTTTATTTGATAATTTTCCAGTGAACTCCAACAACTCAATGGGTGGAATTTTGTCATGTTTTACCTGAGTATGGTTACCATGGACAACATGATCTCCTGACCTTTCATGGCAGGAATCCTAATACGTCATTCGCATAATTGGAACAATCGGAACGGAAAATCCCGCTGGCGTGAAAGACTCCTGAGGACTCCCATTGGACTGTCCTCCCAGCCAGCTTTCCTGTCTGTTGAAAACGGAGGTAGAGAATCTCTGCCAATTCAACAAAAACTCCTGGAGGTGGGATTTTCCGCGCAAGTTATCGTGTGTTCCACAGCGGTGGAGGTGACCCGCCTTTGGCTGGCAGCAGGATCTTCTGGTCCCACCACTATTGACAGGGTTTCACGTTGAATGCACCTCTCGTCACCGGGGTGGCCACAGTGGAGGGTTGCTGTCAGCGGGACCGGAAGATCCAGCTGGTGTGAAGGGTGGGAAAATTCGGGCCTTGATGTATTAGCAAAAAAAAACTTTGCATGTAATGACATTTTTTTGTTTTCTAGCTGTTTTTCATTGGATCATTTGGAATCAAAACATTCACCTATCTGGTAAGCATTTATATTTATTTATTATTTATTAGTCACAACTAGGCTTACATTAACACTGCAAACTCCATCCACATTCCGACACCTATTCAGGTACACTGAGAAAGAATTTAGCACGGCCAATCTACCTAAGTCAACTCCTCAATTATACTCAACCTTGTAACAAGAAATACAACTCCACAATCTGCTGTGCATTAGCCAATTCACACAGGTAATCTTTCCTAGTAACCAAGAATTTTCAGATATATTGTGCATGTATTTTAAATTAACAAAGAGTGGGGGAGATCTACAAGGCACAAGTCAGGAGTGTGATGGAATACTCCCCAATTGCCTGGATGGGTACAGCTCCAGCAACATTCAAGAAGCGTCCAGGACAAAGCAGCCCACTAGATTGGCACCGCATCCACGAACATCTGCTCTCTCCATCACCAACGTTCAGTAGCAGCCGTGTGTACCATCTACAAGATGCATTGCAGCAATTCACCAAAGATCCTTAGACAGCACCTTCCAAACCCACGATCACTTCTGTCTAGAAGGACAAGAGCAGCAGATACATAGGGAACATCACCACCTGCAAGTGCCCCTCCAAACCACTCACCATCCTGACTTGGAAATAATTTGCCGTTCCTTTGCAGTTGCTGGATCAAAATCCTGGAATTCCCTCCCTAACAGCACTGTGGGTCAACCCACAGCACATGGTCTGCAGCGGTTCAAGAAGGCAGCTCACCACCACCTTCTCAAGGGCAACTAGGGATGGGCAATAAATGCTGGGCAGCATTCACGAATGAATAAAAATAAAAATTCCACGCCCATTTAGAATTCAAAGAGTTATAGAATAATTACAGCAAAGAGGCCATTCAGCCATTATTCCTGTGCTAGCTCTCTGCAGGAACAATTTAGCTAGCCCCATTCCCCTGCCCCCTCCCACACAGCCTTGCAATATTTTTCTACCACATCAAGTACTTAACCAATTCCCATTTGAGTGCCACACATGAATTGGCCTCACCCACATTCTCAGGCAATGCACCCCAGATAGGCACTCTCTCTCTCTCCGCAAAAAACGTTTTACAACAAGTCATTGTACAACTCACTGAGCCGTCATCAGAGTGCCTATTGACACCACCATGGCAGCCGGTGGGTTGGAGGTAAGGTAGGATTACTGAGGGACTCACAGCTCACTACGGCAAACCAGTTCATTTACTTGGCAAACAGGAGGCTGTTTAAGTAACTATACTATAACAGTGTACTCAAAGAGATTCTCTGTGAACTGCAGCAAAAGTCTCCACACAAAAGCCGAGTGGTTCCTCCAGTGAAATGCATACACATATTGATGAAGAGAAAGACAAGTTGGTGATACTTTTCATCCTGCACTCAATGTTAGATATGATTTCATGATGAGGCAGCACTTGCTGAACAGTCCTGAGTGTGCTGAAACATAAGAACATAAGAAATAGGAGCAGGAGTAGGCCATCTAGCCCTTCGAGCCTGCCCCACCATTCAGTAAGATCATGGCTGATCTGTCGTGGCTACAGGAAGCTACAGGAACAACCAATTTAAAATAACCAGCTCAGCTTGTAACATGATTCATTTATATTTGCTTGGAGTGACAGACATTCATACGCAGAGACCTATTCTCTGCAAGTAAAAGCTTTTTTTGAATTACTTCTGGACTTCCCAAATCCTATCCACCATCTAAAGTTTAGGTTTATTTATTAGTGTCACAAGTAGGTTTATATTAACACTGCAATGAAGTTACTGTGAAAATTCCCTGGTCGCCACACTCTGGTGCCTGTTCATGTACGCTTAGGGAGAATCTAGCATAGCCAATGCACCCGACCAGCACGTTTTTCAGACTGTGGGAGAAAACTGGACACCCAGGGGAAACCCACGCAGACACAGGGAGAATGTGCAGACCCCGCACAGACAGTGACTTGAGGCTGGGAATTGAACCCAGCTCTCTGGCACTGTGAGGCAGCAGTGCTGACCACTATGCCACTGTGCTGCCCACAAGGCAGGAGTGTGATGGAATGCTCGCCACATGCCTGGATACGTAAAGCTCCAACAACACTCAAGAAGCTTGACATCATCCAGTGATGCCCACATCCTACAAATAAAGTAAAAAAAAACTTACAAGGTGGTGGTCATGTTTCAACTATACAAAACCCTGGTTAGACCATACCAGGGGGTCTGTTAGCTCAGTTGGCTGGATTGCTGATTAGTGATGCAGTGTGACACCAACAGCATGGGTTCAATTCCCATACCCTCTGAGATTATCCGTAAAGGCCTTCTCAACCTTGCTCCTTGCCTGAGGTGTGGTGACCCTCAGGCTAAAACGCCACCAGTCAGCTGTCACCGCCTCAAAGGGGTGAGCAGGCCATCGCCCTCTGGGACTGTCGTGACAGTATAGACCACACCTGGAGTAGTGAGGTCAGTGTCCAGAAGGGTATGGTCCAGGGGAAAGCACAATGTCGATTTACCAGAATGAGAGCTGGACTCCTGTTGTCACACCACGAGGGGAGGTTAGGGTTGCATTTGCCAGAATTTAGAAGATTTAATATAAGTTTTAAATAAGGTATTAGGAGGAACAGTGTACAGAGAGAGAAAAACTATTTCTGCTGGTTGGAGGAGTCTAGGATCAGAAGGTGGAGTCAAAAGATTGGAGGCACACTTTTCAGGAATGAAATTTAGAAGCACGCCTGACAAAAAATTGTTCCCAATGGCGGGGCAGTCCAGAACCTTTTAGGACTGAGGTGAGGAGAAATTTCTTCACCCAGAGAATGGCAAATCTGTGGAATTCACTCCCACAGAAAGTAGTTGAGGCCAAAACGTTGTGTGATTTCAAGAAGGAATTAGATGTAGGGGGTTATTCCACTGGAGGGAAGAGAAGCCATTGAGGCCCCCCCTCCAGGCGGTTGAAAGTAAGTGGGTGTTGCTCTCTGGGCAGTGCCAGCCTGGCCCCTGGCATTGCCCAAGGGGCAAACTGGCAGTGCCAAAGGGGGTGGGGCTAGAGAACACAGGGCCTATTGGTGGGGGCAATTGGTGAGGATGGGGGGATCCATTGCCTCTCTGCATTGGGATGACTTGGACAGAGTGGAAAGAGATGATCAGGTATGGAGGGTGGGTCAGGGCTGCTGGAGGGTCGGGACTGTCGTGGGGTGGTGGATCGGGAGATCGGGTCTGCCCGAGGGGGTGGGGAGATCGGGGTTGACCGTGGAGGTCGGGGAGGCCACGATCGGGGGTTAGGGGGTTTGAAGGCCAGCTGTGGGAGGGTTGCAGGGCTGGCCACTGATTGGGAGGCTGTCAATGTAGGGTCATGGTGTATGAGTCAACTTTCGCACTGACAGATCGGCTCATGTGCAATATTCTGTTCAGCACCATGCTGCCAGCCTCCCGGGTGGGAATAGGTCTTGCCCAAAAATTTCCAGAGGGAATCCCGCTGAGGCATTCTATGACGCACTTAGTGACGGAGATTCTTTTTGGAAATCATGCTAAAAAAAAGGATTTACTCCCTTTTTTCTACGCACTTATAATTTTTTTGGGAGAATCCTGGCCATAGCTCTTGCGGCTGAAGTGATCAAGGGATATGTGGAGAAGGCAGGATCAGGATATTGAATTGGATGATCAGCCATGATTAAAATGAATGACTTGGGCCTGCTTCTAGTTTCTATATAGAGATTTGGAACTCTCTAATGCAAATGGAAATTGGTGCAAGGGCGGGATTTCGTCCCACTGATACGATTCCTGTGGCAGGCAGGAAGAGAAAACTCCCCTCCAACTATGGGATTGATTGATAGCTTTTTGTTAACCAAAGAGATATGACGCAGACGAGTGAAGGAGCAGAGAGACAGATAAGAAATTACCTGTTAAAAACCTGTTTAAATAAGTTTAAAGCACTTTCGTAGTAAGAACTTACCTTGTAGAACTGTTTAAATCATTTAAAAGCATTTTTGCGGGCTTTTTGTATTTACCGCTTTAAGAATTCTAAGGGAGTGGATTAGCAGGGAGTTGTGGGGGAGCAGGCTTTAAAACAGCGCCAGGTTTAAAAGGAGGCCTGGTGTAGACAGTGGGCAGCGTCGGAGCGGGCAGTGGAGTGAGAGGGAAGCAGAGTGAGCTACTAGGGCTTAGGAGCAAAAGGGCTGGGGAGAAAAAGGGCCAGGTAAGTTCGTGTTGAAATTTTCAATATTCCTACAGTGAATAATGGAGGGGTATGTGATGTGTTGTTTCTGTATGATGTGGGAGCTGGTGGACCCCAGGGTCCTTCCCAGTGACCATGTCTGCAGTAAGTGCAGGTTGCTGGAGGAGCTCCAGCTCAAGGTAGATGAGCTGGCCTCTGAGCTTCAGACACTGAGGCTCATCAGGGGGAGAGAGGGTGCCATTGTCAATAGGGTGCAAGTGACATCCACCCCCCCTAGACTGGCTAACTCTAAGGGTCAGGAACAAGAGGGGGCTGCTGAGAGGAGGAAGGAGGGTGGGGAGCAGAGGAAGGAGGGTGGGGAGCAGAGGAAGGAGGGTGGGGAGCGGATGCCTCAGCCGCTCAATCTGCATAACAGGTTTGAGGTTCTTGCTTCCAGTCTGGACGAGAATGAGGGAGGTGAGGTTGGTGAGCAAACTGCACACAGTACAGTGATGCAGACACAGGCCATAGGCAAAGAGAAGGTGAAAAGGAACATAGTTGTAATTGGGAATAGTGGGGTTAAGGGTATTGACACTGTCCTTTGTCACAATGACAAAGTGCACAGAAGGGTGTGTTGTCTGCCTGGTGCTCGGGTCCAGGATGTCACATCTGGGCTGCAGAGGAACCTGGAATGGGAGGGTGAGAATCCGGTCATTGTGGTACATGTGGGTGCCAACGACGTAGGCAAAATGCGAACTGAGGATCTGGGGAGGGAGTATGAAAAGCTGGGAACGGAATTAAAAAGTAGAACCGACAGGGTGGTTATCTCCGGACTACTGCCTGACCCGAGTGCAGACGGGCGTAAGGTTGATAAGATTAAGGAAGTGAATGGGTGGCTCAGGGATTGGTGTGGGAGGAATGGGTTTGAATTTATGGGGCATTGGCATCAGTATTGGGGTACGTGGGACGTGTTCAGGTGGGATGGGGTTGGTCTGAACTGTGCTGGGACCAGAGTCCTGGCGAATCGTGTAAATAGGACTGTAGACAGGGCTTTAAACTAATTAGGGGGGGGGAGGGTGCGAGGGTAGGTGACATTACGGGGTCTAAAGTTAAGGAGAGGGTACAGGTAAGGGAAGAGGCCGAGGATGTCCCAATAATAAAGGGAGTAGGGGGCATGAGTAAGGTTGGTGGCGTTCTGGCTAATAGGGTCCAGGTGAAGGCTGGGATGAAGGCACTTTATCTGAGTGCACGAAGCATTCGGAATAAAGTGGATGAGCTGGTGGCGCAGATCAGCACAAATGGATATGATCTGGTGGCCATTACAGAGACGTGGCTGCAAGGTGACAGGGACTGGGAGCTGAATGTCCAGGGGTATCAAGTGTTTAGGAAGGATAGGCGGGAGGAAAAAGCGGGGGGCGCGTAGCTCTGCTGATTAAGGATAGCATCAGGGTGGTAGCAAGGGATGATATAGGAACCAAAGAGCAGAAAGTGGAATCGTTGTGGGTGGAGATTAGGAACAGCAAAGGGAGGAAGATGCTGGTGGGTGTCGTCTATAGGCCCCCAAATAATGATCTGGAGGTGGGGCGGGCTGTTAATGCGCAAATAAATGCGGCGTGCAGGAATGGAACAGCGATAATTATGGGGGATTTCAATCTACATATTGATTGGTCGACCCATGTTGGACGCGGTGGGCTCGAGGAGGAGTTCTTGGAATGCTGCCGGGTTAGTTTCCTCGAACAGTGTGTGTTGGAGCCGACGAGGGAGCGAGCTATCTTGGATCTGGTGTTATGTAATGAGGCGGGTAGAATTAGGGACCTTATGGTGAAGGATCCTCTTGGGAAGAGTGACCATTGTATGGCGGAGTTTTTGGTGCAGATAGAGGAGGAGAAAGTGGGTTCCCGGACACGCGTCCTTTGTTTGAACAGAGGGGAGTATGGTAGGATGAGAGAAGAATTGGCGAATGTTGACTGGGGGAGCACGTTGGAAGGTAGGTCTGCTGAGGAACAGTGGAGGATCTTTAAGGAGATCTTTCTTGGTGCTCAGCAGAAATTTATTCCGATGGTTAAAAAGGACCATGGGAGGAGAGGTAATAAGCTGTGGATAACGAAGGAGGTGAAGGAAAGTGTTAAATTAAAAGCGGAGGCGTTTAGAGTAGCTAAGAGTAGTGGGCGAGAAGAGGATTGGGAGAGGTTTAAATGTCAACAAAGATTGACAAAGAAGTTGATAAAGAAGGGTAGGAGAAACTATGAAGCTGGGCTAGCGCTTAATATAAAAAAGGATAGCAAGAGTTTTTATAAATATATAAAAAGGAAGAGGCTGGCTAGGGTGAATGTTGGACCCTTAGAGGATGAGAGGGGGGACTTAGTGGTAGGGGATGGGGAAATGGCTGAGGTCTCGAATAACTTTTTTGTTTCGGTCTTCATGGAGGAGGACATGAATAGTTTGCCGGGTGTTAGCGATGGAAAGGTGGTAGGACTGGAGGGTCTCAATGACATTATTGTTACTAAAGAGGCGGTGCTTGACAGACTGGAGGGACTGATTGCGGACAAGTCCCCAGGACCGGATGGAATGCATCCGAGGGTTCTGAAAGAAATGGCGGAGGTGATAGTGGATGCCTTGGTGGTTATTTTCCAAACGTCGCTGGATTCCGGCGAAGTGCCGGAAGATTGGAAAGCGGCTAATGTTACGCCGTTGTTTAAGAAGGGTGGCAGGCAAAAGGCAGGGAATTATAGGCCGGTTAGTTTAACGTCTGTTGTAGGTAAAATGTTAGAATCCGTCATCAAGGAGGAAATAGCGAGGCATCTTGAGGGGAATTGCTTGATAGAGCAGACGCAGCACGGTTTCGTTAAAGGGAAGTTGTGTCTGACAAATTTATTGGAGTTCTATGAGGATGTGTCTAGGGCGGTGGATAGAGGAGAGCCGGTGGATGTGGTCTTTCTTGATTTTCAGAAGGCGTTTGACAAGGTACCTCACAAGAAGTTATTGCAGAAGGTAAGGGGGCATGGAGTTGGGGGTAGGGTGTTAGCGTGGATAGAGGATTGGTTGTCAAATAGGAGGCAGAGAGTGGGGGTTAATGGGTGCTATTCGGATTGGCGGATGGTGACTAGTGGAGTGCCCCAGGGGTCGGTGCTGGGGCCTCAGCTATTTACCATTTATATAGATGATCTGGAGGAGGGAACCGAGTATATGGTGTCGAAATTTGCTGATGACACCAAGATTGGTGGAACGGCAAATTGCGCGGAGGGTGTGGAGAGTCTGCAGAAGGATCTAGATAGGCTGGGCGAATAGGCCAGGAACTGGCAAATGGAATTTAATGTTGGCAAGTGCGAGGTGGTCCACTTTGGTGGGAATAATGGTAGGAAGGACTATTACTTACGTGGCGAAAAACTGCAGCAGGCGACGGTGCAGAGGGACCTCGGGGTCCTTGTGCATGAGTTGCAAAAACCCAGCCTGCAGGTGCAGCAGGAGGTCAGGAAGGCTAATGGGATGCTGGCCTTCATAGCAAGGGGGATTGAATATAAAAGTAGGGAGGTCTTGCTGCAGCTGTATAGGGCATTGGTGAGGCCGCAGCTGGAGTACTGTGTGCAGTTTTGGTCGCCGCACTTACGCAAGGATATTTTGGCCTTGGAGGGAGTGCAGAGGAGGTTTACTAGGCTGATAGCGGAGTTGAGGGGGTTGAGCTATGAGGAGAGGCTGAATAAACTAGGCTTGTACTCGTTAGAGTTTAGAAGAATGAGGGGAGATCTCATTGAGACGTATAAGATGATGAATGGGATGGATAGGACAGAGGTGGAGGGACTCTTCCTGCTCAGAAAGGACGGTAGGACTAGGGGGCACAGCCTCAAGATAAAGGGGGGGTGGTTTAGGACGGAGTTGAGGAGGAACTTCTTCACTCAAAGGGTGGTGAATCTCTGGAATTCTCTGCCCGTTGAAGTGGTGGAGGCTGCCTCGCTAAATATTTTTAAGACGCGGGTTGATGGGTTTTTGATAAGAGAGGGGATTAAGGGTTATGGGGAGAGGGCGGGAATGTGGAACTGATCCACGACAGATCAGCCATGATCTTACTGAATGGCGGGGCAGGCTCGAAGGGCTAGATGGCCTACTCCTGCTCCTATTTCTTATGTTCTTATGTTCTTATCTACGTTAAGGTGAGGCCTTGCAATTAGGTTGAAGCTCAGACAAAATTTCATGGACTGTTGGAATTGGCTTGGGGGAGGGGTACCTGGCTTTCTTGTGTTCCCCCTGTTCCAAACAGCAGCAGCCACTTAATTTTGCACCTCCATGTTCTTCGGGTTAAATCTGCAGACAGTAATCTTAAAAGTGTTTGTTTCAGTTGTTGTGATTCAGCTGCTTTGGTAACACGTCCTCCTCCATATTACAGGCTCTGAATGTAATTTCCATTCCTTTTTGCAGAGACATTGCATATCAATGGGACATTGAGATCCTCGGTCACCTTGCCGTGCACCTACAATGTTGAGTCTTATGGTTTAACTGCAATGTGTTGGGGCCGAGGCAGGTGCCCAGAAATATTTGCATGTTTGTGTGACAGCGTGTTGCTTAAAACTGATGGGAAAAATATCATCCACCGTTCTAACACAAAATACAATTTGCTTGGGGACATTGAGCGAGGTAATGTTTCTCTCACCATACACGATTTGACCATGAGAGATAAGGGTCTGTACAACTGCCGGGTAGAATATAGCGGACTGTTCAATGACAAGAAAGAAGATATAATGCTCAGCATTAAGTACGGTGAGTTCATGCAATTGATCTGATTACCAGTGATTGAATTTACCTTCCTATATTTCACAACTCATTGCTGAATCCATAGAATCCCTACAGTGCCATTCAGCCCATTGAGTCAGTACCGAGTCCCCGAAAGAGCATCTTACCCGGGCCCACACCCTTGCCAACCTGTCCCCTTAACCCCATACATTTACTATGGATAATCCACACAACTTGCCCATCATTGGTAAGCAATGCGCATATGCATGAGACAGCCAGAGTGGGATTGGAATTTGGTAATTTTGAGCAGTATGGTATTTAAAGAGCTAAGTTGTAAATCTAATTTTCCTGTTTTTTTTTCAGTTATAAGTTTATTGGTCTAGTTAGTTGGTAAAAAGGAACTACCCCAACCCACAGCCCCCGAGGGCAACTAGGGACGGGTAAAGAAAAGATTTACCAGGATGTTACCTGGTATGGAGGGGCAGCAGCCATGAGGAGAGGTTGGAGAAACTTGGTTTGTTCTCACTGCAACGACGGAGGTTGAGGGGGGACCTGACAGAAGTCCACAAGATTATGAGAGGCATGGACATAGCGGATTGTCAGAAGCTTTGTCCCAGGGTGGAAGAGTCAATTACTAGGGGGCATAGGTTTACGGTGCGAGGGGCAAAGTTTAAAGGAGATGTACAAGGCAGATTTTTTACGCAGAGAGTAGTGGGTGCCTGGAACTCGTTGCCGGCGGAGGTAGTGGAAGCGGATACGGTAGTGACTTTTAAGGGGCATTTTGACAAATACATGAATAGGATGGGAATAAAGGGATATGGTCCCCGGAAGGGTAGGGTGTTTTAGTTAAGTCAGGCAGCATGGTGGGTGCAGGCTTAGAGGGCCGAAGGGCCTGTTCCTGTGCTGTAATTTTCTTTGATCTTTGTTCTATTAATCTAGAAACCCAGCTAATATTCTGGAGTACTGGGTTCGAATTCCGTGATGGATGGTGGAATTTGAATTCAATGAAAAATATCTGAAGAATTTATTGATGACCATTGTTGATTGTTGGAAAAACCCATCTGGTTCACTAATGTCCTTTAGGGAAGGAAATCTGCCGTCCTTACCCAGTCTGGCCTACATGCGATTCCAGACCCACAGCAATGTGTTTGGCTCTCAACTGCCCTCCAAGGGCAACTAGGGATGGGTAATAAATACTAGCCAGCTAGCACCACAAATAAAAGAAAAGAAAAAAAGAGCTCTATATAAAAGAGAGACAGTAAACTTTGTGCACGTGATTGGACACAGCCTGAGTGAGGTAGCCAGAATGGGATTGCAATTTGTTAATTTTTGAAACAGTGTGGTAATTCAGTTCAGAGTGGGAGGAGGTGCTTTTTCTCTTTTTGTTTTCTTTCTTCTTGCTCGGTAGCTGTTAATCTGCAAGGGGAGCATTCCTAGGAAGGTAGGTGATATAAAGGCCTACTTTGGGTATCTACAGCAATAAGTGAAGGTAAGAATTTTTAATAAATGTTCTTAAATAATTGACTTGGTGATAGAAATGTCAGTTAGTGGGGTTGCTGCACTTGAGAGATGTGGGAAAATCGTGTTGCTTCCAGCGTCTTGTACGACTGCATCTGCAGGAATTGTACCAAATTGTAGCATCACTGACTGCATGATGGATTTTTCCAACAATCGGCAGTTGGATACACCTAGAAGCATGAAGGTGGCGGAAAGTGTCATAGGAAGGAGTTTTAGTGATGTGGTGACACCCAAGGTGGAGGCAGATAGATGGATGGTTGCTGGAAAGGGCAGGCAGTCAGAGCAGGAATCTCCCGTGGTCGTCCTCCTCTCTAACAAGCATACCGTTTTGGATACTGTTGGGGGTGGGTGGCCTATCAGGGAATAACAGCTGCAGCAGTCAGAGCAGTGGCACCATGGCTGGCTCCGTTGTTAAGTAGGGAGGGACAAAGAGCACTAGAGCAATAGTCCTATGGGGACTCTGTAGTTAAGGGTACAGATAGGCAACTCTGTGGACATGAAAGAGGCTCCAGGATGGTATGTTGCCTCCCTGATGCCAGGGTCCAGAGTATCTCTGAATGGGCAGAAAGCATTCTAAAGGGAGAGGGTGAGCAGCCAGAGGTCATGATACATATTGGTACTAATGACATAGGTAGGAAGAGTGACATGGTCCTGCAGCAGCACTTTAGGGAGTTAGTTAAAAAGCAGGACTCTAGAAGTCATAGAAACCCTACAATGCAGAAAGAGGCCATTGGGCCCATTGAGTTTGCACTGACCACAATCCCACCCAGGTACTACCCCCATATCCCTACGTATTTACCCACTAGTCCCTCTAACCTACACATCTCAGAACACTAAGGGACAATTTTAGCATGGCCAATCAACCTAACCCGCACATCTTTGGACTTTGGGAGGAAACCAGAGCACACGGAGGAAACCCACGCAGACCTGAGGAGATGTGCAAACTCCACACAGGCAGTGACCCAAGCTGGGAATCGAACCCAGGTCTCTGGAACTGTGAAGCAGCAGTGCTAACCACAGTGCTACTGCGCCACCCATAATCTCAGGATTACTCCCTGCGCCATGTGCTAGTGAGGCTAGAAATAGGAAGATAGTACAGCTTGACACATGGATAATCAGCTGGTGTAGGAGGGGTTTTCAGATATCTGGACTATTGGGACCTTGTCCGGGGCAAGCGAGACCTGTACAAAAAGGACAGTTTGCATCTAAGCTGGAGGGGCATAAATATTCCGGCTGAGAGGTTTCCTAGTGCCACATAGGAGGATTTAAACTAGTTTGGGGGGGGGGGGGAAGCCAAAGGGGACTGAAGGGGAATTAGAGAGTAGGGCCAGTAAGGGCTCTGTTTCTATTACAAAGACTTGGTTAAGGGAAGGACAGGATTGGCAGCTTAATGTTCCAGGATACAGATGTTTCAGGCGAGATAGAGGTGGAAGTAAAATGGGTTGCACTGCTGGTTAAGGAGAATATAACAACTGTATTGTGGGAGGACACCTCAGAGGGCTCATACAGTGAGACAATATGGGTAGAGCTCAGGAATAGGAAGGGTGTAGTCACAATGTTGGGGGTTTACTATAGGCCACCCAACAACCAGCAGGAAATAGAGGAACAGATATGTAAGCAGATTTTGGCAAGGTGTGAAAGTAACAGGATTCTTGTGTTGGGAGATTTTAACTTCCCCTATATTGACTGGGATCCATTTAGTGCTAGGGGTGTGGATGGGGCAGAGTTTGTAAGCAGCATCCAGTATGTAGATAGTCCAGCTAGGGAAGGGGCCATATTCGACCTGGTATTGGGGAATGAGCCCGGCCAGGTGGTCGATGTTTCAGTAGAGGGGCAGTTCGGGAACAGTGACCACAATTCAGTAAGCTTTAAGGTACTGATGGATAAAGATAAGGGCAATCCTTGGGTGAAGGTGTTAAATTGAAGGAAGGCTAATTACAACAGGCAGGAACTGAAGAGTGTAGATTGGGAGCAGATATTTGAGAGCAAACCAACATCTGGCACGTAGGAGGCATTCAAGTGTAATTTGATAGAAATTCAGGACCAGCATGTTTTTGTAAGGATGAAGGATAAGTATGGCAAGTTTCGGGAACCTTGGATAATGAGAGATATTGTGAGCCTAATCAAAAAGAGAAAGGAAGAATTTGTCAAGGCTGGGAGGCTGAGAACACACGAAGCAAGTGTGAAATCCAAAGAAAATAGAAAGAAACTTAAGCAAGGAGTCAGGAGGGCTAAAAGGGGTCATGAAAAGTCATCAGCCGGAAGGATTAAGGAAAATCCCAAGGCTTTTTATACATATATAAAGAGCAAGAGGATAGCCAGGGAGAGGGCTGGTCCATTCAAGGACAGGAGAGGGAATTTATGCATGGAACCAGAGAAAAAGGTAAGGTATTAAATGAATACTTTTCATTAATATTCACCGAAGAGAAGGACTTGGTGGATGATAGATCTGGGGAAGGGTGTGTAGGTAGTTTGGGTCATGTTGAGACTATAAAGAGAGGTATTCGAGGTCTTGAAAAACATTAACGTAGACAAGTCCCCAGGACCTGATGGGATATAGCGCAGGATACTGAAAGAGACAATGAAGGAAATTTCTGGGGCCTTGAGAGAAATCTTTGTATCCTCACTGGCTATGTGGAGGTCCCAAACGATTGGAGAATAGCCAGTGCTGTTTCTTTGTTTAAGAAAGGTAGCAAGGATAATCCAGGTAAATACAGGCTGGTGAGCCTTACGTCAGTGGTAGGGAAATTATTGGAGAGGATTCTTTGAACAGGATTTACTCCCACTTGGAAATAAATGGACATATTAACGAGATGCAACATGGTTTTGTGAAGGGGAAGTCATGTCTCACTAACTTGAACGAGTTTTGCGAAGAGGGTAGGGCAGTGGATGTTGTCAACATGGACTTCAGTAAGGCCTTTGACAAGGTCCCCCATGGCAGACTGGTGCAGAAGGTGAAGTCGCATGGGATCAGAGGTGAGCTGGCAAGGTGGATACAGAAGTGGCTTGGTCATAGAAGACAGAGGTCAGCAATGGAAGGGTGTGTTTCTGAATGGAGGACTGTGACTAGTGGCATTCCTCAGGGATCAGTGCTGGGACCTTTGTTGTTTGTAACATATAAAAATGATTTGGAGGAAACTGTAATTGATTTGATTAGTAAGTTTGTGGATGACAAAAAGGTTGGTGGAATTGCTGATAGCAATGAGGACCGTCAGAGGATACAGCAGGATATGCATCGGTTGGAGAATTGGGGAGGAGAGATGGCAGATTGAGCTTAATCCAGACAAATGTGAAGTAATGCTTTTTGGAAGGACTAACTTAGGTCGGAAATACACAGTAAATGGCAGAACCCTAAAGAGTATTGATAGGCAGAGGGATCTGGCTATACAGCTATATAGGTCACTGAAAATAGCACTGCAGGTGGATAAGGTAGTCAAGGAGGCATATGGTGTGTTTGCCTTCATCAGCCGGGGCGTTGAGTTTAAAAATTGGAAAGTCATGTTGCAGCTTCAAAGAACCTAAGTTCGGCTATATTTGGAATATAGTGTTCAATTCTGGTCGCCACAGTACCAGAAGGATGTAGAGACTTTGGAGAGAGTACAGAAAAGATTTACCAGGATGTTGCCTGGTATGGAGGGCATTAGCTATGAGGAGAGGTTGGAGAAACTTGGGTTTGTTCTCACTGGAACGATGGAGGTTGAGCGGCGACCTGATAGAAGTCTACAAGATTGTGAGGGGCATGGACAGAGTGGATAGTCAGAAGCTTTTTCCCAGGGTGGAAGAGTCAATTACTACGGGGCACAGGTTAAGGTGTGAGGGGCAAGGTTTAACAGAGGTATGTGAGGCAAGTTTTTTATACAGAGGGTGGTGGGTGCCTGGAACTCACTGCCAGGGGAGGTAATGGAAGCAGTCACGATGGTGACTTTAAAGGGGCATCTGGACAAATACATGAATAGGATGGGAATAGAGGGAAATGGTTCCCGGAAGAGTAGGGGTTTTAGTTCAGTCAGACAGCATGGTTGGTGCAGGCTTGGAGGGCCAAAGACCTCTTCCAATGCTGTAATTTTCTTTGTTCATAGTTCATTGGACACTAAGGGGCAATTTAATGTGACCTATTCACCTAACCTGCACATATTTGGACACTAAGGGGCAATTTAACATGGCTAATCCTCCTAACCTGCACATCTTTGGAATGTGGGAGGGAACCGGAGCACGTGGAGGAAATGCATGCAGACGTGGGGAGAATATGCTAACTCCACATGGAGAGTCACCCCAGGCCAGAACTGCCTGGTGCAGACTCGATGGGCACTGTAATGATTCTATGGGATTCTATGGGAATCCTGTACTGTGGCACCCAGAACTGTCCACAACACTCCTTTCCCAGTAACTATGTTCTCCTTAATGTCTAACTGGTTGTTGTTTAGATCAGGTGCCTCGTGTATGATGCCAGTGGCATGGGCTCAATCCCCAGATTGGCTGTGGTAGTTCAAGGAGGCCCTCCTCCTTGCCTTGCCCCATATTTGCAAAGTGGGGCCCCTCAAGCTTTTTTTTGATTGGATTTATTATTGTCACATGTTTTGGGATACAATGGAAAGTATTGGTTCTTGTGCGCTACATAGAAAAAGCATACCATTCATAGAGTACATAGAGGTGAAGGAAAGGAGAGAGTGCAGAATGTCGTGTTGCAGTCATAGCCAGGGCATAGAGAAAGATCTACTGAATGCAAGGTAGGTCATTCAAACTTCTGATGGCAGCAGGGAAGAAGCTGTTCTTGAGTCGGTTGGTAGCTGATCTCAGACTTTTGTATCTTTTTCCTGATGGAAGAAGGTGGAAGAGAGAATGACCGGGATGCGTGGGGCCCTTGATTCTGCTGGCTGCTTTTCCGAGGCAGCGAGAAGTGTGGACAGAGTCAATGGGTGGAAGGCTGGTTTGCGTGATGGACTGGGTACGATCCCAAGCCTTTGTAGTTTCTTGTGATCTTGTTCAGAGCAGGAGCCATATCAAGCTGTGATACATCCAGACAAGATGCTTTCTATATTGGCTTGAGGGGGCAACTGGCTTTCTCCTGCCCCCTTGTTCCACAACAGCAGCAGCTGCTTAATTTTGCACCTCCACAGTCTTCGGGTAAAATCTGCAGACACTAATCTTAACAGTGTTCTGATTCAGTTGTTGTGATTCAGCTGCTTTGGCAACACATCTTCCTCCATATTACAGGCTCTGAATATAATTTCCATTTTTGTTTTTGCAGAGCCATTGCATATCAATGGGATGTTAAGATCCTCGGCCACCCTGCCTTGCACCTACAATGTTACCGCTTACGGTTTATCTTCAATGTGTTGGGGTCAAGGCAGGTGCTCCAGCATGTTTCCATATTTCTGTTCCAACATGTTTCTTGCAACTGCTGAGAAAGTAATCACCTTTCGTTTGAAAAGATACAACTTGTATGGGGACATTGAGCAAGGTAATGTCTCTCTCACCATACACAATTTGACCATGAGAGATGAGGGTCCGTACTGCTGCTGGATAGAAAATAGCAGAGGTAATAACAAGAAAGAAGATATAATCCTCAGCATTAAGGACGGTGAGTTCATGCAATTGATCTGATTAACAATGATTGAATTTGCCTTCCTATATTTCACAACTCACTGCTGAATCCATAGAATCCCTGCAGAGTCATTCAGCTCATTGAGTCAGCACTAACTCCCAAAAAAACATCTTATCTAGGCCCACCCACTTGCCACTCTATTCCCCAACCCCGTGCTTTTACCATAGCTAGGGTGTAGAGAAAGATCAACTTAATGCGAGGTAGGTCCATTCAAAAGTCTGACAGCAGCAGGGAAGAAGCTGTTCTTGAGTCGGTTGGTACGGGACCTCAGACTTTTGTATCTTTTTACTGATGGAAGAAGGTGGAAGAGAGAATGTCCGGGATGCGTGGGGTCCTTGATTATGCTGGCTGCTTTTCCGAGGCAGCGAGAAGTGTAGACAGAGTCAATGGGTGGAAGGCTGGTTTGCGTGATGGACTGGGTACGATCCCAAGCCTTTGTAGTTTCTTGCGATCTTGTTCAGAGCAGGAGCCATGCCAAGCTGTGATACATCCAGACAAGATGCTTTCTGTATTGGCTTCAGGGGGTAACTGGCTTTCTCCTGCCCCCTTGTTCCACAACAGCAGCAGCTGCTTAATTTTGCACCTCCACATTCTTTGAGTTACCTCCCAATTCCTAAACTCAATCCCTTGATTAATGAAGCACACCATACGCCTTCTTGACCACATCCTCCACCTGTGAGGCCGATTTAAGAGTCCTATGGACCCAGACCCCAAGGTCCTTTTGCTCTTCAACACAGCTAAGACTCCTACCCTTGATATTGTACTCCTTCATTCCATTGGACCTGCCAAAATGGACTACTACACACTTATCTGCCTTGAAGTCCATCTGCCACTTCTCTGCCCAGTCTTGCATCCTATCTATGTCTCCCTGCAACTTCTGACATCCCTCCAGACTATCCACAACACCACCAACCTTCGTGTCATCGGCAAACTTACTAACCCATCCCTCCACTTCCTCATCCAGGTCATTTATGAAAATGACAAACAGCAAGGGTCCTCGAACAGATCCCTGGGGCACTCCACTGGTGACCAACCTCCACAACTACTCTCTGCCTTCTGCAGGCAAGCCAGTTCTGGATCGACAAGGCAACAGCCCCTTGGATCCCATGCCCTCTCACCTTTTCAAGAAGTCTTGCATGGGGAACCTTATCAAACGCCCTGCTGAAGTCCATATAAACCACATCCACCGCTCTTCCTTCGTCAATCTTGTTCAGAGCAGGAGCCATACCAAGCTGTGTTACATCCGGACAAGATGCTTTCTATATTGGCTTGAGGGGGTAACTGGCTTTCTCCTGCCCCCTTGTTCCACAACAGCAGCAGCCGCTTAATTTTGCACCTCCACATTCTTTGGGTTAAATCTGCAGACACTAATCTTAACAGTGCTCTGATTCAGTTGTTGTGATTCAGCTGCTTTGGTAACGTGTCGTCTTCCATATTACAGACTCTAGATGTAATTTCCATTTTTTTTTGCAGAGCCATTGCATATCAATGGGACATTAGGATCCTCAGTCACCCTGCCTTGCACCTACAGCGTTGCCTCTTATGGTTTAACTGCAATGTATTGGAGCCAAGGCAGGTGCTCAGAGATGCCTGTAAATCACTATGACAAAATGATTCTTGAAACTGATGGGAAAAATATCACCTATCGTTCTAACACAAAATACAACTTGTTTGGGGACATTGAGCGAGGCAACGTCTCTCTCACCATACACAATTTGACCATGAAAGATGATGGTCTGTACTGCTGCCAAGTAGTATATTGCGGAGACAATGACAAAAAAGAAGATAAAATCCTCAGTGTTGAGGACGGTAAGTTCATGCATTGATCTGATTACCAGTGATTGAATTTGCCTTCCTATATTTCACAACTCACTGCTGAATCCATAGAATCCCTACAGTGCCATTTGGCCCATTGAGTCAGCACCGACTCCCTGAAAGAGCATCTTACCCAGGCCCACCCCCTTGCCAATCTATTCCCCTAGCCCCACGCATTTACCGTGGTTAATCCACCTAACCTGCACATCTTTGGATACTAAGGGCAATTTAGCATGGCCAATCCACCTAACTGCACAGATTAAACTGGAAAATGGGAGGAAACTGGAGCACCTGTTGGAATCTCACACAGACGTGGGGAGAATGTGCAGACTTCACACACTCAGTGATCCAAGGCTGGAATTAGTTGGTGCAGACTTGATGGGCACTCTAAGAATTTTTAGTTGGGTACTATGTGATTCCTATAGTGTGGCACCCAGAGTTGTACACAATACTCCTTTCTCAGTAACAAAGTTCTCCTTAATGTCCATTACCAACTAGGTGTTGTTTGGATCAGGTGGCTGGTGTACGATGCCATTGGCATGGGTTCAATCCCCAGATTGGCTGTGGTAGTTCAAGGAGGCCCTCCTCCTTACCTTGCCCCATGATTGCAAAATGATGGTCCTCAAGCTTTTTTTAATTTGATTTGCTTTGATTCGTTATTGTCGCATGTTTTGGGATACAGTGAAAAGTATTGTTTCTTGCGGGCTGTACAGAAAAAAGCATACCATTCATAGAGTACATAGGGGAAAAGGAAAGGAGAGAGTGCAGAATATAGTGTTACAGTCATAGCTAGGGCGTAGAGAAAGATCAACTTAATGCAAGGTAGGTCCATTCAAAAATCTGATGGCACAGGGAAGAAGCTGTTTTTGAGTTGGTTGGTACGGGACCTCAGACTTTTGTATCTCTTTCCTGACGGAAGAAGGTGGAAGAGAGAATGTCCGGGGTGTGTGGGGTCCTTGATTATGTTAACTGCGTTTCTGAGGTAGCGGAAAGTGTAGACAGAGTCAGTGGATGGGAGGCTGGTTTGCGCGATGGACTAGGTTATGTTCATAACCCTTTGTAGTTTCTTGTGGCTTTGGTCAGAGCAGGAGCCATACAAGCTGTGATACATCCGGAAAGGATGCTTTCCATATTGCACATCCTGCATTAGAGCAAGGTGCCTCTGTTCTGCTGGGGACTATGGCTAACTACTTGCCCATTGGAGATTTGGAAGGTCAACTATCTCGTTTGTGTTTTCAGATCGTCCTTTTAAATGTCTTCCGGATAATGGAACTGACTATGCTACAGAATGCCAGTCGGTAAGAACATAAGAACATAAGAAATAGGAGCAGGAGTAGGCCATCTAGCCCTTCGAGCCTGCCCCACCATTCAATAAGATCATGGCTGATCTGAAGTGGATCAGTTCCACATTCCCGCTTTTTCCCCATAACTCTTAATTCCCTTGTCTATCAGAAATCTATCTACCCGTGACTTAAATATATTCAACGAGGTAGCCTCCACCATATCAACGGGCAGAGAATTTCAGAGATTCACCACCCTCTGAGAGAAGAAGTTCCTCCTCAACTCTGTTCTAAACTGCTCCCCCCGCCCTTATTTTGAGGCTGTGCCCTCTAGTTCTGGTTTCCTTTCTAAGTGGAAAGAATCTCTCTACCTCTACCCTATCTAGCCCCTTCATCATCTTGTAAATTTCTATAAGATTCCCCCTCAGCCTTCTAAACTCCAACGAGTACAGGCCCAGTCTATTTAATCTCGCCTCATAAGTTAACCCCCTCATCTCCGGTATCAGCCTGGTGAACCTCCTCTGTACTCCCTCCAAGGCCAATATATCCTTTCGCAAATAAGGGGACCAAAACTGCACATAGTACTCCAGTTGCGGTCTCACCAGTGCCTTGTACAGTTGCAGTAAGACCTTCCTGCTTTTATATTCTATCCCCCTCGCTATAAAGGCCAACATTCCATTCGCCTTCTTGATCACCTCCTGCACCTGCAGACTGAGTTTTTGCAACTCATGCACAAGGGCCCCCAGGTACCTCTGCACAGTAGCATGCTGCAGCTTTTCACCATTTAAATAATATTCCATCGTACTATTATTTCTTCCAAAGTGGATAACCTCACATTTGCCAACGTTATACTCCATCTGCCAGGTCCTCACCCATTCACTCAGCCTATCCAGAGCTCTCTGCAGACTTTCCGTATCCTCCACGCAATTTGCTTTTCCACTCATCTTTGTGTCATCAGCAAATTTTGTTACCCTGCACTCAGCCCCCTCCTCCAGATCATCTATGTATATAGTAAACAGTTGAGGCCCCAACACCGATCCCTGCGGCACTCCACTAGTTACCAACTGCCAACCAGAAGAGCGAGTTTTCTAATCAGAATTCTAATCAACATTCTGTAAACTGAGTGTGTGTCTTTACATCCCCTGTTTGTGATCAGAACTCTCCACTCACCTGACGAAGGGTCAGAGGCCCTAAAGCTAGAGGTTTTTGCTACCAAGTAAACCTGTTGGACTTTAACCTGGTGTTGTGAGACTTCTTACTGTGTTTACCCCAGTCCAACGCCGGCATCTCCACATCACTCCTGAAACAATGACAGCCAAGGACTTGTTACAAGCAATACTTTCTTCACTTGTTGAGTCGCTACTCCAGTGCTTGTGCTGTGCTGAGGGAGAACTCCCACACTTCTGTCACATGATTCTTTTGTAGCCGTGCTATCACATGACCACTCAGTCTACAAGTTACGGTGGCTGCAAAGACATTTAGAGTATAATGGCAGATGTAAAACCAGACTGCAATCTAAACTAATCTAAACTTCTGCTGTTCAGTTTTTTTAACATTCTTTGGTTTGATTTATTTATTCATGTGTCAGTTTGCAATGAAAAGTGTAAACAAATACCTTTCATAGAGTACATCAGAGAGAAGGAAAGGAGAGGGTGCACAATGTAATGTTACAATCACAGATAGGGGGCCCAAATTTACCATTTTCATTCAAAGTGCTGGATGGACTTGAAACTGGGGGCATAGACCTGTTCGCCGGCACCCCCATATGCACTCTATCTGAAAATAAACAGCGATTCCAAATCATGCTGCAGAAGCCCATAATCCTGCAACGCTGGTCGGTGCCTTCAACTGTGCACGTGCAAGAGAAAAGATAGAATGCTGCTCCCCTACCACCTCCCTCCTAGGCTGGATAATGCCTCTCCCTGGCCCTTACAGACACTGCCCCAACCCCACAACATTACTGACCCCTTTAACCCCCCACACCCCTGCCACCCAGACCGATTGTGATCCCCCCCACCCCCCACCGATCTCAGGCAGAGTGGGAGCGGACCCCCCCCCCCTCACCGATCTCAGGCAGAGTGGAAGTGGACCCCCCCACTCCCCCCCGCCTCACCAATCTCAGGCAGAGTGGTAGCGGACCCCCCCTTTCCCCTCACTGATCTCAGGCAGTGTGGCAGTGGACACCCCCTTCCTCCCACTCTAATCTCAAGCAGAGAGCCATTGGACACTACCTCCTCACTAACTGGAGCGCCCGAATCCGACTTCTGTGGCCATATCTATTTCGCGCCGACTCTGGATGGGCGAACACAGCAGTAAAGGGGGAAGTGCCGGTAAGGTTGGGCGTGCAGCCCATTAAATCAATTTAAATGCATGCAAACAAAAGTCCCAATTGTGGCCATTTTTGGGCTGCGGAGGCAGGTGCAGATCATGCTACTCACCTCACGCCCGACTTTGCCAAGTTTTCGCACCCAGAATAGGGCGCAACGCAATGGTAAAATCGAGTCCAGAGCGTAGAGGAAGATCAGCTTAAGGTGTGACGTGTCCATTCAAAAGTCTGATGGCAGCAGGGGAGAAACTGTGCTTGAGTCAGTTGATACATGACTTTTGCATCTTTCTCTCGACAGAAGAAGGTGGAAGAGAGAATGTCCAGGGTGAGGTGATTGAGAGCCTGAGGGGAATGACAGTCTGAAATGATTGACAGCTTGAGATTGCTGTTTTATTCCTGCTCAGCATAACGCCTTGGAAGGGGCTCTGTTGGTCTCTGTTGTGATATCGATGAAGCATCTTCTCCATCTCGTACCAGTTATCCCTTTGCCATGCACTACCTGTTCATTGGAAGAGGTGGTTGTGTGGGGGGTGGTGCGCGGGGGTGGGGCGGGGCTTGGAGAGAGGTCTGACGAATGTTTGACCGATGTGTATCTCCATTGCGGTGGGCCGCCCACATGGTGGTACAATTTTTTTTGTGTGGCATTGAAAAAAGCTGCCAATGGTGCCATAGCTTCTTCAGGTGTTCAATGTTTTGTGTTAAACCAACAGAATGCTGATTCTCTGATCTGCCGCTTCATGAATAAGTCCGCAGCTTTAGACAAGGAGGTGTGCAACAAAACAGGAGCTCCTGTTCCTGTGCAGGTGAGTCTCGGAATCCTTTACCTGTGCTGAATTCTCAAAGGCAAAGTCTAATTCATGTCTAATAATGAGGAACATTTTACCAGCAGAACTCTTATTGACAGAAAGTGGTGGTGATGTTGCTGACCTCAGTGGGTGATGGGGTCCAAAGGAAGTCATAGGAATCAGTACCTTGAGCCTGCTCCTCATGGCTGATCTCTCCCAGGTCTCCAATCCACCTCCCCACCTGTTCCCCATATCCCTTTAACCTGTTTTTCTAAATAAAAACCTATCTCTATATCTATCTCCTGCTTGAAACCATTCAATGATTCAGACTCCACTGCGCGATGGGGCAGCGAGTTCCATAAATTCACCACCCTCTCCACCTCATTGCAGTTTTAAATCTACCGCCTCTCAACCTATACCTGTGACCTCTTGTTCGAGGTTGCCCCACAAGGGGAAACACTTGGTCTACATTTACTGTTATCAATCCCTTTTAGAATTTTATATACCTCGATCAGATCTCCCTCATGCTCCAAAACTCCAGCGAGTACAAGCCCAAACTGTTTAATCTCTCCTCATACAAGAACTCTTTCGGTGCAGGCTTGGAGGTCCGAAGGCCCTGTTCCTGTGTTGTAATTTTCTTTGTTCTTTGCTGTTTCATCCCCAGAATCAGCCTGGTGAACCTCCTCTAAACTGCCTCCAACGCCACCACTTTCACAAATGATGTTCTTGTTGCCAATGATGATACTCTGTTTGTTGAGAACTCTGTAGGGACTCAAAACATTGACCCTGTTTTTCTCTCTCTGCACAGACACTGCTGAGTTTTTCCAGCATTTTCTGTTTTTATTTTAGATTTGTATCGGCAGCATCTATTTTACAAAAATCTCCTCCCTTGGCCTCTTGCTGTGAATTATTTAGCCTGGTAACACTCCTGGGCAGATTAATGGCAAGCTTTAGCCAGTCACAGGTGGAAACCATGGAAAAGTTACACTGCAAGAAAGGGGGACTAGCAAGGTGAATACTTACACTTACAGGAATAGGAAAGGAACCATTCACCCATCGTGGCTGCCCTGGCCAATGAGGAGAGAGAAAAAGAAAAGAAGAGAGCAAAAAGTTTAAAGTTTTTTTATTAGTGTCGCAGGTAGGCCGACATGAGCACCGCAATGAGCAGAAAATGCTGGAAGTTCTCAGTGGGCCTGATAGCACCTGCGGAGAGAGAACATTTCGAGTCTGGATGGTCGGAGAAATTGTTGGGTGGCGCAGTGGCACAGTGGATAGCACTGGCGCCTCCCTGGTTCCTGGCGCTGAGAGGCAGCAGTGCTAACCATTGTGCCGCCTGTAATCTTTCCTGTCTATCCTGTCTGGGCCATTCATAATATCATACACCTCAATTTTTAATTTAAAGTTACAAAGCCAATGATAAGTGTGGATCGCGCATATCTGAGTCCACCTCTTTGCTTACTCCAATTCAATTTCCAATTCATGGTCCCCCCCCCCCAAGAGAGACAGTGTATCCAAGTTGACAAGATAAGTCACAGTGCCCCATCTTGGACTTGATCTGTAGCTTGATCTTGGCCAAAAGGCTGAGATGTGATATACACCTCAATTAGGTCACCTCCTGTCCTCTAAGGAAAACAACCCTAGCCTATCACACTGTACCTGATCAGCTCATATCTCCTTTTATTCACTTTGAGCAGTTTTTTTTCACTTGTGTCGTGAAGAAAGAAGACTGTGGGAGTAATCCATAGAATTCCTACAGTGCAGAAAGAGGCCATTTGGCTCATCAAGCCTACACCAACAACAATCTCACCCAGGCCGTATCCCTGTAACTGTATGTATTCAACCTGCCAGTCCCCCTGACACTAAGAATCAATTTAGCATGGCCAATTAACCTAACCCACACATCTTTCGATAGTAAGAGGCAATTAGTATGGCCAATCCATCTAACTTGCACATCTTTGGACACTAAGGGGCAGTTTAGTACGGCCAATCCACCTAACCTACACATCTTTGGATACTAAGGGGCAGTTTAGTATGGCCAATCCGCCTAACCTGCTCATCTTTGGAATGTGGAAACAGGAACCCCCAGAGAAACCCACGCAGACACAGGGAGCACATGCGTACTTCACACAGACAGTCACCCGAGGCTGAAATTGAACTTGGGTCCCTGGCACTATGAGGCAGCAGTACTAACCACTCTGCCACCCTAATAGTAATAAAGCAAGTGACTTATGTTTCTGTGTGATTATTCCGATCTTTACCTGTGTGCTCTTTATTCACATGACTGTTCAATGCTGTTCAGAAGAACAATATTTCTTTGTTGAATGTGTTGAAAAAATTTATTTTTGCCTTCACTCAAAAATAACGCATTGCTTTACTCGACAGAAAGTTCTTGATTTTGCACAAGATGTACTCAACAATGTAACGGATTTGGAAAAGGTAAACGATACAGAGAAACACAAAATAGCCAGCCAATTCCTGGAACGTATGGAAAGTGCTGTGATAGCAGCTGCTCTGAGCTTACGCAAAGCAGGAAACACAAGTTGGACAACCCCCACCTTAGGTAAAGCTCTGCATCTACCTCACAAACAGAGAACGCTCCAGATATGCTGGACCTAACACAAGAGAGAGTAAAACCTGACTCTGTTATGGCTGATCCTTCACCACCCCCCCACCTCCCCACTGGACCATGAGATATAGGAGCAGAATTAGGCCATTCAGTCCATCAAATCAGTTCTGCTATTCAATCATGGCTGATAAGTTTCTCAACCCCATTCTCCCGTCTTTTCTCCGTAACCTTTGATCCCCTTACCAATCAAGAACCTATCTATCTCTGTCTTAAATACATTCAATGACCTGGAGTCCACAGCCTTCTGAGGCAAAGAGTTCCACAGATTCACCACCCACTGGTTGAAGAAACTCCTCCTTATCTCAATTCTAAAGGGATGTCCCTTTACTCTGAGGCTGTGCGCTCGGATCCTAGTCTCTCCTACTAATGGAAACACCTTCCCCATGTCCACTCTATCTGGGCCTTTCAGTATTCTGCAAGTTTCAATGAGATCCTTCCCTCATCATTCTAAGCTCTTGGTTAATAAGGGGATCAGGGTTATGGGGAAAAGGCAGGAGAATGCGGATGAGAAAAATATCAGCCATGACTGAACAGCGGAGCAGACTCGATGGGCCGAGTGGCCTAATTCTGCTCCTATGTCTTATGGTCTTATCAAGAATTTCTAGGGTCTCAGTAAGAAATAGCAGCAAGAGTAGGCCATTCTTCCCCTCACACTTTTCTCACCATTAGCAACTCCGCTATGGTTGGTGATCATGGGAAATCAACTCCTCCCATTCCCACTTAGCTCAAAATATGTTGTCCTTCTGCCTGTCAATATATTCAAATCAAAGTCTTTCATTCTGTCCCTTGTGTGATTTTTAAATATTCAGTCATGGAACACGAGTGTCGCTGACTGGCCAGCATTTATTGCCCATCCCTAGTTGTCCTTGAGAAAGTGGTGGTGAGCTTTACACATTTACCCCCTTGACCAGTGCACATTATGGACCAACCACAAAATGCATTGCAGCCAAAATTTCTTCAACACCAAACATCACTACCACCTGGAAGGACAAGGTCAGCAGGCACATGGCAGCACCTCCACCGTAAGTTCCACCGCCCCGCCCCTGTCACTGAAAGGCAACCTCCTGCCTTGGCACCTGAACCCATGCTCCCCTACTTACCCTGCCATCTCCATCACTCGTAATCCCTCCCTGTGACTCTAATCCCACCCATTCCCATACATGCCCACGTACTTAGGAAGGCAAATAGGATATTAGCATTGATTTCAAGAGGACTAGAATACAAAAACAGAAATGTTGAGGTTTTACAAGGCTGTGTTCAGACCACATCTGGAACACTGTGAGCAATTCTGGGTCCCGTATCCAAGGAAGGTTGTGCTGGCCTTGGGGAGAGTTCCAAGGAGGTTCACAAGAATGATCCCGGAAATGAAAAGCTTAATGTTTGAGGAGCATCTGAGGACTCTGGGTCTGTACTTGATGGAGTTTAGAAAGATGAGGAGGGATCTCATTGAAACTGGATAAAGTGGATGTGGAGAAGATGTTTCTATTAGTAGCAGAGACTAAGAATCGAGGGCACAACCTCCAAGTAACCCTTCAGAACTGAGATGAGAAGGAATTTCTTCAGCCAGAGATTGGTGAATCTGTGTAATTCATTGCCACAGAAGGCTGTGGAGGCCAGGTCTGTATTTAAGACACGGATAGATAGGGTCTTGATTGGTAAGGGGATCAGATGCAGTACTGGGAATGATCCGAGATCTTCAGTGGGCATTGCCCCTGGACCATAAGACCTTAAGATATAGAAGCAGAATTAGGCTACTCAGCCCATTGAGTCTACTCTGCCATTCAATCATGGCTGATTTGTTTCTCAACAGCCATTCTCCCGCCTTTTCCCCTTTTCCTTGTGGGGAAAAGGTGCATCTGATGGAGCAATGGAGAGATACCAGCCTCAGGCACGATGTGATATTCAAATCTTCTTTGCTTATTCCCACCAGCTCTTCAAATAGGTTTCATTGAAAGAGCCAACATCACTGAGAGTGACGTGATCACATTACAAGCCAAAGGAAACACCATGGGTGTTTACTCCAGCACAATTATTGGCAACGAGGACTCTGGTATGTTTCCACTTTATTTACCTGCAACCGTGAGTGAGTATTACAGAAATAACTTCCAAACTTTCCCAGGTGTTGTGTTATTACAATGATATAATACCTGGGCTTATTGGCTCTACAAGACAACAATCACTCATCAGGGATTGATTTGTTTTGATTTGATTTATTATTATCACATGTATTTGGATACAGTGAAAAGTATTGTTTCTTGCGTGCTATGCAGACAAAGCATACTGTTCATAGAGCACACAGGACAGAAGGAAAGGCGAGGCGCCGAATGTAGTGTTACAGTCACAGCTAGAGTGTAGAGAAAGATCAGCTTAATGTGTGATAGAGCCATTCAAAGATCTGATGGCACATGTTCTCAGACTTTTGTATCTTTCCCCTGAAGGAAGAAGGTGGAAGAGAGAATGTCTGGGGTGTGTGAGGTCCTTGATTATGCTGGCTGCTTTTTTGAGGCAGTGGGAAGTGTAGACAGAGTCAATGGATGGGAGGCTGGTTTGCCTGGGCTACCTTTGTAGTTTCTTGCAGTCTTGGTCAGAGCAGGAGCCAAACCAAGGATTTTTTCTATGGTGCATCTGAAAAAATTGGTGAGAGTTGTAGTGGACATGCCAAATTTCTGTAGCCTCCTGAGAATGTAAAGATGTTGGTGAGCTTTCTTAACGATAACATCGACGTGGAGAGATCAGGACAGGTTGTTGGTGATTGGATAAACATGTCATGGTTTAATTTAGTAAGATTAGGGATGTGAGAACGCTTTTATATCCAGTTAGAAAGCTTGAAAGCATCAGAGATGTGGTTCTTTAGTGTTATTGAAATAAGCTAAATCAGCAAACTGAGGGATAAATTAAAATGCAGCCCTTGAAGGCCTACTGTATCAGTATAAACAGAATCTCTGATGTATATTTAAGAGGTTTGCATGAATAATTTGAGAGCTGACTACATGGTTTGAAGGTGATTTCATTAGAGTGTTGACACAGGCTGTTATTTTGATCTCTGTTCTGTACAGGCGTGATATGGAGATGCCAGTGTTGGACTGGAGTGGGGTACAGTGAGAAGTCTCAGGTTAAAGTCCAACAGGTTTATTTGGTAGCATGAGCTTCCAGAGCATGATGAAGGTAGCTCGTGCTACCAAATGAGCCTATTGGACTTTAACCCGGTGTTGCGAGACATCTTCCCCTATGCAGGCAAGAGCTTTTACAATAAACCTTGCTGTTAGTTTGAACCTATGAGCACGTGGGATCCTCTGTATGGTTTACCCAGTTAAAAGGCTTCTTTTAAGGTATTTCTGCTTAATGTAACAAACTGTGCTATGCTTTAAGCTAACTTAAGCTAATTTGGCCTCATCAGCTTGGAATTCTGGGGCCAACCTGGAAACTTAGCTACATTCTCTGATAGTACAATGTAAGATCAACAGAAGCTTTCAAGGCCACAGAGGCTAGTTGTTGATGCAGCTGGAGTCAACTTGGACCCAAATCTTTAATAACATAAGTATTCAATTACATTGCGGACACAGATTGATGTTTAGTTAGTTTGATCCAGATTATGCTTTGAGTTTTTGACCAGCACAATGCTAGCTGGCTTTTGTTTCTTCTCTCTCTCTTTCTCTTAAGTAATCCTTATTTTACTTTCTGTAAAATGCTTATAAAAGATGCTTAAATAAGAACATAAGAAATAGGAGCAGGAGTAGGCCATCCAGCCCTTCGAGCCTGCCCCGCCATTCTCCAGTTGCGGCCTCACCAATGCCCTATACAGAATAAATAAATAAAGAAGTATTTACTTCAAACCAGTCATGCTCAAGTTTATTCTGAAGATGAAAACAAGACCTTACCATTGCATACCCCATCTTTTTCTCTTTTTGTGTAAAACCCACAATCGCTGACATAGTTAGGACATTACAATCTCAAAAGAAGTTTATAATATGATTAAAGGGGTCGATGAAACATCTGAGTCCTCGGGTTTGGACACGGAAGGTCGCAGTTTTGCCAGTGGCCACCTCCATGCTCCCTTTCCAGGGTCACCTGGCAGAGAATTTAGCCACAGGAGAGGAAGCAGACAGTCAGGAGAAGTGACCTCTTTGACCACCTGCTGTCTGGACCTATTAATGGCTAGGTCCAACACCCTTTCTCCTCACTGGCTCCCCTAATCACCTTCCACACAGGGTGAGAGCAGCTGTACATGTGTCTGTGCTCTGCTCAAAGCAAAGGTGAAACTAAGGCAGGGTTACACGACACAGGTCCCATTTAGTGGGGTCACGCAGATGTGTCTTAACGGCACATAAGGGCAGGGACCACTTCTGATCAGTGACAGGCAGCCAGGAAATATTGTAGTTTTTTTCCCATCTTGGTCAGAGCAGGAGTGATACCAAGCCATGGTACAATCATGAAAGGATGTTTTCTCTGATGTGCCTTCACTTTAATGTTATTGATTACAATTTGAAACTGAGACAGATAAGGAGATATTAGGACAGGTGACCAAAAACTTGGTGAAAGGGATTGACTTTAAAGGGCACCTCCAGGAGGGAGAGAGAGAGAGAGAGAAGAAGATACTGAGAGAGATGAGAGAGAGAGAGAGAGATAACAAGACAGAGCGAGAGAGCTAGCAAAAGAGAGAAGGAGAATGATACCATGGGAGAGATAGAGAGAGGGAGAGACAGCAAGAGAGATAGCGGGAGAGAGATACCGAGAGAGGGAGAAAAATAGCGAGAGAGAGAGATAGCGAGAGAGAGAGAGATAGCACGAGAGAGATCGATAAAATGAGAGAAAAATAACGAGAGAGAGAGATAACAAGAGAGAGATAGAAAGAGGGAGGGAGAGAGATACCAAGAGAGGGATAGCGAAAGAGCAAGAGATGGTGAGAGAGAGATAGCAAGAAAGAGAGCTAGCGAGAGAGAGAGATAGCGAGAGAGAGATAACGAGAGAGAGCGATAGAGATAGCAAGGGAGAGATAGAGGGGATGAGTGGTGTAGGACAGAGTGAATTGCATCACATGAAGCTATCAGAGATGGTTTGGTTCAAATCGGAGTTAGAATTGGAGGAGTGGTGGGATCTTGCAAGATAACAGGACTAAAGGTTGTTACAGTGATAGGGGGAGGGATAAGGCCATTAAAGAGAAAGTGAGAGCTTTAAGACAAAGGTTCGATTGTATTATTGGAGTTTAGGTAGTGAGAAGGGACCACATACAAATTTATAAAATTCAAACAGGGTAGATTCAGAAAGAATGTTCCTGATGGTGGGGGAGTCCATAAAGGGGGCCATAGTTTGACGATAAGGACTGAGGTGAGGAGAAATTTCTTCACCCAGAGGGTGGGGAATGTGTGGAATTCACTGCCACAGAAAGTAGTTGAGGCCAAAACGTTGTGTGATTTCATGAAGTTCTTGAAGTTCTCAGATCTTGGGGCTAAAGGGATCAAGAGATATGGGGGGAAGTAGGGATCAGGATATTGAATTTGATGATCAACCATGATCTTAATAAATGGCGAAGCAGGCTCGAAGGGCCCAAAGACCTCCTCCTGCTTCCAGTTGCTATGTTGAGCTTTGAGCAGAATCCAACACAGGTCAACAAGCACAGCAGCAGAGTTTTGGGTTTTGGGTTGGAGTAATGGCTCTCTGTGCGATTTCATTTTACTGATCTGATCTTTATTGGTCTCTACCTGCACTGGCAGTTGTACTCGCCTTTATGTCCTACAACAATTTGGAATCCATTACTGGTGCAACTTTGGAAGCAGAGAATGGCAGCGAGTCCCAGGAACGACCGGAGACCCAGTTTTATTCAAAGGTGGTGTCTGTGACCAAAGGGAACAGAGAGTCACATAAGCTGAATGGGACTGTGAACATCACTTTCCAGGAGGTTCAAGAGAAAGCAGTGAGTCGTCAGGTATGTTTTTCAGAGATTGATGTTATTCCTGTAAATCATAAATTAGTATTATCAATCATGGGGAAGCAGCGGCAATGTGGTCATTCCAGTGGGCTAGTAACCCGGAAACCCAGGCTAAATGCCCTGGGGACATGGGTTCAAATCCCACCATGGCAACTTGTAGAACTTATATACAGTTAATAATTATCTGTTTTGATTTATTATTGTCACATGAATTGGGATACAGTGAAAAGTATTGTTTCTTGCGCTACACAGATAAAGCATACTGTTCATTGAGTACAGAGGGGAGAAGGAAGGAAGAGGGTGCAGAATATAATGTTACAGACATAGCTAAGGTGTAGAGAAAGATCAACTTAATACAAGGAGGCCCATTCAAAAGTCTGATGGCAGCAGGGAAGAAGCTGCTCTTGAGTCTGTTGGTATGTGATCTCAGACCTTTTTATCTTTTTCTCGACGGAAGAAGGTGGAAGAAAGAATGTCCAGGGTGCGTGGGGTCCTTGATTATGCTGGCTGTTTTCCCGAGGCAGCAGGAAGTGTAGATGGAATCAATGGATGGGAGGTTGGTTTGTGTGATGGACTGGGCTATGTTCACTTTCTTGTGGTCTTGAACAGAGCAGGAGCCATACCAAGCTGTAAAAATTGGTGAGAGTCATAGTGGACATGCCAAATTTCCTTTTGAAAGTAGAATCTGGAAGGTAAAGCTAGTCTGAATAACGTTGGCCAGGAGACTATCATTGATTGTTGTAAAAATCCATCTGGTTTACTAAATGTCGTTTAGGGAAAGAAATCTGCCATCCTTAATTGGTCTGACCTACATGTGACTCCAGAGCCAAGGTAATGTGGTTGACTCTCAACTGCCCCCCAAGGGCAACTAGGGATGGGCAATAAATGCTGGCCACCCAGTGATGCCACTTCAAGAATGATCAAGGACTAATAACGATTAAAAAAAATCAAGATATTCCCAGACCATTGCTGCACTATTAGTGGTGTTGCATTTCAGACAAGATGGTCTTACAACTGAAGTTACAGCCCAGGGCTTGCTTAACATCAGGGAAAAGGGACCAGAACCTCAGCGTGCACCTAAAGCACTTGCAGCGCACAAAACGTAGACCGTTCCCCCCACCCTCCCCCCTCTCCCCTTGGATTCTGAGGCAGAGAGGGGAGAGGCAGTTTGCATGGATCTTGGGTATCCCCCCCCAGGATCCCACCCACCCGACCCAGCCTCAATTTTCAGGCTGGCGAGTGCTGATTGGAGCAAGGTGCCAAGTAGAAAAAGTTACCAATTTTGAATCTTGGAGCTAGGTGGGTGGGGCAGTCTCAAACCGAAAACCTCTTCAGAGTTTGGGTGACTTGGGGGCTCTGCATCTTCTACCCAGCCACTGCATCCATTCTACTCTTCCCCACTCCGACAACAAGATCGTTTCTGCTCCCCCCCGCTCACCCCCCCAAACTCCTCAGGCCACACTCTGCTCTCTGACCCTTGGGTTGGAATTTTACTGCCCTGCCCGCCATGGGAATCAGAACAAGCGAGGGGCAGACCGTGGAAAGGTCCATTGAGCTCTGTGAGATATTACGGTCTTGGGATGAGTGAGGCCGGAACATCCCACCCCTGAAGTGTGGTCCTGGGAATTAGACTCAGGCATGACGCTGCAGTACCCCTTCCTGGACACTGCAGTGCCTCTGCCCGGAGGGTCCGGAGAGTTGTCGCCAAATTGATTAGTTGACAGCTCTCCAAAGCGGGACTTCCTTACAAGGGAAGCAGGAAATCCCGCCATGCTGACAATCGATGCAATGGAGTGTAAAATGGTAGTGGAGATGTCAGAATCAGTGGGGATGCTGTAGTAATTTAGAAAAAGCAGCAGCCAATTTACTCACAGCAAGCTCTCGCAAACAGCAATAGGAAAATCTGTTTAATTTCTTCCAGCGGAGCTAGTGAATCTCTGGAATTCTCTGCCCCAAAGGGTGGTGGAGGCTGGATCATTAGAAGTACTTAAAGTGGAGGTGGATAAATATTTGATAGATTGAGGAATAGAGGGGTATGGGGAAATGGCACAGAGAAGGAGCTGAGGCTGGTATAGATCAGCCATGATGGTATTGAATGTGGGGCAGGCTCAAAGGGCCTGGTGACATATTCCTGCCTCTATTCTTTGTGTTCCTGTGAGGTAGGCATATCCTGGAGAAGACAATGTATTATCGATCGTTGAAGAAGCTGACCTCACCAGCTGCACCCCACTTCTTGATTTATTTTTATTTTGTTCAGGTGTGGGACATGGGCATCATTGGTTGGCCAGCATTCGTTGCCCGTCCCTAGTTATCCGAGGGCAGTTGAGAATCACATGTAGGCCAGACCAGGTAAGTCTGGCAGATTTCCTTCCCTAAAGAACATTAGTGAACCAGATGGGTTTTTCCAACAACCAACAATGGTCATCAGTAGATTCTTAATTCCACATATTTTAATTGAATTCAAATTCCACCATCTGCTGTGGTGGGATTCGAACCCTGGCCCCCCAGAACATCAGCTGCTGTGATAGTGGAGTCGGACACTTTAGGAACTTTCAAGCGGTTATTGGATAGGCACATGGAGCGCACCAGAATTATGGAGAGTGGGGTAGCTTGATCTTGGATTTGGACATAGTTCAGCACAACATTGAGGGCCGAAGGGCCTGTACTGTGTTGTACTTTTCCATGTTCTATGTTCTATTGGCTGAGTGTCTGGATTAATGAGCTAGCGATAATACCACTAGGCTATCGCCTCTCCCTAATTTGATTTGATTTATTATTGTCACATGTATTAGCATACAGTGAAAAGTATTGTTTCTTGTGCTCAATACAGACAAAAAATACCGTTCATAGAGAAGGAAAGGGGAGAGTGCAGAATGTAGTGTCACTTGTGCACAGTTGTGAAAGTGAATGCTCTAGTTTCTTGCTGGTGGGGGTATCTAAATTTGAAAGAGGGGAATTTAATTTTAGTGAGGCAGCCTTGCAATGAGCTTGTGTGAGATGCTAAGGCTTTGTGTCCGTGTTTGTAGGAAAAGCAACTGCCCTGAAAGCCTTGTGAATAGATAAGTTCCATAACTGTCCTCATCACAAATTACACTCGCCTACCCTCCAAGCTACAGTGGGACCAGTGGAGTCCAGTTTGAGTTCAGTTGATTTTTACAAACAAAATTCTTCATGGGATATGGGAATCGCTAGCCAGGCCAGCATTTGTTGCCCATCTCTAATTGCCCCTAAGAAGGTGGTGGTAAGCCATCACCTTGAAACACTGCAGTCTTTGTGGTGTAGGTACACCCACAGTGCCATTTGGGAGGAAGTTCCAGGATTTTGTCTGAACCACAGTGAAGGAATGGGCAATATATTTCCAAGTCTAGGGGTGGGATTTTCTGGCCACACTCGCCCCAAAGTCAGAAAATCCCGCCAGAGGCCACTGGATCTTTGCATGGTGGGAGGTTGAGGGGGGGCGGTTGAGGTTCGGGAACCTGATAGAAGCCTACAAGGTTGTGAGAGACATGGGCAGAGTGGATAGTCAGAAGCTTTTTCCCAGGGTGGAAGAGTCAATTACTAGGGGACATAGGTTTAAGGTTTAAAGGAGATGTATGAGGCAAGTTTTTTTTTACACAGAGGATGGTGGGTGCCTGGAACTTGTTCTTGGGGGAGGTAGTGGAAGCAGATACGATAGTGAGTTTTAAGGGGCATCTTGACAAATACATGAGTAGGATTGGAATAGAGGGATATGGACCCCGGAAAGGTAGGGGGTTTTAGATAAGTTGGGCAGCATGGTCAGTGCAGGCTTGGAGGGCTGAAGGGTCTGTTCCTGTGCTGTAATTTTCTTTGTTCTTTGTTCTTTGGTCGGTGTCCCACCCACTACCATTCCCATGGCAGGGAGGACGATAAGATTCCGGTGTATGACTTAATAGGGGTATCTAAAACTAGAGGGCATAGATTTATGGTGAGGGGGAAAGATTTAAAAGGGACCCGAGGGGCAACTTTTTCACACAGGGGGTGTTGCGTGTATGGAATGAACTGCTGGAGGAGGTGGTAGAGGCAGGTACAATTATAACATTTAGAAGACATTTGGACAAGTAGATGGATGGGAAAGGCTCAGAGGGATATGGGCCCAAACGCAGGCAAATGGGACTAGTTCAGTTTAGGAAACTTGGTCAGCATGGATGGGTTGGGCCGAAGGGCCTGTTTCCATGCTGGATATCTCTATGACTTGGTGACCCTAAATCAGGATGATGAGCAACCTGGAAGTGAACTTCCAGGTGGTGGTGCTCCCATGTGTTTGCTGCATTAGAATGTCACAGTGGGTCACAGAGGGATACAGCGCAGAAAAGACCCTTCAGCCCATTCTGAGCAGTAAGTGGCCGCTTTGGCAAGTCATGCTTATTATCTCTGCAACCTTTACTGGAAAAGGTTTCTTTGCTGCAGGACGGCTACACTCGTGAGCGGAGGCTTTGCGTCTTTTGGAAATCATCTGCAGAAGGAGGCTATTGGTCAACAGAGGGCTGCCAACTTGTAACTTGTAATAGTACACACGCAGAATGCAGCTGCAACCACCTCTCCAGCTTTGCAGTGCTCATGGCTCTGTACCCAATTGAGGTAGGAACCAAACTCCTGCCACCAACAAATGGAAGGACGGAGGGAGTGACAGGAACCTTTCCTGCACACTTACGAATGCCTTCACTTGCTTCCTGTAGCGTGGAGCACAGAACTGGACACAATACTCTAGTTGTGGCCAAACTAATGTTTTCCACAGATTGATCATGCACTAAAGCAAACTGATTTCAAATGTAATCGACACGTGTAAAGAATACATATTGTGGAATAGTTATTACGTTAATAACGGATGTCTCAAACTCCTATTGCAATTCGAGGAATGGCCACATGGGAATATTAATTACTTACTGTTGATATCGTGTCATTTGATTTTTATCCAAACACAGACAAATACACATGTTCATACACACATATATGCACACACACACACACACGCACACACACACACATATTCACACACAAGCATGCATACACGCACACACATTCACACACGCACACACATACACACATTCATACACAAGCATACACACACACATGCACACACATACATGCACATATATTCTCACACACACACACACAAAAAATTGTCTCACATTCTCATTCATACAGACAATGTTCTGTGGACTCAGGTTCAAATCCCATCATGGCAGATGGTGAAATTTGAATTGAATAAAAATTTGGAATTAAAAAAGTCCCCTGATGACCATGAAACCATTGTCAATTGTTCTAAAAACTCATCTGGTTCACTAATGTCCTTTAGGGAAGGAAACCTGCTGTCCTTACCCGGTCTGATCTACACATGACTCCAGAGCCACAGCAATGTGGCTGACTCTCAACTTCCCACTCACCTGATGAAGGAGCAGCGCTCCAAAATTCCAAATAAAGCTGATGGACTTTAACCTGGTGTTGTGAGACTTGTTACTGTGCCCACCCCAGTCCAATGCTGGTATCTCCACATCATGCCTCCTGAGATGGATATTTAGGAAAGGACGATAAAAAAATGCTGGCCCAGTCAGTGACACCCACATCCTCTGAATGAACTAAATTTAAAAAAAATCATATACACAAAATATTGAGACAGATCATCAGATCCAGTGGATATTGCAATAGCAGACTGGCACATTGCCTTGAGTGTGTGTGAGATTGTGAGAGAATGTGTGCGTGCATGTATGTGTGCGCGCATGTGTATGTTTGAATGCGTGTGTGTGTGTGTGTGTGTGTGTGTGTGTGTGTGTGTGTGTGTGTGTGTGTGTGTGTGTGAAAACATGACTAACTCATACGGAGTAATCCCTTGGCAATATTTAATTTGTTTTCCATTGTTTCCATTACTCTGTAGAATCCAACCCACAAAGCCGTTCTCCACTGGATTACCTTAATCGTATTGCCCATATCCTTGCTGTGCCTACTCATGTCCATAGGAACCTTCCTCTATTGCCAGTCTATTCAGAGCCTGAACACCACCATCCGAACACACCTGTGCATGAACTTGTTCCTGGCGGAACTGCTGCTTTTGATAGCAATGGAGGTCAAAAAAAATACAGTAAGATCACTTTGCGGACGATATCTTACCAACGATCAAATTTAAAATCTGAATTTTGGCCGATGTTCATTCATTTCCACATATAGATTGGGACTCGCATACTGTTAAAGGTTCAGATGGGGTAGAGCTTGTTAAATGTGTTCAGGAGAATTTTCTACATCAGTACATAGAGGTGTCAACTAGAGAGGATGCGATATTGGATCTCCTATTGGGAAATGAGTTAGGGCAGGTGATGGATGTGAGCGTGAGGGAACACTTTGGATCCAGTGATCATAACGCCATTAGTTTCAACCTGATCATGGATAAGGATAGATCTGGTCCTCGGGTTGAAGTTCTGAACTGGAAAAAGGCCAAATTTGAAGAAATGAGAAGGGATCTGGGAAGTGTGGATTGGCACAGGCTGTTCTCTGGTAAGGATGTAAATGGAAACTGGGAGGCCTTGAAAGGAGAAATTTTGAGAGTGCAGAGTTTGTATGTTCCTGTCAGGATTAAAGGCAAAGTAAATAGGGATAAGGAACCTTAGTTCTCAAGGGAGATTGTAACACTGATTAAGAGGAAGAGAGAGTTGTATGAAATGTACAGGCAGCAAGGAACAGATCAGATGCTCGAGGAGTACAAAACATGCAAGAAGCTACTTAAGAGGGAAATCAAGAGGGCTAAAAGAAATCATGAGGTTGCTTTGGCAGACAGAGTGAAGGAAAATCCAAAGAGCTTCTATAGGTATATTAGGAGCAAAAGGATAATGAGGGATAAAATTGGTCCTCTAGAAGACCAGAGTGATAGACTGTGTATGGAACCAAAGCAGATGGGGGAGATACTAAATGGGTTTTTTGCATCCTTATTTACTGAGGAAACGGGCATGGAGTCTACGGAAATTGGGCAAACAGATAGGGAGGTCATGGAACCTTTACAGATTAAAGGGGAGGTGCTGGCTGCCTTGAGGTAAATCAGAGTGGATAAATCCCCAGGACCGGACTGGGTATTCCCACGGACCTTGAGGGAGGCTAGTGTTGAACTTGGAGGGGCCCTGGCAGACATATTTAAAATGTTAGTATGCACAGGGGAGGTGCCAGATGATTGGAGGGTGGCTCATGTTGTTCCATTGTTTAAAAAAGGTTCCAAAAGAAATCCGGGAAATTACAGGCCAGTAAGTTTGACGTCGGTGGTTGGCAAGTTATTGGAAAGTGTTGCAAGGGATAGGATCGACAAATATTTGGATAGACAGGGACTTATTAGGGAGAGTCAACATGGCTTTGTGCGTGGTAGATCATGTTTCACCAATCTATTATAGTTTTTCGAGGAGGTTACCAGGAAAGTGGATGAAGGAAAGGCAGTGGATGTTGTCTGCCTGGATTTCAGAAAGGCCTTTGATAAGGTCCCTCATGGGAGGTTAGTTAGGAAGTTTCAGTCGCTAGGTATACATGGGGAGGTTGTAAATTGGATTAGACACTGGCTCAATGGAAGAAGCCAGAGAGTGGTTGTGGAGGATTGCTTCTCTGAGTGGAGGCCTGTGACGAGTGGTGTGCCGCAAGGATCGGTGTTGGGTCCGTTGTTGTTTGCCATTTATATCAATGATCTGGATGATAATGTGGTACATTGGATCAGCAAATTTACTGATGATACAAAGATTGGAGGTGTAGTGGACAGTGAGGAAGGTTTTCAAAGCTTGCAGAGGGATTTGAATTAACTAGAAAAATGGGCTGAAAAATGGCAAATGGAATTTAACGCAGACAAGTGTGAGGTATTGCACTTTGGAAGGACAAACCAAAGTAGAACGTACAGGGTAAATGGTAGGATTCTGAAGAGTGCAGTTGAACAGAGAGATCTGGGAATACAGGTACAGAATTTCCTAAAAGTGACGTCACAGGTGGAGAGGGTCGTAAAGAGTGCTTTTGGTACATTGGCCTTTATAAATCGGAGTATCGAGTATAAAAGTTGGAGTGTTATGGTAAGGTTATATAAGGCATTGGTGAGGCCGAATTTAGAGTATTGTGTACAGTTTTGGTCACTTAGTTACAGGAAGGATGTAAATAAGGTTAGAAGAGTGCAGAGAAGGTTCACGAGGGTGTTGTCGGGACTTGAGAAGCTGAGTTACAGAGAGAGATTGAATAGGTTTGAACTTTATTCCCTGGAGCGTAGAAGAATGAGGGGAGATTTGATGGAGGTGTATAAGATTTTGATGGGTATCGATAGAGTGAATGCAAACAGGCTTTTTCCACTGAGGCTAGGGGTGAAAAAAACCAGAGGGCATGGGTTAAGGGTGAAAGGAGAAATGTTTAAAGGGAATATTAGGGGGGGATTCTTCACACAGAGAGTGATGGGAGTGTGGAATGAGCTGCCGGATAAATGCGGGGTCACTTTTAACATTTAAGAAAAACTTGGACGGGTTGATGGATGAGAGGGGTGTGGAGGGATATGGTTCAGGTGCAGGTCAGTGGGACTAGGCAAAAAATGGTTCGGCACAGACAAGAAGGGCCGAAGGGCCCGTTTCTGAGCTGAAATTTTCTATGGTTCTGTGGTTCTATTTCAAGATATTAACTTAAGTTTGCGAGACTCTGTAACTTCATAGAATCTCTACAGTGCAGGAGGCGATTAAGTTGGGCCGAAGGGCTTGTTTCCATGCTGTAAACCTTTATGACTCTATGGCTCTATAATCCAGCTTGCCCTGACAACAATCCCATCCAGGGCCCGAAACCCATAACCCCATGTATTTACCCTACTAAACTCCTTGACAATAACGGTCAATTTAGCATGGCCAATCTACCCAACCTGCAATCTTTGGACACTAAGGGGCAATTTAGCATGGCCAATCCACCTAACCTGCACATCCTTGATCACTAAGGGGCAATTTAGCATGGCCAATTCACCTAACCTGCACATACTTGATCACTAAGGGGCAATTTAGCATAGCCAATCCACCTAACCTGCACATCCTTGATCACTAAGGGGCAATTTAGCATGGCCAATCCACCTAACCTGCACATCCTTGATCACTAAGGGGCAATTTAGCATGGCAAATTCACCTAACCTGCACATCTTTGGACTGTGGGGGGAAACCAGAGTACCCGGAGGAAACCACGCAGACACGGGGAGAACATGCAGACTCTGCACAAACAATGACCTAAGTTGCGAATCGAACCAGAGTCCGTGGCACTGTGAGGTAACGATGCTAATCACTGTGCCACCATGCTGCTACAAGACAATTAGAGTAGAAGGGGAACACGCCCATTGCACTTGCCAAGGTCCCAGTGATAACAACCTTGTAATTTATTGAAATGAATTTTTACTGTCACATTTTAGATTTTCTGTGGTATCATCGCTGGCACTTTACATTTCTTGTTGCTGGCAGCCTTTGCCTGGATGTGTCTCGAATCTGTCCAGCTCTTTCTCATGGTGCTGAACCTCAAGGTGGTGAACTTCTCCCGTGCCCGGGTCATTCGGAGGAGATTCATTTACCCCATCGGGTATGGGTGTCCGGCGCTGATTGTGATCATATCTGCCGCTGTGAATGCTGAAGGCTATGGGTCCAATGACATCAAACATGGCATGTGAGTATACAGACCACCTGAGCTGGGGTTGCAGTGTGGGGTAGTGCATGCACACTAAAATCAAGCCGGTACGGAGAGAAGAGTCTATCGAGACTTGGGGCAGGGATTTATATGGAATCATATAGACTGTGATTGGGGTGAGGAGGTTTGGTGGGGGCAGAGGCAGCAGAGGCATCTGCGGTCACTTCTGCTACTAATTCATCTGTATGTGGGGCATGGTGGCACAGTGGTTAACATCTCCAGTGAATTCCTGGCTTGGGTCATTGTCTGTGAGGAGTTTGCACCTTCTCCCCTTGTCGGTGTGGGTTTCCTCCGGGTGCTCCGGTTTCCTCCCACAGTCCAAAGATTGGCCATGATCAATTGCCCCTTAGTGTCAGGGGATTAACAGAGAAGATATGCTGGGTTACGGGGATAGGACCTCAGTGGGATTGTTGTCATAGTAGGCTTTTTGCACTCTATGGATTCTATGATTCTATGCTTCAGTGACTTCTCTTTTAAAATGCTCTTAAGATCTATGCATAGTAAGAAGTTTCACAACATCAGGTTAAATTCCAACAGGTTTATCTGCTAACACAAGCTTTCGGAGCACTGCTCCTTCATCAGATGAGTGGAGAATTGGCTTCACAAACAGGGCATATATAGACACAAACTCAATTACAAGGTAATAGTCAGAATGCCAGTCTTAACGGGTAATCAAGCCCTTACAGGTTCAAACAATGTGAGTGGAGAGAGGGTTAGGCACAGGATAAAGAGTGTGAATGGTCTCCAGCCAGGACAGTTAGTAAGATTTTGCAAGCCCAGGCAAATCAAGGGGGTTGCACGTAGTATGACATGAATCCAAGATTCTGGTTGAGTCCGTCCTCATATGTGCGGAACTTGGCTATCACTTTCTGTTCGGCGATTCTGCGTTGTTGTGTGTCTTGAAGGTCACCTTGGAGAATGTTTACCTGAAGACCAGAGGCTGAATACCCTGAGTGCTGAAGTGTTCGCCAACAGGAAGGGTAACACTCCGGCCTGCTGATTGTCGAGCGGTGTTCATTCATCCATTGTTGTAGTGTGTGTATGGTCTCCCCAATGTATCATGCCTCTAGACACCCTTCCCTGCAGCGTATCAGGTAGACAACGTTGGCCAAGTCACAAGAGTATGTACCGTGTACCTGGTGGATGGTGTTCTCATGTGAGATGATGGCATCCGTGTTGATGAATTGGCATGTCTTGCGGGGGTTGCTATAGCAGGGTTGTGTGGTGTGTGGTAACCGTTCTCCTGAAGGCTGGGTATTTGCTGCATACAATGTGGTAACCGTTCTCCTGAAGGCTGGGTATTTGCTGCATACAATGGTCTGTTTAAGGTTGCGCGATTGTTTGAAGGCAAGTAGTGGGGAGTGTGGGGAACCTTGGCACAATGTTCATCTTCATCAATGACGGGTTGAAGCTTCGAGGAAGTACTGGACGACAAACGGTACTCTGCCCGCTACGTCCCGTGTTTGTCTTCTGAGGAGGTCGGTGTGGTGTTTCGCTGTGGTGCATTAAAACTATTGCTCGATGAGTTGAGTGCCATAGCCTGTTCTTATGAGGGTGTCTTTCAGTGTCTATTATATTCCTCCCCATCTGGGCAGATCTTGTGTATACGGAGGGCTTGTCTGTAGGGAATGGCTTCTTTAATGTATTTAGGGTGGAAGCTGGAGAAATGGAACATCGTGAGGTAATCTGTGCGCTTGCGGTACAGTGAAGTGCTGAGGTGACTGCACTTGATGGAGATGCATGTGCCCAAGAATGCAACCGACTATGGATATTAGTCCATGGTGAGTCTGATGGTGGGATGGAACTTGTTGATATCATCATATAGTTGTTTCAATGATTGTTTGCCATGGCTCCAAAGGAAGAAAATGTCATTGATGTATCTAGTGTGTAGTATCGGTTGAAGGTCCTGTGCAGTAAAGAGGTCTTGTTCAAACCTGTGCATGACGATGTTGGCATATTGAGATGTGAATTTGGTCCCCATGGCTGTTCTGGATGAAGAACTGGTTGTTCAAGGTAGTCCAGGATGAAGCAGACAGATTGTAGAATTGTGTCTGGAGATTGGCAGTTGTTGGCGTTGAGTACTGAGGCAGTTGTCATTGTCGTGAGGGACACTCGTGTAGACTGTCGGGACATCCATTATGACGAGCAGTGCTCCTGGAGAAGGGGAGCATGACATTTTCTTCCTTTGGACTCATGGCGAACAATCATTGAACCAGCGACACGATGACATGAAGTTCCATCCCCCATCAGACTCACTGTGGACTACTGTCCATAATCAGTTGCATTCTTGGGCACATGCATCTCCATCAAGGATGATCACCTCAGCACTCACTGTCCCACAAGCCCACGGATAACCTCACGATGCTCCACTTCTCCAGCTTCCACCCTAAACATGTTAAAGAAGCCATTCCCTACAGACAAACCCTCTGTATACACAGCTGAGGAGAAATGCAAGAGATACTTACAGATGCTCTCGTAAGAACAGGATATGGCACTCGACTCATCGACCGACAGTTCCAACGCACCACAACAAAAAACCACACCGACCTCTTCCGAAGACAAACATGAGACGTGGCGGACAGAGTAGACTTTGTTGTCCAGTATTTCCCCGAAGTAGAGAAGCTGTGACATCTTCTTCGAAGCCTTCAACATGCCATTGATGAAAACGAACATCTCGCCAAGGCCATCCCCACACCCATACTACTTACTTTCAAACAACCGTGCAATCTTAAACACACCATTGTCTGCAGCAAACTACCCAGTCTTCAGGAAAATAGTGACCAGACACCACACAACCCTGTCACAGCAACCTCTGCAAGATGTGCCGCTTCATCGACACGGATGCCAGCATCTCATGCGAGAACACCATCCACCAGGTACACTGTACCTACTCTTGCGACTTGACCAATGTCGTCTACCTGATACACTGCAGGAAAGGATATCCTGAGGCATGGTACACTGGTGAGACCATGCAGACACTACGACAACAGGTGAACAGACACCGCTTGACAATCACCAGGCAGGAGTGTCCCCTTCCTGTTGGGGAACACTTCAGCAGTCAAGGGTATTCAGCCTTTGATCTTCGGGTAAGCGTTCTCCAAGGCGGTCTTCAAGACACGTGACAACGCAGAATCGCCGAGCAGATAGCCAAATTCTGCGCACATGAGGATGGCCTCAACCAGGATTTTGACCATGTGTGACCATGTCACACTACCTGTAACCCCACAACTTGCCTGGGCTTGCAAAATCTCACTAACTGTCCTGGCTGGAGACCTTTCATATCTCTTTAACCTGTGCTTAACCCTCTCTCCACTCGCATTGTTTGCACCTGTAAAGATTTGATTACCTGTTAAGACTTGTAATCCAACCATTATCTTGTAATTGAGTCTGTGTCTTTATATGCCTTATTTGTGAACCCAACTCTCCACTCATGAGAAGTGGGGGCAGCAGTCAGAAAGCTTATGCTACTAAATAAACGTGTTGGATTTTAATCTGGTGTTGTGAGACTACTCACTATGCCAAACCCAGTCTAACACCCGCATTTCTGTATTATGACCTATACATCTGTGGCCACTTTTATCATCTGGCCTTGTGTTTGACTTATGAAGAGAAATTGGACAGTTTAGGCCTATATTCCCTGGAGTTTAGAAGAATGAGGTGTACAAGATAATAGGGAGGATTGACAAAGTAGATGAGGAGAGGATGTGTACTCTTGTGTGGCAATCTAGAACAAGAGGTTATAGTTAAGGATAAGGGGTAGCAGATTTAATACCAAGAGGAGGAGAAATTACTTCTCTCAAAGAGTGGTGAGTTTTAGTGGAATTCATTACCCCAGAGTTCAGTAGATGCCAGGACATTGAGTAAATTAAAGGAGGAGATAGACAGCTTTTTAATTAGTAATGGGGTTGAAGGGTTATGGAGAACAGGCAGGAGAGTGGAGTAGAGGCCAAGACAAGATCAGCCATGATCATATTGAATGGCAGAGCTGGCTCGAGAGGTTGAATTGCCTACTCCCGCTCTTAGTACTTGTGAGTCTCATTATTTTGTTCATTAGCACTCCTGACAAGGCCTTGAGATGATTTACTATATAAAAGGTGCTTTTTAAAAATTTATTCATCGATTGTGGACATCGCTGGTTGGACCAGTATTAATTGCGCATCCCTGAGGGCATTTAAGAGTCAACCACCTTGCCATGGGGTCTGGAGTCACATGAAGCTAAGGACAGCAGATTTCCTTCTCTAAAGGACATTATGGGGTTTTATGACCAGTGGCAATGGGCGGCACGGTGGCACAGTGGTTAGCGCTGCTGTCTCACAGTGCCAGGGATGCAGGTTCATTTCTGGCCTCAGCCCACTGTCTGTGTGGAGTTTGCACATTCTCCCCGTGTCTGTGAGGTTTTCCTCCCACAGTCGCAAAGGCGTGCAGGTTAGGTTGATTGGCCATGCTAAATTGACCCTAGTGTGAGGGGGATTAGCAAAGTAAATGTGTGGGGTTACAGGAATAGGGCCTGGGTAGGATGTGGCTGTTACAGTCTCGATGGGCTGAATGGCTTCCCTCTGTACTGTAGGGCTTCGTTCTATGAATGGTTTTATGGTCATCGGTGGATTTTTATTGAATTTGTGTTTCACTGTCTACTGTGGTGGGATTTGAACATGGGGCCCCAGAGCATTACCCTGGCTCTGAGGATTACTAGTCCAGTGACAATACCGCTACTCCACTGTGTACATACGCAAGCTGGCACTGTGGTTAACAGTGCAGTCTGGTGTTCAGTTGAAGTGAGCTTCAAGGCAGAGGGCAATTGGATTGTGGCAGACTGAAGTAATTCATCTGCCATTATGATTTTTATCATCGATTTTGTATTACACACACACACACACACACACACACACACACACACACACACACACACACACACACACACACACACACACACACACACACATTGTAACTGGGATGTAGGAATTTAAAAACGACTCACAGGAAGTCCAAACTGATTTTTTGAAAAAAATATGTGGTGGGTTTAAAGTTGCTTCAATAGTTTAAAATTGTACCTTTCATTGCAGCTGTTGGCTAAAACTGGAAAATGGCTTTTTGTGGAGTTTCCTGGGACCTGTTTGTGTCATAATTTTGGTAAGACCTTGTATAGGCTGTAAGTTCTGCTTGACAAAGTTGTTGTACAAATCCTCACTGGACTCTTATCTTCTGGTTTCTATTACCAAACAGGCACTAATCTGTTCAATGCCACAGAGAAATGGAGGCTTTAGGCTCCCACTTGCAGAGTCTGCTGATCAATAGTTCTATCCTCATTAGAGAAATCATAGACATTACGGAGCACGGTGACACAGTGGTTAGCACTGCTGCCTTATAGCTCCAGGGACCCAGGCTCGAATGCCATCTTGGGTGACTGTTCGCGTGGGTTTCCTCTGGGTGCTCTGGTTTCCTCCCACACTCCAGTGATTTGCGGGTTAGGTGGCTTGGCCATGCTAAATTACCCCCTATTGTGAGGGGGACTAGCTAGGGTAGATGCACGGGGGTTTGAGGATTGGACCTGGGTGGATTGTGGTTGCAGACTCAATGGGCTGAATGGCCTCCTTCTGCACTGTAGGATTCTATGAGTAGAAGGAGGCCATTCGGCCCATGCCTTATTAGAAGAATAAGACTGTAAGATACCGGAGCAGAATTAGGCCATTCAATTAAGGCTGATAACTTTCTCAACCCGATTGTCCTGTCTTTTCCCCGTAACCTTTGACCCCTTTACCAATCAAGAACCTAACTATCTCTGTCTTAGATACACTCAATGACCCGGCCTCCACAGCTTTCTGTGGCAATAAATTCCACAGCTTCACCACCCTCTGGCTGAAGAAATTCCTCTATATCCCTTTATCCTGAGGCTGTGCCCTCAGATCCTAGTGTCTCCTGCTAATGGAAACATCTTCCCCACGTCCACTCTATCCGGGCCTTTCAGTATTCTGTAAGTTTCAATGACATTCCCCTCTCATCCTTCTGACCTCCACCAAGTACAGACCCAGAGTCCTCAGACTCTCCTCGTATGTCAAGCTTTTTATTCCTGGAGAGATTTTATCTCACTGTTAAGACCCAGGTCAGAAACTCCAAGGAGTTTTGTGAAGTTAGCCTAAACCCCAAGTACTATATTTGATTTTGGCATTAGGGTGAGTGTAAGATGTTTCAGTCCAGGTATGATTCAAGTGACCCACTAGGGAGCTTTTGTCAAACAAAGTTTATTTAAGAACACAGTTAGAATAGATCAGAAAGAAAGACCATAACTTTTACCAATTACAAGACTTAAACATGACACAGTATAATCCTTAACAGCTAGCTAACTATGTTGTTCCAATGGAAAGCAAACCCATAAACATCACCCTTTTTCAGACTAAGTTAGCACTAAAGCAAATTTGCTCGTGATGCTGGATTTGCAGCTCTGGATGAAAGGTATCCTCTCTAAACCATCCATCTCTTCCCTAAATCTATTCTGCCGAGTTATGACCCCTCAACCAAGGCCAGTAGATCCTTCCTATCCACTCTGCGGAGAGCTGTCAAAATTGTTCAGTTCCGTCTTTTCCTATTCCACAGAAAACAACACCAACCTGGCCAATCTTTCCTCTTTAGTCTTCGCAACACCCTTATGAATCTCCTTTGCAACCTCTCTAACACTTTGACATCTTTAATTTGAAGCCAATTTTCTTCCTCACTCCTGATCCTCCTGATGAGGTTATATTATTCTTGGAAAAGGTTTGAGCCATACTGTGTTTTAATTCCCCTCCATCCATGATATATAACACGTATTCCCATTATCTAAAGGGTTTCTTTCCTGAGGTTTCTGAGGGGGATGGGAGGGTAGATGCAGGAAGGATGTTCCCGACAGTGGGGGAGTCCAGAATAAGAGGGTCACAGTCTGAGGATTCAGGGTAGACCATTTAGGACGGAGATGAGGAGACATTTCTTCACCCATAGAGTGGTGAGCCTGTGGAATTCATTACCACAGGAAGTAGTAAATGCTGAAACATTGAATGTATTCAAGAGGTGGCTGGATATAGTACTGGGGGCAAACAGAATCAAATGGGGGGGAAAGCAGGATTAAGCTATTGAGTTGGGAGATCAGCCATGATCATAATGAATGGCAGAGCAGGCTCAAAGGGCCAAATTGCCTCCTCCTGCTCCTATCTTCTATGTTTCTATGCTATCAAAATTAGAGTAGCTTCTTGCACCTGCGTTGGAAACTTTTTGTTTTAACTTGTTTGTGGGACATGATGGCTGGGCCAGCATTTATTGCCCAATCCTAGTTGCCCGAGGACAGTTGAGATTCAACCACATTTCTGTGGCTCTGGAATCATATATAGGCCAGACCAGGTAGAGATGGCAGATTTCCTTCCCTAAAGGACATTCTTAATTCCAGATTTTTTTTATTGAATTCAAATTCCACCATTGGCCGTGGTGGGATTCGAACGCGACTGGAAATTCCCCCCTGAGATCAATGGATTTTTGTATGGTCCGCCAAATTTTCTGTCTCTCCCGCTACGATTGCCAGGGTGGGTGAGACGGGAGGGTTTTAGCTGGAATACTTTGTAACATACCTTTGTAAGGGTTATAAATCATGTCTACTTCTGAAATTAGGACAAGCCTTGTCAGTGATGGCCAATCCCATGGATGAATAAAAATATTTGGAGAACTCATGAATTGGATCATTTTCTTCCCATTACATGCTGTCTACTGTTAACTGTTAATGACGTGAGTTTTAGTCATGATTAGGAACTCCGAAGATGATCCAAATGATTCTATTTTTCAGGTGAATACAGTTCTCTTCTCCATTACACTCTGGATCCTGAAAGGGAAGATTTCCAGTCTAAATGCTGATGTGTCTACAATTAAGGAATCGAGGTAGGTGTTGCAAACTGACTGGAAAATTAAGCGAAATGTCTTTTAACAATCCGAAGGCTGAGAATCCCTCCGCGTCTTGTTCCGGAGATTTATTCTGGACAGAGATTGGCTGTTGTCCAGCGTGGAACAATCCGCAGTGTTTCAGATTGAAGGGATGGGACTCAATGCCCTCCCCCAGGCTGAAATTGGTAGCAGGGCAGGTATCGAGTGGGTGGATGGCTGATGGAGAACCCACTGCTCCCATTAAACCCTGGCCCAATGACAATTGATGCTGTTAAGTGAGCAATTACTGCCGACTTATGGGCCTCATCCTGTCACTGCAGGTATTCAACTCGTGGTGGGCACACAGTTGCCAGAGAAGCTCGATAAGTGAAACCTAGCTGAATTGTCTTGCTTGGGAGGGGGAGTGGGAAAGGGAGGCAGATGTGGGGGGTTGGGGGGGGGCTCTCTTGTTCAAAGACATTCAATGCCTGATCGAGGGTCCTAATATTGGCAAATGGGAACGCCACCCACTGGGAGCCATCTTGCTGCCTATTCTTCTGATGGTCCAGCACACGCTATCCCAGCTTTCGGACGCCACTCTCACTCCCTCTGTGGCCTTGCTGATCATGGGTTTACTGCTGGAAGCTACCCCCGCATCCCGCTCCCCCCCCCCCCAACCCCCCACACCCTCCCCCCACCCCCCCTCACTCTTGTGACCTTGTCTCAGGATTCCTTTGATTCTTACTCTAGCTCAGATCTTCCTGGAGGCCATTCAGCCCATCGGTGCTGGATCTTTGACAGAGCTATCCAATTAATCTAAGTATTCCTGCTCCTTCCATACTACTGTTCACTTGCCCCCTTTCCATTCATATATCCAATTCCATTTTGAGAAGTGTCATCACTGTAACAGGCAAAGGTGGAAATATCATAAAATCATAGATTCTCTGCAGTGCAGAGGAGACCATTTGGTACATCGAGCAGCGGCATTCACCAACATCCCACATAGGCCCTACCCCCGTAACCCCACATATTTACCCTGTTAGTGCCCTTGACACTAAGGGACAATTTAGCATGGCCAATCACATCTTTGGCGTTTGTTACTTGGTATTTCATTCAGAAACTCAGGTTAATGCTCTGGGGACACAGGTTCAAATCCGACTGGTTAAATCTGGAGTTGAAACCTGGCCTTAATACTGGTGAATGTGCAACTATTATTGACTTGCAAAAAAAAGCCCATCTGAGTGGCACGGTGGCACAGTGGTCAGCACTGCTGCCTCACAGCATCAGGGACCCGTGTTCGATTCCCGGCTCGGGTCACTCTCTGTGTGGAGTTTGCACATTTTCTTTGTGTCTGCATGAGTTTCCTCAGGGTTCTCCAGTTTCCTCCCACAGTTGAAAGGTGTGAAGATTAGGTAGATTGACCATGTTAAATTGCCCCTTAGTGTCCAAAGATGTGCAGCTTACATGGATTGGCCATGCTAAATTGCCCCTTAGTGTCCAAAGATGTGCAGATTAGGTGGATTGGCCATGCTAAATTGCCCCTTAGTGTCCAAAGATGTGCAGGTTAGGTGGATTGGCCATGCTAAATTGCCCCTTAGTGTCCAAAGATGTGCAGATTAGGTGGATTGGCCATGCTAAATTGCCCCTTAGTGTCCAAAGATGTACAGATGTCCATGTGATGGGCATCAAGTGTTGGCCTTGCCAGTGATGCCCACATCCCAAATAAATTCCAAAAAAAAGCCCCTTCCAGACAATGCATTCCAGATCGCCAGAATGTGATGGAATGGATTAATCAGCCTGGGTCTCTCCTCAGAATCTTCATCGACAAACTGGACATCAGATCACGATAGAATTGAACGTTGTCACATTATCTTCCACGGTCAAATGGACGTCCATGTTGATGGGTGGTGTTCATTTTGGGGTGTTCTAGGGAGCACTCACCCTCTCTGAAACCACACCCCTCTGCCAGTCAGTGTCTCCAGGCTGTAACATCAATGTTTTGTTTTCCGCTGTCTGTCAGTGTATAATGAGGATTTTCACTCAGAGCCTGCCCCTGTATGTTCACAGGATTCTTACTTTCAAAGCAATGGCGCAGTTTGTCATGTTGGGCTCTTCCTGGATCTTTGGCTTGTTCCAGATCAATGAGAATATGACTCCCATGTCCTATCTGTTCACCATACTCAACGTCACCCAGGGCATTTTCATCTTCTCCATTTACTGCTTGTTGAACAGCCAGGTAGACAAGTTTGGAATTTGATTTCTCACACACAGTTACATTTCTATAATCATCACTAGATTCAGTGTATTATAGTGTGTGTGAGTGTGTGTGTGAGTGTGTGTGTGAGTTGGATGTGTGTGTGAGAGTGTGTGTGTGAGTGTGTTTGTGAGTTGGATGTGTGTGTGTGAGTGTGTGTGTGAATTGGATGTGTGTGAGTGTGTGTGTGTGTGTGTGTGAGCATTGTGAGTATGTGTGTGTTTGTGTGTGTGTGTGTATGTGTTTGTGTGTGTGAAAATGCTGGAAAAACTCAGCAGATCTGGCAGCATCTGAGGAGAGAGGAACAGAGATGAGATTTTGCATTTGTGAAACTCTGTTACAGAGCTAAAGAAAGGGAGAAATGTGATGGATTTTGTTATGTTTAAGATGGGGTGGGATGGATGCAACAAGTTAGAAGGTCAGAGATAGGTTGGAGCTAGGAGAGATTATAACAAAGACGTGTAGGGCACAGAACAAAGGAGGTGTTAAAGGCAGTGTAAAGGAATAAACAAGATATTATTAATGGTATAAGGGTAAGACATCAGAATGTGTTTATAGGAGAACAATGGTCAGTAAGAGCAAAACCAAAGAACAAGTGACAGATGGCCCTGTGAGGGAGGGAAGATTGGATTGGGACAGAAAAAAATGTATTAAAAAAAGGATCAGGATGGAAGAGAAATGTCACAGACTAAATCCGTGCTGGAATTGCATAGTGTCACAGTGATTAGCACCGCTGCCTCACAGCCTCAAGGACCTGGGTTTGATTCCCAGCTTGGGTCACTGTCTCTGTTGAGTTGGCACATTCTCCCCATGTCTGCATGAGTTTGCTCCGAGTGCTCCGGTTTCCTCCTACAATCAAAGGATGTGCAGTTTAGGTGGATTGGCCATACTAAATTGCCCCTTAGTGTTTAAAGATGTGCAGGTTAGGTGGATTGGCTGTGCTAAATTGTCCCTTAGTGTTCAAAGGTATGCAGGTTAGGTGGATTGGCTGTGCTAAATTGTCCCTTAGTGTTCAAAGGTGTGCAGGTTAGGTGGATTGGCCATGTTAAATTGCCCCTTAGCGTTCAAATTGTGTAGGTTAGGTGGATTGTCCATGCTAAATTGCCCCTTAGTGTTCAAAGATGTGTAGGTTAGGTGGATTGGCCATGGTATGGGAATACAGGGATAGGGTAGCGGAGAGGGCCTGGGTGAGATACTCTGTCAGAGAGTCGGTGCAGACTCGATGGGCTGAATGGTCTCATTTTGCACTGTACGGACTCGATGATAAAGCCGTTGATCTCAGTGTTCAGTCCAGAGGGCTGTAAAATGTCTAATTTGAAGCTGAGATGCTGCTCCTTCACCTGGCCTCCGGGTTAACTGGGACACTGCGGAAGACCAAAGACAGAGATGAGAGCAAGGTGCTGAGTTCAAATGGCAGGCGATGGGAAGGTCAGGGTCATGCTTATGGACTGAGCGAAGGTGTTCCGTAAAGTGGTCACCCAGTCTGTGTTTAGCCTCCCCGATGCAGAGGAGACCGCATTGGGAGCAGCAAATATAATAGACTAAATTGAAGGAGGTGCAAGTGAAACACTGCTTCACCTGACAGGATTGTTTTGGGGGCACGGAGAGTGAGGAGGGAGGAGGTAAAAAGGGCAGGTGTTGTACCATCTGTGATGGTGTGGGAAATTGCTGTGACCAGGGGTAGGTTTTAGCCTCAGCTTTGGTGTCTGTTGGGCTCAGTAATGCTGAAGATTTCCTGTACTGTGTTACTTTACCAGGTGAGGAAGGAATACCTGAATTTCTTTAACAAGATGTTCAGATCAAAGAAAGTCGAAATATCTGATATCTACTCTTCCACCACGAACTCTCAGACTGTGATGGTGAGTAACTTAAGGAAGAACCAGTTCCTTAACTACTTGCAGTAGAGAGACAGACTAATCAGACTAAACTACACTCAATATAATCCTTCCAAATCCTCTTCATCGAACTCCAATTTCATCTCCCTTTCTTGCTCATATCTTTATCCCAACTTCCCATAACAACGTAATTAATATTTTTCACAACTACTTCTGTAGTAACATTTATCACATTCTAGCCACGCTTTGGTAAATACATTTCGCCAGAATGCCCCAATAGATTTATTCATGATGATCTTAAATTATAACCCTCCTGCTGCAGTGAATGGTGATTTAGTTGGGCACCAAATTCTTTGACTTCGCCGCAGCGGGAGTGTGGTGTGAATGGCTGGTAAGACCCGTGGGCTTAGCTTTGGTCTCCCTCACAAGTGAGAACAGCTCCTCTCTCTTTGCTTCATCAGATCCTTCATAATCTTAAAGACTTCTATTAAGACAAGGGCGGCACGGTGGCACAATGGTTAGGATCTGGGTTTGAATCCGGCCTCAGGTCACTGCCTGTGTGGAGTTTGTAAGTTCTCCCCTTGTTCGCATGGGTTTCCTCCAGGTGCTCCAGTTTCCTCCTACACTCCAAAGTGTGGGTTAGGTGGCCATAGTGTCAGGGGGGATTAGCGGAGTAAATACATGGGGTTGCGAGGCTAGGGCCAGGGTGATATTGTTGACAGTGCACACTTAAAGGGCCGAATGGCCTCCTTCTGCCACTGTAGGCATCACTAATGTAAATGTAATTTTTATACCTTCTCCAACCCCTGTGGGCAAGGTTTTCCAGTCGCCCCAGCCCCAAGTCTGGAAATTCCCACCTCAGCTCAACAGTCTTTGAAATGGACTGGTTTTCCATCCCATCTGCTATGATTCCTGTGGCGAGCAGGACTGAAAACATTACCCCTAAATCTTTTATTGTAATTATGGAGACCGGAACTGTATGCAGGACTTTAAATGTGGGCTGGAATTCTCTAATGTCGCTGCCAGCGGGAATGGAGAATTTGACGCTCAGCCAGATCTCCATTCACTGCAGCAGGACTGGAGAATCAAGGTCAGAGAATTCTGGTCATTGACTAATCAAGGTTCACAGATCTGTTATAGCAAAGAAAATCGACCCTGTCTGCACTAGCGCTCCAAAGGGAATTTCACTTAGTACTAGATTCCCACTACCATCTCTTTGTGACCTTACCTGATCTTCCTGGCGGATATCAATCCACTTCCCCCTTGAATACCTCGATTGGCTCCACCATATTCTCAGACAGCGCATTCCAGTTCCTAACCACTCGCTGGCTGAAAAGATATTCCCTCATGTCGCCATCGCTTCTTTTACCAAGAATAGAAACCTGTGCCCTCTGATTCTCGATCCTTTCATGGTTTCTCCCTAATTACCATCTCCCGAACCCCTCATGGTTTTGTACAAATCTCCTCTCAACCATCTCTTCCCCAGGAGAACAATGCCAATCTCTCCAACTGCAATTGAAGGCTCAATGCAAGTTTAACACAACCTCTCTGCTTTTCAATTCTGTCCTTCTAAAATGATTCAGCTTGCTTCCTTTAAATGGACTATTAATGGCGTTGACACTTTTAAGCAATGGTTTAAGGTGAAATTCTTACTGTTTGATGTTGAGCATCACTCAATCCAGGGGACCATTATTAAGAAGTGGGAAGTGTTGCTGGCTGGCCAGCATTTAATGTAGTAAAAAGTCTGACAACACCAGGTTTTAGTCCAACCGATTTATTTGATAATACTCACAAGCTTTCGAGGGGACTGCCTCTTCGTCAGGTGAATGGCGAGTTCTGGCCTCAGACAGAGCATATAAAGCACAGACAGTTTAGAGATTACTGATCAAAATGCGAATCCTTACACCTAACCTTGGGTTCATGTCGCACTATCTGTAATCCCCGTGACTTGCCTGGGTTTGCAAAACCTCACTTACTGTACTGTCTGGAGACAATACACATCTCTGTAACCTGTGATCAGTGCTCCTTCCACTCACATTGTCAGCCACTTCAGGTCTTGAACAGCAGGTTAGGTGTAAGGATTTGCATTTTGATCAGTAATCTCTAAACTGTCTGTGCTTTATATGCTCTGTCTGAGGCCAGAACTCTCCATTCACCTGACGAAGAGGCAGTCCCCTCGAAAGCTTGTGAGTATTATCAAATAAATCGGTTGGACTAAAACCTGGTGTTGTCAGACTTTTTACTGTGTTTAGGCCAGTCCAACGCCGGCATTCCCACATCAGCATTTAATGCCCATCCCTAATTGTGCGTGAGAGCATTTAAAGCCACATTGCTGTAGTTCTGGAGTCACAAATTGGCCAAACCGGGTTAGGACGGCAAATTTCCTTCCCTAAAGGGACATTAGTGAACCAAATGGGTTTTTCTGACAATGGTTTCATGCTCATTAGCAGATTCTTGATTCTAGATATTTTTCATTGAATTCAAATTCTACGATTTGCTGTGGCGGGATTCGAACCCGGGTCCCTGGAACATTAGCTGAGTTTCTGGATTAATAGTTTAACGATAATACCAGTAGGCCACCACCTTCCTCCCCTGATTGTTGCACAATGACATTAGTAAACCTGGTGGGTTTTCACAACATGGTCATCTTTAGACTCTTAATTCCAGATTTTTATTGGATTCAAATATCACCATCTGCTGTGGTGGGATTCGAACCCAAGTCCCCAGATCTTGCCCTGGGTCTCTGGATTACTAATCCAGTGACAATGCCAATATGCCACCTCCTCCCCACATTTGAACTTGCATTCTGAGAGCATTAGCCTGCGCCTCTGGGTGACTAGTCGAGTCATTACCACAATACCACCTTCACCCCTTAGAGGTCAGTTGCATGACTTCAATTACTTTCTTGTCTGTCTTTGACTCCAGTCCTCATCGCTTGCATAGACACATTCACGCTAGGGAGAATTTCATAGAATCCCCATAGTGCAGAAGGAGGCCATTCATCCCATCAAGTCTGCATCAACTCTTACCCAGGCCCTAACCCCATAACCCCACATATTGTTATCCCACTAATCCCCACATTTATGTATAAGAGGCAATCTGGCATGGCCAATCCACCAAATATGCACATCTTGCGGATTGTGGGAGGAAACCGGAGTACCCAGAGGAAAGCCACGCAGACGTGGGGAGAACGTAGAATTTACTTGATCTTTCATCAAAATAGTGCAATGGGAGCTCTTACAACCCCTTGGGAGGGAAGATGGGGTCTTGGTTTAACTTCTCAGGTGAAAGACACTTCAGACAAATAGCTGTCAAGATTTTAAGGATTGTCTTATAGACAGAGGGAGAGAGAAAGAGAAAAAATTGAGAGATCAAGATTTATGGAAAGGGGATCCCAGCAGCTGACAGCTTTTTAGTCAATATGTGTCATAAACCCCAATCATTACATGGGGAAATGTCATGGATGCAAATATTAACCAACATGCTGCATCGCTTAGCGATTGCAAAATACAAAATAAGACCATGCTGAAGGTGTAAATCAATAATGTTAGAATCATAGGACCTTACCATACAGAAGGAGGGGACTTGGCCCACTGAGGCTGCATCAACAATTATCCCACCCAGGCTTTATCCCCCTAACCGCATGTACTTACCTTGCCAATCCCCCTGATACTAAGGACCAATTTAGCATGGCCAATCTGACAACACCAGGTTTTAGTCCAACCTATTTATTTGATAATATACTCACAAGCTTTCGAGGGACACCCTCTTCGTCAGGTGAATGGAGAGTTCTGGCCTCAGAATTTAGCATAGCCAGTCCATCTAACCTGCACATCTTTGGACACTTAGGGACAATTTAGCATGGCCAATCCACCTAACCCGCACATCTTTGGACAATAAGGGGCAATTTAGCATGGCCAATCCACCAAACCTGCACATCTTTGGACACTAAGGGGCAATTTAGCATGGCCAATCCACCAAACCTGCACATCTTTGGACACTAAGGGACAATTTAGCATGGCCAATCAACTTAACAATTGCATCTTTCGACACAAAGGAGCAATTTAGCATGGCCAATCCACCTAACCTGAGATCTTTGGACACTAAGGGACTATTTACATGGCCTATCCGCCTATCAAGCACACCTTTGGACACTAAGGGGCAATTTAGTATGGCCAATCCACCTAACCTGCACATCTTTGGAGTGTGGGAGGAAACCGGAGCACTCAGAGGAAATCCATCCAGGAGGGGGACATGCAAACTCCATACAGACAGACAGACACCTGAGGCAGGACTTGAACCTGGGTCCCTGGCGTTGTGAGGCAACGGTGTTAACCACTGTACCACCATGAATAAGATGATACTGAAGATGTAAAATTTATAATGTTGTGTTTTCTTAGGTACTGAAGACGGTGAATGATGTCTCAGCAAAGTCAGAGGTTACCTGGACGAACTCGGACACTGAGGAAATGATGAAAAATGAGAACAAGAATCTCTGAATTCCAACATAGATGACCAACTGAGTTAAAAGAAAAGCAGTCCAAATACTTAAATATCAGCTGTTCTCGGTTTTAAGCTTCCTTCTGTCTTTTTTGAAATAATAGATCATTTTAATGTCAAACTCTGTCACAAAATGGTGGGGGAGCTATTAAAATGAATGCTTTTGATTTTGCATAAGTTATAATAACTCCAGGAGTCAGCTGTAAAAGAATACTGCTTTATTGCACAAAATAAAGTAAAGCAAAACTACAAGCCTGTGGTGAACACAAACAGTTCCCAACAGGGACAATGCAACAATGGACCCACTCAGGGTCTTGCTTTATACAGTGTTCAGTATACGAGCTCCATCTGGTTAGTTAATTACCAGTCTCCAGGGAGCTCCTTTTCAACCAGTTCTGCAGAGAGGTCAATCAGTAATTCCCCATGTAAGTCCTGCAGATTATCACACAAGTAAAATCAAATTGCCGTGTGTTTAGTAAAGCATGTCCAGCAGCAGCTAAGAGAAAGGACGGACAAGGAAAAAATAGGGGACAAGGTGTTGTTTGCAATTGAGACAATTAGTAATCAGGGTACTGGGTGCCAGCAAGCAGTTTCATCCCAGATGAGGTGTTGAAGAAGCAGCAGCAACAGAGAGAGAGAGAGGCAGCCATCCCCAGGAACAAGTTCAGCCAGAAATTAGGGGCCGAAGGCACCTAAAGAACAGGGGGGAAGGGCAGACCCCCTTTGGAAACAGCTCAGCTAGCAACAGATTGCCGAAGGCAAAAGCCAGTTTGTACGGAAGGTTGTGTTCTTCGCTGAACCTAAGACCGTTCCCAAGACACAATTGCTTAAGATGTATGGTGTGGGAATCACTGGCTAGATTTGACCAATAGTATTATGGCAGTTGTTTGGGAAAAGGGGCTATCAGCAGAATTTAGAATTGTGGGGAAACAGATACTTTTGGGTTGTTAGTCTTTGAGGGCTGTCTGTTAATTTTTTAAAATTTATTAGCATTACAAGTAGGCTTACATTGACACTGCAAAGAAGTTCCTGTGAAAATCTCCTGGTCGCCACATTCCGGCACACTGAGGGAGAATTTAGCACGGCCAATGCACATAACCAGCATGTCTTTCGGAATTTCCTAAAGTGTAAGATTGCTTTTTGCGGTGTTTTGTTATCTTTCTTCTACTTTAATAAATACTCTTTATTTGTTGTTATAACAGAGGCCTGAGTTCTCACTTGCTAAGATCCAGAAGAATAATAACATACCATGGAGCACTTGTCACATGTAACATCAGCGGGTTTTTGTAATATCCCTGCCTGATGCCCTATGTCTCCCAACAACTTGTATTTCTATAGCACTGTTAACATTGTACAATGTCCCAAGGATTGTTATCAAGCAAAATTAGCCACTGGGCCACCTGAGCAGATATTGGATACCAGTGACCAAAAACTTGATCAAAAATATAGGTTTTGAAGATTAACGAAGAAAAAGAGAGAGGCGGAGAGACTTAGCGAGGAGAAATCCAGAACGGAGGTTTGGAGAACATTCAGGAGAATGTGCAAACTCCACTCAAATAGTCACCCAAGGCCAGATTGGACCTGGGTCCTGGAGCTGTGGCACAATGGTTAGCACTCATAGCTCCAGGGGTTCAATGTTCAATCTGGCCTTGGGTGACTGTCTGTATGGAGCCTGCATGTTCTCTCTGTGTCTGCGTGGGTTTCCTCCGGGTGCTCCCATTTCCTCCCACACTCCAAAGATGTGCAGGTTAGGTGGATTGGCCATGTTAAGTTGCCCCTTAGTGTCCCAAGATATGTAGGTTAGGGGATTAGCCATGGAGAACGTATGGGTTATGGGCATAGGACAGGGGAGAGGGCCTGGGTAAGACTCTCGTCAGAGAGTCAGCGCAGACTCGATGGGCCGAATGGCCTCTTCTGCTAGAGGTAGACAAAAATGTCAACGATCGATGAAAGACTTGAATAAGGGCACTCACTGAGTGTTAAAATGGGCGGCGCCCATTTTTTAAAGAACTGTTAAATTGCCGAAAGCTAGGACAAACTTAGATAACAACTGAAGATGGTGGATGAATTCAGCAGGTTTGGCAGCAGCAGTGGAGAGAGGAACAAAAGGCCAGAGTTCTCCGGTCTTGCCGGTGGCCGGGCTTCTCCGATCCTGCTGAAGGAGATGTGGCTGAGTGCCAAATTCCTCATTCTTGCTGGCAGTGGAGACAGGACGTCCGAGACCGGAGAATTCCGGCTAGAGTTAATTCTTCGAATCCACACGACTGTTATTTTGCAAAAATGTGCTTTATTCCTAAAATAGCTGAAAGAATGTTACAGACATTTCAAAATGGCCATCAGCCAAAATGCAGTAACATTTAGCTTCTCTACATACATTGTGTTACACTTTGAGGTACTTCAATCCAGTCAAAGAAATATTACAGACGTTTCGAAATGGCCATTACGAATGGTATTTAAGTTGTCCGCTTCAACCTGAGGTGTTTCAGTACAATACATATAATATTCACTGTACACGTTCAATGTGGGTGGTATAGCCTTCTGCAGAGCTCAGGACAATCTTACCCCAGCCCGCCTCTCAGGATTTTGATTTGATTTGGTTTGTCACATGTATCAGTATACAATGAACAATATTGTTTCTTCTGCATTACACAGACAAAGCATACCGTTCATAGAGAAGGAAAGGAGGGAGTCCAGAATGTAGTGTTGCAGACATAGCTAGGGTGTGGAGAAAGCTCAACTTAAAAATGTGAGGTAGGTCCATTCAAAAGTCTGATGGCAGCAGGGTAGAAGCTGTTCTCGAGTCGGTCGGTACGTGACCCTCAGACTTTTGTATCTTTCTCCCGATAGAAGAAGGTGGAAGAGAGAATGTCCAGGATGCGCGGGGTCCTTAATTATGCTGGCTGCTTTTCCGAGGCAGCGGGAAGTGTAGACGGAGTCAGTGGATGGGAGGCTGGTTTGCGTGATGGACTGGGCTACGTTCACGACCTTTTGTGGTTTCTTGCTATTTCGGACTGTGTGCAAGGCTAATTTTATACATCATTGAGGTTAATGCTGGGGTGAACTGTAGCCTATCCTGGAACAAGAATGCTTTGAACCCATGAACTCAGTAAACGATGCAGCAGTTGTACTGCAAAGACAGTTTTGAAAATTTCCAATTTTTATTATGATTCGTGGGACATGGGCTCCTGCATTTATTGCCCAACCCTAGCTGCCCTTAGTGAGTGGCTCACAAGGTCACTTCAGAGGGCAGTTAAGAATCAACCACATTGCTGTGGCTCTGGAAACAATGTAGGCTGGACCGGATAAGGATGGCAGATTTCCTTCCTTAAAGGACATTAGTGAAAAAGATGGGTTTTTATATCAATGGTTTCATGGTCATCAGTAGATTCTCAATTCCAGACATTTTTTATTGAATTCAAATTCCACCATCTACCGTGGCGGGATTCGAACCCAGATCCTCAGAACATGAGCTAAATTTCAGGATTAATAAACCCAGTGATAATCCCATTAGGCTATCGCCTCTCCCCAAATTATTGCAGAAGAAATTGAGCAAGTTTTGAATCCCAGTGGCCTCGAGTGGGCTGTTAGGGATCAGGTCAGAAACTCAAAGATATATTATGAAGTTAGGCTAGACCCCAACTTAATGATTTTGGCATTAGTGCGAGGCTAAGATTTTTCACTCCAAGTGTGATTCTATTGATACACTGGGAAGTTTATATGAAAGCAAAGTTTATCTTAACAATATAGTCTAAATATAATGGATAAATTATGTTTTACCAGTTGAAATATTTACACATGACAAGATGCAATTCTTAACTGCTAACTTACCTCGACTGGTTCCAATTTAAGCAATGATCCCCCTAGATTTGAACTCTCTTTCAAAAGTCAGTTAGCAAACAAATCAGGCTCACGTGCTCACACTCCTCAAGCCTTTGAACACTTAGAATCATTGAATCATAGAATCCCAATAGTATAGAAAGTACCAATTTGGCCCATTAAATCTGCACTGATAACAATCCCACCCAGGCCCGTAACTCCACATATTTATCCTGCTAATCTGCCTGATACTAAACGGAAATTTAGCATTGACAATCAACCTAATCCACACATTTCACTTAGTAGGAGAGACTAGAATCCGAGGGCATGGCCTCAGGCTAAAGGGACGACTCTTTAGAACCGAGATGTGGAGGAATTTCTTCAGCCAGAGAGCAGTGAATCTGTGGATTTCATTGCCCCAGAAGGCTGTGGAGGCCGGATCGTTGAATGTATTTAAGACGGAGATAGATAGGTTCTTGATTGGTAAGGGGATCAAAGATTACAGGGAAAAGGGATAGGGAAATTTATCAACCATAATCAAATGGCAGAGCAGATATGATGGGCTAATGGCCTAATCCTGCTCCTATATTTTATGGTCTTATTCTGAAGTACACTTTTAAATGTCTGCTGTCACACATTTCTATTGACTGATTGTTTAACCTAATTTGTCATTCAATCTAACTAGCTCTGGTTTCATAGCCTCATCATTTCCCTTATTTAAATTTGAAACCAACTTTGTTTCTCCAAGTTTGGAATTCAACTTTTTGCCTGCCCCATTTGTGTTGTGCATTGGGTGGAGAATGTGTACCTTGTATTGAGGAAATTCGAAGGTGGCCAATTCTGTCTTGAGTTAGCCAATTCAAAACTCACAGGACAACTATCTCTGTGCAAAGATGTAACAAATTTATTTTACAACTAAAACATAGATCAAAGAAGTGGTCAGTTGACGCACTCTGGACATTCTCTCTTCCACCTTCTTCTGCCGGGAAAAAGATATAAAAGTCTGAGGTCACATACCAACCGACTCAAGAGCAGTTTCTTCCCTGCTGCCATCAGATTTTTGAATGGACCTACCATATATTAAGCTGATCTTTCTCTACACCATGTGACTGTAAAACTACATTCTGCAACCTTCTCTTTTCCTTCTCCCCTATGTACTCTATGAATAGTATGCTCTGCCAGTACAACACACAAGAAATAATACTTTCCACTGTATCTCAATGCATATAAAAATAATAAATCAAATAAAATCAAATTAAAATCTTGAACAAATAATTCTAGCTGTGGTTGAGGTTGGAGAATTCCAGCCAAAGTCTCAAAATTTAGTGCCAAACACTATGGAGATGAAAATAGAAGGAAGCAGTGCTGGTTCTAGTTGAAGAAAATCAATAGTAAGGATAAATAATGCAAAGGTAGCGGAGCATCTTGTGAATATCGATCATAATGTAATGTAACAATTGAGAAAGGGAGGCTTGAGTCTGGTGATAATTGATTGTAAGAAAGTAATTTGGATGAAATAAGAAGTACCTGAGCAAATTAATTGGAAAGAAAATGTGGCAGAAAGCCTGATGGATAATAATAATTTGCAATTGAAAAGAACCTTCAATGTAGTAACACTTTCCAAAGTGCTACAAATAAATGTTAACAAACAAAATTTGGCACTAAGCGATGTAAGGCGATATCAGGAGAGGTAACAAAAAGTTAGGTTTAAGAACAAACAAAGAACAAAGAACAAAACAGCACGGGAAACAGGCCCTTCGGCCCAATGAGCCCACGCCGCCATTTTAACATTATGAGTGCCCTCCTCTATCCATGACCTTTGTCTACACCTACTGGGGAAGATTGAGGGAAGACTAATTTAGGGACAATTTGTTACACCAATCGGCCGAAGAGCACGTTTTTGGGATGTGGGAGGAAACCAGAGCACCCGGAGAAAACTCACGCAATGACGGGGAGAATGTGCAAACTCCTGCAGACACCGGCCCAAATCCATGTGTCTGCACAGCAAACAGTGATAGTCACTGAGCTGTCGTGTTGCCCATCAGATGGTCCAGTTTAAGCGTACACTAACGACGTGAAGCACTAGGCAACTCTTGAAGCAACATCCAAGAGCAGCCCTCGCACGACCCACCGCGTGTATGCCCTTTGTTGGACAACAAGGTGAACCAACTTCAAACAATGTTTTTATAGGAGAAGAGAGATGGAGAGGCAGAAAAGTGTCAGCCTGAAATTCTAAAATTTAAGAGCTGGACAAGCTCTTAGATATTAAAATTGGGAATGAGCAGGAGTTCAGGATTGGAGCAGCACAGTTGACATCTTGGCGGGTTGGATGTTACAGACAGGATGAGCCCACGGGAAGGTGTAAAAAAAGGGTGTGAATTTTAAGAGCGAGACTTGTTCAGGAGCCGCTGTAGCTCAGTGGTAAATGGGGCACAGCACAGGGGAAAAGGACAAAGGTTGGTCAATGTAAGAAAGAGTGTAATTAGGGTGCAGATCAGACATTCTCGCAAAAACAAATGTGAAGGTGATGCTGCAAAGGACGAGAGTTATTTTTGATAAGCGGAGAAATTAAAATTAAATGAGGCTTTAGTGGGGCAAAGTCACCAATTCAGAGGATCTGGGGGGGGGTGCGGGGGGTGGGGTGTGGGGGGTGGAGGTGGTGCGTGATAATTCCAACAGCAAATACTAACTGTAAAACAACAATGCCTGAGATAGCTTGGCCACAATCTTCTGATGGATAATGGCTGTATACCCAAAGACCATGGGAAACTAGAGACTCGTTCCTGACCTCCTGAGCTGTCCATACCTCCCCTACAAAGAAACCTGCAGGTGAGATATCTTGATTTGATTTATTATTGTCACATGTATTGGGATACGGTGAAAAGTATTGTTTCTCGCGTGCTACACAGGCAAAACATACCGTTCAGAGAGTACGTAGGGGAGAAGGGAAGGAGAGAGTGCAGAATGCAATGTAACAGTCATAGCTCAGGTGTAGAGAAAGATCAGCTTAATATTAGGTAGGTCCATTCAAAAGTCTGATGGCAGCAGGGGAGAAGCTGTCTTGTTGGTGTGTAACCTCAGAGCTTTGTATATTTTTTCCCACGGAAGAAGGTGGAAGAGAGAATGTCAGGGGTGTGTGGGCCCTTAATTATGCTGGCTGCTTTGCCAAGGCAGCAGTAAGTGTAGACGGAGTCAATGGATGGGAGGCTGGTTTGCGTGATGGACTGGGCTACATTTGCAATATTTTGTAGTTTCTTCTCATCTTGGACAGGGCAGGAGCCCATACCAAGCTGTGATACAACCAGAAAGAATGCTTTCTTGAGTTCTTGAGTTGGTTGGTACATGACCTCAGACTTTTATATCTTCTCCTGACAGGTGAAAGTGGAAGAGAGAATGTCCGGGGTGCGAGGGGTCCTTGATTATGCCGGCTGCTTTCCTGAGGCAGCGGGAAGTGTAGACAGAGTCCGTGGATGAGAGGCTGGTTTGCGTTCACAACCCTTTGAAGTTTCTTGACATGAAGATGGTGGGCACTGGGGAGACAAACACTGACAACATCCTGGTAAACCTCCTCTGCACTCTCTCCAGGGTGTCCACGTCCTTCCGGTAGTAAGGCGACCAGAACTGGATGCAGTACTCCAAATGCGGTCTGACCAACGTGCTATACAACTGCAACATTAGACGCCAGCTTTTATACTCTATACCCCTTCCTATAAAGGCAAACATACCATAAGCCTTCATCGCCACCTTCTCCACCTGTACTGCCACCTTCAAAAACTTGTGCACTTGCACGTCTAGGTCCCTCTGTGTTTCTATAGTTTTAATAGTCCCACCATTTATCGTATAACTCCCCCCTACATCATGTCCTCTGACTGTCTGGAAGGGTGAGTAGAAACAGAAAGCTTTGTTGGCCCATGCCGAGGGTCCAGAGAGTAAAGGCCAGTGAGTCACGCACTCCCCCAAGCCCCCACCCCCTCCCTCCTCCACGGAGAATGTGGCAGTGAACCGTCAGGGAGCTGAATCTCCTGAGTCACACCAGGCCGGTGGCTTAAGAGAAAGTTGACCACGACGGTGCCAATGCGATGGAAGGCTGTCACGGTTGACTTGGTGAAGCAACGCTCTTTGGGGGATTCAAAGGGAAGGCGCGCCTGTCATAACATGTAGGCCGTGAATTATAATCGATGACGCAGGACTATTTGAACCGAACACGGTGCCTCTGCACCACCCAGACTTTAGCTTGGCAATTGCTTCCACTTCCTGAAGTGTAGTGCAGCATCAGATCGAAGCGGGGGATAAGCAAACTTAGTTGTTAACAGTGGTTGTCAAAGGCAGCGCATGGCCATCGGGTTTGAGATGATGGTGTTTGATTGTTTCATTCATTGTGGTTCTGTATCCGTGACGTCCAATCAACCCTAGTCCTTGCTGGCTGAGTTTGATAAGAGCATCACGCACAAGGTGCAAATTCTGACTTGTGGTAGTCACTGTTTGGTTGACCCACTCTGTTTTCTCCACCTGTTTCTGTTACTCTGATCTTTTTATACATTCTTTTGGTTTCTCTAAGCATTCTCGAAGTTTTAACTATTCCAATCGTTATGGATATGAAACTAGAAGAAGAAAATGGGATAATGCTGTTTTATTCTTCCCCGCACCCAGTGGGGCACGAAGGTGGATTTTCATCCTTCCCCACAACTGGTAATTCCTGGAAGAGGCCGCTATCTGTTACCTTATAGATTGAGCCACTCCATGTCAAGTGTGGCTGACAAAGAACAAAGAACAACACAGCACAGGAAACAGGCCCTTTGGCCCTACAAGCCCACGCCGCCCATTTTAACACTCAGTGAGAGCCTCATTCCAATCCTTCTCCTATCTACGACTTTTGTCTACGCCTCTCGGACTCCACAATAAAGGTGTGCAAATTTAGAGAATTATATGTGCGCCAGATTGAGGGAGGTCTAATTTAGGGACAATTTATTAACACCAATCAGCCTAAGAGCACGTTTTTGGGGTGTGTGGGAGGAAACCGGAGCACCCGGAGAAAACTCACGCAGACACAGGGAGAATGCGCAAACTCCCACAGACACCGACCCAAGCCGGAGATCCGACCCAGGTCCCTGTATCTGCACAGCAAACAGTGATCGTCACTGAGCTGTTGCGTTGCCCGTCAGTTGGTCCAGTTTAAGCGGACACTAACCACATGAAGCACTAGGCAACTCTCGAAACAACATCCAAGAGCAGCCCTCGCACGACCCACCGCATGCCTGTCCCTTGTTGGACAACAAGGTGGACCGAATCACCTGTGGATGTAAGAAAAAGACATCAATAAACATACACGGCCGATACAGACATTCACAAAGATCCCCAGAAACTCCAATGTAAGAGACAGGTGAGTCATAAAATATGTTGGACGGCCGATAGGAATCTATTAATTCTCAGGAACGTCCTGAGGCTCTTGATCCTTAACTAGAACATTCTTTTGTATCCCTCCATCTCTCGTCTGCTCATGTGCCTATCTAGGTAAGCCTTAAACAACTCTGGCGTGCCTGCCTCCACCACCCTCCTTGGCAGCGCATTCCAGGCCCCCACAACCCTCTGGGTGAAAAACCTCCCTCTAACATCCGAATTATACCTCGCCCCTCTCACCCTAAGCCCGCGGCCCCTCCTGATTTTTGTATCCAATCTGGGATAAAGCTTCTCACTGTTCACTCTATCTATACCGTTCATAACCTCATACACCTCTATTAGATCTCCCCTCATTCTCCCTCTTTCCAGGGAGAACAGTGCCAATTTGCCCAATCTCTCCTCATAGCGAAGACCTTCTATACCAGGCAGCACCCTGGTAAACCTCCTCTGCACTCTCTCCAGGGTCTCCACGTCCTTCCGGTAGTAAGGCGACCAGAACTGGACGCAGTACTCCGAATGTGGTCTGACCAACGTTCTATACCACTGCAACATTAGACGCCAGCTTTTATACTCTATACCCCTTCCTATAAAGGCAAACATACCATAAGCCTTCATGGCCACCTTCTCCACCTGTACTGCCACCTTCAAAAACTTGTGCACTTGCACGTCTAGCTCCCTCTGCGTTTCTATACTTTTAATAGTCCCACCATTTATCGTATAACTCCCCCCTACGTTATTCCTTCCAAAATGCATCACCTCACATTTATCAGGATTAAATTCCATTTGCCATTTCTCTGCCCAATTTACCAGCCTATCTATATCCTGCTGTATTACCTGACACTGCTCCTCACTGTCAGCAAGTCCAGCCTTCTTCGTGTCATCTGCAAACTTGCTGATCACACCACTTACTCCCCCTTCTATATCATTTATATATATTACAAATAGAAGAGGTCCCAGTACTGAGCCCTGAGGCACACCACTAGTGACAGACCTCCAGCTAGAAAAGGACTCTTCCACTACTACACTCTGTCTCCTCTTACCAAGCCAGTTATCAATCCATCTAGATACCTGGCCTTGTATTCCATGAGCCTTAACCTTATCAACCAACCTACCATGAGGGACTTTGTTAAATGCCTTACTAAAATCCATATAGGCGACATCCACAGCTCGTCCTTCGTCAACCGTTTTTGTCACCTCCTCAAAAAATTCCACCAGATTCGTAAGGCACGACCTCTCCTTTATAAAGCCATGTTGCCTGTCACTAATCAGATTGCCATGTTCTAAATGCGTAAACATCCTATCTCTAAGAATTCTCTCCAACAACTTCCCTACCACTGACATCAAGCTCACCGGCCTATAATTACCCAGGTTATTCCTCCTACCCTTTGTAAACAACGGTACCGCGTTCACTGTCCTCCAGTCCTCTGGGACCTCACCTGTGTCCAAAGAAAAGACAAAGATTTGCGTCAGAGGCCCAGCAATTTCATCTCTCGTCTCCCTAAGCAGCCTAGGATAAATGCCATCAGGCCCTGGAGATTTATCAGTTTTAATATTACCTAAAAGCCCTAACACTTCCTCCCTCGTAATGGATATTTTCTCCAACGGGTCAACAATTCCCTCCAAGACACTTCCAGACAACAAGTCCCTCTCCTTTGTGAATACTGACGCAAAGTATTCATTCAGGATCTCCCCCATTCCCTCGGGCTCTAAACATGGTTCCCCTCCTCTGACCCTAAGAGGATCAATTGTTTGACAAATTTATTGGGTTTCTACGAGGATGTGACTAGTGCGGTAGACAGAGGGGAACCGGTGGATGTGGTGTTTCTCGATTTTCAAAAGGCGTTTGATAAGGTTCCGCACAAAAGGTTGCTTCAGAAGGTTAGGGGGCATGGAGTTGGAGGTAAGGTGTTAGCGTGGATAGAGGATTGGCTGTCTAATTGGAGGCAGAGAGTTGGTATCAATGGGTGCTATTCTGATTGGCGATTGGTGACTAGTGGAGTGCCGCAGGGGTCGGTGCTGGAGCCTCAGCTATTTACCATTTATATAGATGATCTGGAGGAGGGGGCTGAGTGTAGGGTAACAGAGTTTGCTGATGACACAAAGATGAGTGGAAAAGCAAATTGCACAGAGGGTGTGGAAAGTCTTCAGAGGGATCTGGATAGGCTGAGTAAGTGGGCGAGGACCTGGCAGGTGGAGTACAATGTTGGCAAGTGTGAGGTTATCCACTTTGGCAGGAATAATAGTAGGAGGGACTACTATTTAAAGGGCAAAAAGCTGCAGCATGCTACGGTGCGGAGGGACTTGGGGGTCCTTGTGCATGAGTCGCAAAAACCCAGTGTGCAAATGCAGCAGGTGATCAAGAAGGCGAATGGGATGCTGGCCTTTATAGCGAGGGGGATAGAATATAAAAGGAGGGAGGTCTTGCTGCAACTGTACAGGGTACTGGTGAGGCCGCAGCTGGAGTACTGTGTGCAGTTTTGGTCGCCGCACTTGCGCAAGGATATTTTGGCCTTGGAGGGCGTGCAGAGGAGGTTCACTAGGCTGATACTGGAGATGAGGGGGTTGGACTATGAAGAGAGACTAAATAGACTGGGTCTGTACTCGTTGGGTTTAGAAGGATGGGGGGATCTTATAGAGACGTATAAGATAATGAAAGGGATGGATAGGGTAGAGGTAGAGAGATTCTTCCCACTCAGAAAGGACAGCAGGACTAGAGGGCACATCCTCAAGATAAGGGGGGCAGTTTAGATCAGAGTTGAGGAGGAACTTCTTCACTCAAAGGGTGGTGAATCTCTGGAATTCTCTGCCCGTTGAAGTGGTGGAGGCTACCTCGCTGAATATATTTAAGTCACGGGTAGATAGGTTTCTGATAGACAAGGGGATTAAGGGTTATGGGGAGAAAGCGGGAAAGTGGAACTGATCCACTTCAGATCAGCCATGATCTTATTGAATGGCGGGGCAGGCTCGAAGGGCTAGATGGCCTACTCCTGCTCCTATTTCTTATGTTCTTATGTTCTTATTTTTTCTCTAACCACCCTTTTGTTCCTAACATATGAGTAAAATGCCTTTGGATTTTCCTTAATCTTGTCCGCCAAGACCATTTCGTGCTCCCTTTTTGCCCTTCTAACTCCTCGTTTGAGTTCTCTCCTACTCTCTCGTATTCCTCCGACGCTCTCTCCGTTCCCAGTTGCTTAGACCTAACATACGCCCCTCTTTTCTTTCTGATCAAGCCCTCAATATCCTTAGTTATCCACGGCTCTCTAATCCCACCTTTCCCATCCTTCCTCTTAACAGGCACATGTCTGACCTGCAACCTTATCAGTTGTCCCTTAAAAGGCTCCTACATGCCAGACGTGGACTTACCCTCAAACAACCTCTCCCAATCAGTGGCTAACAATTCCTGCCTAATCCGGCTGTAGCTAGCCTTCCCCCAATTTAGCATCCTCCCCTTCGGACAGCACTCAGCCTTTTCCATTAGTACCCTGAAGTAGACAGAGTTGTGGTCACTATTTGCCACATGTTCCCCTACTGAAACCTCGACCACCTGACCAGGCTCATTTTCCCAGTATAGCCCCCCTCTCTAGTCGGGCTAGCTACATACTGCTCCAAAGAGCCTTCCAGTACACATTTTACAAATTCCACCCTGTCCAGATCCCCAGCCCTCGACACCTTCCAATCCACCCCAGGTAAATTAAAGTCTCCCACTACAACAACCCCATTTTTTCTGCACTTATCCAGAATTTTCTTACATATACTTTCTTCCACTTCTCACGGGCTATTGGGTGGCCTATAGTATACCTCCAGCATAGTGATTGCTCCCTTCCTGTTTCTGATCTCTACCCACAGTGACTCATTTCCTGACTCCTCTAAATAGTCCTCCCTCTGCACCGCTGTAATGTGCTCCCTAACTAACAACGCCACCCCCCCCCCACCTCTTTTTGACCCTCCTCTGTCACGCCTGAAACACTTATACCCAGGAATATTTAGCTGCCGGTCCTGCACTACTCTTAACCACGTCTCCGTCACTGCCACCACATCCAAATTCCGTGTAAGCATTAAGGCCTTAAGTTTGTCCGTCTTACCCGTTACGCTCCTCGCGTTAAAGCAGACGCACTCCAGACCTTCAGGCCCACTCAGGTCCTCCTTCTCCAAGGTGATTGTCTTCCCATCCAACCTTACCCCGGCACCCAACTTTGCTCCCAATCCCAGCGCCTACTGAGCTATTGGTCTCATCCCCACCCCACACCCCTCCACATTCATTTAAACCCTGCCGAAACACTCCAGCTAACCTCCCGGCTAAGATATTCGTACCCTTCCCATTTAAGTGTTCCCCATCCTTCCTAAACAGGTGCCGTTTTCTCATGGAAACCTCCCAGTGATTAACAAATATAAAACCCTCTGTCTTGCACCAATCCTTCAGCCACACATTTAGTTGAAGGTATTCTGAGCCCCACTGGCACTAGGCACTGGGAGCAGCCCAGAGATTGCCACCCTGGAGGCCTTGCTCTTTAGCCTGGCACCCACCTCCCTAAATTGCTGACGTATTTCCCCCCTGCTCTTCCTTCCTACGTCTGTCTCTCCTATACGCACAATCCCGTCCGCTTGATTCCCTTCGCCCTTCAATATCCCTCCTACCCTCTCTGAAACATCCTGTACCCCTGCACCAGGGAGGCAGACTACCATCCTGGAGTCTCGCTTTTGTCCGCAGAACCACCTATCCATTCCTCTAACCCTCCCACCCCCCCACCCCACCACTATCTCACTTCTAGTCCCCTTCCTTCCCTCTGAGGCGATCTGCTCCTCCTGTCGTACCTCTGGAAGATCACCTCCCTCGTTTGTTGCCCTTCTCTTGATGTTTCGGGAGACTACCTCTGGGGTCCTCTTTGGAACAGGACCCTTCCGATTTTTGCCCTTCCGAACTGTTACCCACCTGTCCTCCCCCTGAGGCCCTGGTGTCTCTACCTGACTACAGGTCCGATCTATTATTGTTTCGTTCTCCCTTAATAAAATTAAATCCTCGAGCCGCAGCTCTAGCTCCCTGACCCGGTTCCTCAGGAGCTGAAGCTCCATACACTTAGCACAGATGTGGACCTCCGGGAGATGCGGTGTCTCCAGGAACTCCCGCATCTCACACTGAATACAACAGCAGATAGGTTTCTGATAGACAAGGGAATTAAAGGTTACGGGGAGAAAGCGGGTAAGTGGAACTGATTCACTTCAGGAGGTGGGAGAGGTATAACACGGATATTAGAGGGAGGTTTTTCACACAGAGGGTAGTGGGGGTATGGAATGCTCTGCCAAGTAAGGTGGTGGAGGCAGGCACGCTGGAGTTGTTTAAGAGTAACTTAGACAGGTACATGAGTGGGTTGGAGATGGGAGGATATAGGAGACTGTTTTAAATAAGGTTCATTAGCACTGGGACGTCCGTGGTAATGTAAAAGGATGTGGAATGATACTAATGTTTTTCTCTTTTCATTCACAGGTTTTAAGTCGGTCCGCCTTGTTGTCCAACGAGGGGCATACACGTGATGGGTCGCACTGGGGCTGCTCTTGAATGTTCGAGATTGGCCTAGTGCTTCATGTCGTTAGTCTGTGCTTAAACTGGACCAGATACTGGGCAAGATGACAGCTCAGTGACTATCACTGTTTGCTGTGCAGACACATGGATTTGGGCCGGTGTCTGTGGGAGTTTGCGCATTCTCCCCGTGCTTGCGTGGGTTTTCTCCGGGTGCTCCGGTTTCCTCCCACACCCCAAAGATGGGCTATTAGGCTGATTGGAGGTAATAAATTGTCCCTAAATTAGTTTCCCTCAATGTGGAATGCCATAAACAATAGATAAGGATCACGGGTGGAGGGGGGGGGTACTGGTAATGTTAAAATGGCGGCGTGGGCTCGTTGGGCCGAAGGGCCTGTTTCCCGGGCTGTTTTCGTTCTTTGTTCTTTGTAGATCAGCCGTGATCTTATTGAATGGCGGGGCAGGCTCGAGGGGCTAGATGGCCTACTCCTGCTCCTATTTCTTATGTTCTTATGTTCAAAGATCATTTGCATGGGAAACTGAACACTTTGTCACTGCTTCCTGGGCTGTCCTCCCCTACAAGGAGACCTGCAAGTGAGGTTTTCTTTGAATTGAATTGATTTATTATTGTCATATATATTGAGTTATAGTGAAAAATATTGTTTCTTGCGCACTACACCGACAAAACATACCATTCATAGAGAAGGAAAGGAGAGAGTGCAGAATGTAGCGTTACGGTCACAGCTAGGGTGTAGAGAAAGATCAACTTAATGCGAGGTAGGTCCATTCAAAACTCTGACAGCAGCAGGGAAGAAGCTGTTCTTGAGTCGGTCGGTACGTGACCTCAGACTTTTGTATCTTTTACCCGACAGAAGAAGGTGGAAGGGAGAATGTCCGGGGTACGTGGGGTCCTTGATTATGCTGGCTGCTTTTCCGAGGCAGCGGGAATGGAATCATGGACTCCCTACAGTGCAAAAGGAGGCTATTTGGCCCATTGAGCCTGTACTAACAGCCATTCCACCCAGGCCCTGTTCCACCCAGGGAGTGTGGGCCACAGCAGGAGAGGAGTGTATGAAATGGGTTGAGCAGACACATTGCGCTATCCACACTCACTGCACACAGACGGGACAAAATACAAATAACTACATCCCAGATGCACTAAAACAGTCACACTCCAGCTGGTTGCAACACAGGAGAATTGATTGCAAATATCAAGGCTCCAATGAGTCTAGAGGAACCATTGTGTCTCTGAAAGCTTAATCAAATATCCAGGAGATGGGACAATTAACATCCCATCAAAATCAGTTTGACAAACGCAATGTTTTGTTATTGTGAAGCGGTGGACAGGGGATGTCCAGTAAGGCTAAAGCACCCAAGACAATGAAACTGCATAAGGTGATCAAAAACAGAACTGTAACCAATCCAAAGTAACAATCTGATGATCGAATCGAAATGTTTGTGCAGTGCAAAAGTATAAAAATATGTAAGAACTGGTGATTAGCAGAGTAACTCGGAAGCAAGCTGTAGTTAGAGCCATGAGTTCTGTATGTTGAATAGAGCCATTTTTATTCAAGTTCTATACGGTCTCAAGAGACTCAGTTTGTTCATTCCCTCCTACAGGCCTTATCCCCGTAACTCCACATATTTACCCTGACACTAAGGGGCAATTTATCCTGGCCAGTCAGCCTAACCTGCACATCCCTGGAGTGTCAACAAAGTCAACAGAGGAATGGGGGAGCTGGTTTTCCGATGGAGTGGGAGGCTGGTTTGCATTCACAACCCTTTGAAGTTTCTTGACGTGAAGATGGTGGGCACTGGGGAGACAAACACTGACAGTCGTGTCCTCTGACTGCCTGGAAGGGCGAGTAGAAACAGAAAGCTTTGTTGGCCCATGCCGAGGGTCCAGAGAGTAAAGGCCAGTGAGTCACGCACTCCCCAAGCCCCCACCCCCTCCCTCCTCCATGGAGAATGTGGCAGTGAACCGTCAGGGAGCTGAATCTCCTGAGTCACACCAGGCCGGTGGCTTAAGAGAAAGTTGACCACGACGGTGCCAATGTGATGGAAGGCTGTCACGGTTGACTTGGTGAAGCAACGCTCTTTGGGGGATTCAAAGGGAAGGCGTGCCTGTCATAACATGTAGGCCGTGAATTATAATCGATGATGCAGGACTATTTGAACCGAACACGGTGCCTCTGCACCACCCAGACTTTATCTTGGCAATTGCTTCCACTTCCTGAGGCATCAGATCGAAGCGGGGGATAAGCAAACTTAGTTGTTAACAGTGGTTGTCAAAGGCAGCGCATGGCCATCGGGTTTGAGATGATGGTGTTTGATTGTTTCATTCACTGTGGTTCTGTATCTGTGACGTCCAATCAACCCTAGTCCTTGCTGGCTGAGTTTGATAAGAGCATCACGCACAAGGTGCAAATTCTGACTTGTGGTAGTCACTGTTTGGTTGACCCACTCTGTTGTTTTCTCTGCCTGTTTCTGTTACTCTGATCTTTTTATACATTCTATTGGTTTCTCTAAGCATTCTCGAAGTTTTAACTATTCCAATCATTGCGGACATGAGACCAGAAGAAGAAAATGGGATAATTCTGATTTATTCTGTGTCTCTTCCCCGAACCCAGTGGGGCACGAAGGTGGATTTTCATCTTTTCCCATAGCTGGTAGTTCCTGGAAGAGGCCGCTATCTGTTACCAGGGGGCTTGTAATTTCAGGGGCGCCCCTCCTCATCAAGCCTGGCTGACCAGCACTCTCTCCCGCTCTCACTGCTATCCGTTTGCAGGGTGACACCCAACCTGTTTGGCCTCTTTATGGAAGCACCTTCCTCGACCGTCAAGCCCTGGGGTGAGACCCGAACCCGGAGCTTCTGGCTCAGAGGCAGAGACGCTATCCCACTCGATATTCCACATCCACGGTGCCCAAACCCTAGACCTTGCTGGGTGCGTTCAACAAGTGCACCATGCTGAGATTCGAACTTAGGCCTCTGGCTGATTGGTCCAGTAGTGTAACCATTTTGCTACCATCGCTAAACGCGTGGTGGTGAGCAAAGGATAGAAGAGCCGGGATGAGTTGAAGAGGAATATTGGGATATTCGGATTGCAGAGGGTGAAAATTTGGTAACCACATTAGAAAATTGACAATTGTCAAAGGGTGGATCTCATTGTGTGATGAACCCAAACCCTTTCCAAATTGATACTGGCAGCAAGCAAACCCCATGCTTCCTGATCAGTTGTGTGGCTACAATGTGTTAATCATACAATACCCCAGGAGGCCATTCGGCCCATTGAGTCTGCACCAACAGCAATCCCACCCAGTTCCTGTAACCTCCATGTGTTTACACAGCAAGTCCCACTGACACTAAGGAGCAATTTAGCATGGCCAATCCATGTAATCCACACATCTTTGGAGACTAAGGGGCAATTTAACATGGCCAATCCACCTAACCTGCACATCTTTGGAGACTAAGGGGCAATTTAGCATGGCCAATCCACCGAACCTACACATCTTTGGACACTAAGGGGCAATTTAGCATGGCCAATCCACCGAACCTACACATCTTTGGACACTAAGGGGCAATTTAGCATGGCCAATCCACCGAACCTACACATCTTTGGACACTAAGGGGCAATTTAGCGTGGCCAATCCACCCAACCTACACATCTTTGGAGACTAAGGGGCAATTTAGCATGGCCAATCCACCGAACCTACACATCTTTGGACACTAAGGGGCAATTTAGCATGGCCAATCCACCCAACCTACACATCTTTGGACACTAAGGGTCAATTTACAAAGAACAAAGAACAAAAACAGCCCGGGAAACAGGCCCTTCGGCCCAACAAGCCCGCGCCGCCATTTTAACATTACCAGTACCCCCCCTCCACCCATGACCCTTATCTATTGTTTTATGGCATTCCACATTGAGGGAAACTGATTTAGGGACAATTTATTACTTCCAATCAGCCCATCTTTGGGGTGTGGGAGGAAACCGGAGCACCCGGAGAAAACCCACGCAAGCACGGGGAGAATGCGCAAACTCCCACAGACACCGACCCAAATCCATGTGTCTGCACAGCAAACAGCGATAGTCACTGAGCTGTCGTCTTGCCCAGTATCTTGTCCAGTTTAGGCACAGACTAACGACATGAAGCACTAGGCCAATCTCGAACATTCAAGAGCAGCCCCAGTACGACTCATCGCGTGTATGCCCCTCGTTGGACAACAAGGCGGACCGACTTAAAACCTGTGAATGAAAAGAGAAAAAAACATTATTATCGTACCATCCATTTACATTACCAGGGACATCCCAATGCTGATGAACCTTATTTAAAACAATCTCCTATATCCTCCCATCTCCAACCCACTCATGTACCTGTCTAAGTTACTCTTAAACAACTCTAGCGTGCTTACCTCCACCACCTTACTTGGCAGAGCATTCCATACCCCCACTACCCTCTGTGTGAAAAACCTCCCCCTAATACCCGTGTTATACCTCTCCCCACTCACCTTAAGCCCGTGGCCCCTCGTACTATGTGTCTCTAACATAGGAAATAGCTTACCTCTGTTTACTCTATCTGTACCCTTCATAATCTTACATACCTCTATTAGATCCCCCCTCAGTCGCTGTCTTTCAAGGGAAAACAGCCCCAATTTGCTCAATCTTTCCTCATAACCCTGTCCTTCCATACCAGGCAGCATCCTGGTAAACCTCCTCTGCGCTCTCTCCAGAGTCTCCACGTCCTTCCGGTAGTAAGGCGACCAGAACTGGACGCAGTACTCTAAATGCGGCCTAACCAACGTTCTATACAACTGCAACATTAGACTCCAGCTCTTATATTCTATACCCCTTCCTATAAAAGCTAACATACCGTAGGCTTTCTTCACAACCTTCTCCACATGTACTGCCACCTTCAAAGACTTGTGCACTTGCACCCCCAGGTCTCGCTGTGTTTCTATACTCTTTATGGGCTTACCCTTTATCATATAACTCCCCCCGACATTATTCCGGCCAAAATGCATCACCTCATATTTATCTGGATTAAACTCCATTTGCCATGTATCTGCCCAATATACCAGCCTATCAATATCCTGTTGTATTGCCAGACACTGCTCCTCACTGCCTGCCAATCCAGCCATCTTAGTGTCATCAGCAAATTTGCTGATCACACCACTTACTCCCTCTTCCAAGTCATTTATATATACTACAAAGAGAAGAGGTCCCAGTACTGATCCCTGTGGCACACAACTAGTGACAGACCTCCAAAAGGACCCCTCCACTACTATTTGTCTCCTCCTAGCAAGCCAGTTCTCAACCCATCTAGATATTTGGCCACGTATCCCATGAGCCTTAACCTTTTCTACCAACTTACCACAAGGGACTTTCTCAAACGCCTTACTGATATCCATATAGACGACATCAACGGCTCGTCCTTCGTCAACCGTTTTTGTCACCTCCTCAAAACATTCTACCAGATTCCTAAGGCAAGATTTTCCCTTTACAAAGCCATGCTGCGTATCCTTAATCCGATCGCAACGCTCTAAGTGCTCATACATCCTATCCCTAAGAATCCTCTCCATCAACTTGCCTACCACTGACGTCAAACTCACCGGCCTATAGTTACCCGGGTTATCCCTCCTACCCTTGTTCAACAACGGTACCGCGTTCACTGTCCTCCAGTCCTCTGGAACCTCACCTGTGTCCAAAGAAGAGACAAAGATTTACATCAGAGGCCCAGAAATCTCATCTCTCGCCCCCCTAAGCAGCCTAGGATAAATGCCATCAGGCCCAGGAGATTCATCAGTTTTAATGCTACCTAAAAGCCCTAACACTTCTTCCCTCGTAATTGATAGTTCCTTCAGTTGGTCTACAGCTCCCTTGAAGACTGTACCAGACATCAAGCCCCTCTCCTTCGTGAATACCGATGCAAAGTATTCATTCAGGATCTCCCCCATTCCCTCAGACTCTAAGCACAATTCCCCTCGTCTGTCCCTGAGAGGACCGATTTTTCCCCTAGCCACCCTTTTGCTCCTAACATAGGAGTAAAACGCCTTTGGATTTTCCTTAATCCTACCTGCCAAAGCCATTTCATGCCCCCTTTTTTCCTTCCTAACTCCCCTTTTGAGATCCCTCCTACTCTGTACTCCTCCAATGCTCTCGTTCCCAGTTGCTTAGATTTGACATATGCCTCTCGTTTCTTCCTGACCAGGTCCTCTATATCTCTAGTAATCCACTGGATAGTAATACAGCGGGATATTGATAGGCTGGTTGATTGGGCAGATACGTGGCAAATGGAGTTTAATCCGGATAAATGTGAGGTGATGCATTTTGGCCGGAATAATGTAGGGGGGAGTTATATGATAAAGGGTAAGCCTGTAAGAAGTATAGAGTCGCAGCGAGACCTGAGGGTGCAAGTGCACAAGTCTTTGAAGGTGGCAGTGCAAGTGGAGAGTGTGGTGAAGAAAGCCTATGGTATGTTAGCCTTTATAGGAAGGGGTATAGAATATAAGAGCTGGAGTCTAATGTTGCAGTTGTACAGAACGTTGGTTAGGCCTCATTTGGAGTACTGTGTACAGTTCTGGTCACCTTACTACCGGAAGGATGTGGAGACTCTGGAGAGAGTGCAGAGGAGGTTTACCAGGATATTGCCTGGTATGGAAGGACTGGGGTATGAGGAAAGATTGAAGAAACTGGGGCTCTTTTCCCTTGAAAGACGCCGACTGAGGGGAGATCTAATAGAGGTATATAAGATTATGAAGGGTATAGATAGAGTAAACAGAGGTAAGCCATTTCCTATGATAGAGACACGTAGGACAAGGGGCCATGGACTTAAGGTGAGGGGGGAGAGGTACAACATAGATATTAGAGGGAGGTTTTTCACACAGAGGGTAGTGGGGGTATGGAATGCTCTGCCAAGTAAGGTGGTGGAGGCAAACTCGCTAGAGTCCTTTAAGAGTAACTTAGACAGGCACATGACTGAGTTGGAGATGGGTGGATATAGGAGATCCTTTTAATAAGGGTCATTAGCATTGGGGCGTCCCGAGTAATGTAAATGGGTATAGTATGATAATAATGTTTTTTCTCTTTTCATTCACAGGTTTTAAGTCGGTCCACCTCGTGTCCAACGAGGGGCATACACACGATGGGTCTTACTGGGGCTGCTCTTGGTTGTTCGAGATTGGCCTAGTACTTCATGTCGTTAGTGTGTGCCTAAACTGGACCAGATACTGGGCAAGACGACAGCTCAGTGACTATCACTGTTTGCTGTGCAGACACATGGATTTGGGCCGGTGTCTGTGGGGGTTTGCACATTCTCCCCGTGCTTGCGTGGGTTTTCTCCGGGTGCTCTGGTTTCCTCCCACACCCCAAAGATGTGCTGTTAGGCTGATTGGCAGGAATAAATTGTCCCTAAATCAGTTTTCCCTCAATCTGGATGGCCATAAAACATTAGACAGGGGTCATGAGTAGAGAGGTGGTGTTGAGATGGCGGCGTGGGCTCGTTGGGCCAAAGGGCCTGTTTCCCGGGCTGATTTGGTTCTTTGTTCTTCGTTCTCTAATCCTACCTTTCCCATCTTTCCTCTTAACCGGCACATGCCTTTCCTGCACCCATTTCAGTTTTCCCTTGAAAGACTCCCACATGCCTAATGTGGACTTGCCCTCCAACAGCCTATCCCAGTCTGTATCCCTAAGCTCCTGCCTAATCCGGCTGTATCTAGCCTTCCCCCAATTTAGCACCCTCCCCTTAGGACAGCACTCATCTTTTTCCATTCGTATCCTAAAGTAGACAGAGTTGTGGTCACTGTTAGCCACATGTTCACCTACCACAACCTCAACCACCTGACCTGGCTCATTGCCCAGAACTAAATCCAGTATCGCCCCCTCTCTAGTCGGGCTATCTACATAATGCTCCAAGGACTCTTCCAATACACTTCTTACAAATTCCTCCCCGTTTGAACCCCTGGCTCTCGGCACCTTCCAATCCACCCCAGGGAGAGTAAAATCTCCCATTACAACAACCCTGTTCTTCCTACACTTATCCAAAATGTCTCTACATATACCCTCTTCCACTGCCCGCGGGCTGTCGGGCGGTCTGTAATACACCCCTAGCACAGTAATCACTCCCTTCCTATTCCTCAACTCCACCCACAGAGACTCAATTTCCAACCCCTCTATGTTATCCTCCCTCTGCAACGCTGTGATCTGCTCCCTAACTGAGAGTGCCACTCCCCCTCCTCTTTTCGACCCTCCCCTGTCACGCCTGAAACACTTATACCCTGGAATATTTAGCTGCCAGTCCTGCCCTTCCTTTAACCACGTCTCTGTCACTGCCACCACACCTAAATTCCTCGCGAACATCAAGGCCCTAAGTTCATCCGTCTTACCCGTCACACTCCTCGCATTAAAACAGATGCACTGAAGACCCTCAGGCCCACTCGGATCCTCCTTCTCCTGGGAGATTTCCCTCTCATCTAGACTTACCCTGTCACCCAACTCACTCCCACTTCCAGTGCCTACTGAGCTATCTGTCTCCTCCCCACCCCCCCGTCCATATTAGTTTAAGCCCTGCCGAAACACTCCAGCTAACCTCCCAGCTAAAATATGTGTACCCCTTCCCATTTAAACATCCCCCATCCCACTTGTACAAGTGCCCTTCCCTCACAAAGATTTCCCAATGGTTTCCAAAACTAAAACCCACTGTCCTGCACCAATCCCCCAGCCACGCATTCAGCTGTAGGATCTCATTATTTTTATCCCTGCTATTACTGGGCACTGGCAGCAGCCCAGAGATCGCCACCCTGGAGGCCCTGCACTTCAGCCTGGCCCCCAACTCCCTGAACTGCCTATGTATATCCCCCCTACTCTTCCTTCCTACATCCTTCTCTCCTACGTGTTTAATTACATCCGCCTGGGTCCCTTGGCCCTTCAAGGTTCCCTCTACCCTCTCTGACACATCCTGTACCCCCTGCTCCATGGCCAATCCCCCTAACCTGCACATCTTTGGATGTGACCCAAGCCAGGCATCAAACCCAGGTCCTTTGCACTATGGTGCAGCAGTGCTAACTACTGTGCCACTGTGCTGCCCGCACAGTTTGGATGAATTGTCCATGCTAAATTGCCCCTTAGTGTCCAAAGGTGTGTAGGTTTGATGGATTGGCCATGCTAAATTGTTCCTTGGTGTCTGGGGGATTTACTGGGTAAATATGTGTGGTTATGGGGATAGAGCCTGGGCGGGATTGTTATCCATACAGACTTGATGGGCCGAATGGCCTCCTTCTGCACTGTAGGAATTCTATGACTCCATGAATCATGGCACCTTGCTGCAGTGGGGTAGCATGCTGCACTGTCCTTTCCTGTCCTTCACGGCCCTGTCAGATACACAATCTCCTCAAACATTTAATGGGGAAAAAATGGTGGAATTCTCACATAAAACGCTCCTGTTCCGCTGATCCAGACAATGATCGGAGGTCATTATTTGGGCCTGCTGTAGTAACACCACCATCTAGTGGCCAAGTGTCATAATTGTCATGTGACCTTTCTTGTATCATTTGGCAACCTACGGGGAGAGGTTGGGGAAAGATTGTAATAACTCCACGGAGGCGAAAGTCCTGTCACCAAGTTACTTTATTTACATCTGTAAACGGCCAGCTCTCCAGTTGCTCCCTGCTTCAGCAGGCAGAGAGGCTGACACACCTGCTTTAAATAGGGAGCATGAGGCTCCCTGACTTAACCGGCAATGAGGACTCATCGGGCAATTTTTTTTCAGCACGGATAATCCACCTAACCCGCACATCTTTGGACTCTGGGAGGAAACCGGAGCACCCGGAGGAAACCCACGCAGACACGAGGAGAATGTGCAAATTCCACACACACAGAGACCCAAGCCGGGAATCGAACCCAGGTCACTGGAGCTGTGAAGCAGCAGTGCTAACCACTGCGCCACCGTGCCGCCCAGGACTCATCAGGCAGTTCATACCCTACCAAGCCAACCTCATTAGCCTGGCTGAAGTCATCACAGTGCCCCTGATGAGCTACCCTGTTGAGCTGTGCTGTTTAGGCAGCGTAGGACATCAAGTGAGAGCTCAGGAGGCAAATAGAATAGTTACCTCGGAGTTAGAAGTGGTTTTAATTCTTCTAATATTTCCTGGTCAGATAGTCGGAACCATCTGAAGTCTCTGATTTCAATCATAGAGCGGGATTTCTTAGCTGGCCTCACTCCAAACCCAGAAAATCCCACCCAAAGCCCACAGGGCTTTCCGAGGTCCACTTTCCTACTCCTCCCACGATGATTTCCGTGGGGTGGGCTACAGGAAAATTTTGCCCTGAATATCAGATGATTTTTGGCGCAGGGTGATTGGATGTTTGAAGTTTCCGAGCAATTCCTGTACAATCCTTGTGTGGGGATTTCCGGAAAGCGCACCAACACCTCCTGGTACGATTCAGAGATCAGAGGACACGGGCCTGGATTTTTAACGGCGTATCAAGTTCAGAGTTATCACTGCACAACCTCTCTGACCCTGCAAAACAAATTTTGCAGCGGGTTGCCCACTTTCTCACATTTATAAAACTTTTATTTAAAAGTTGTTTTGTGAGATTTCAGTTTTTACTTTAATCCGATGGCTGTGTTTCAATTTTTATTTCACTCTTGCAAAACTAAGGTGAAAAGAATTGGTGCATTTTGTTTCCTGGTTTGCTGTCTGTTAAGATACTTCAATGTGTTTGGCTGCACGTCCCATCGACCTGGAACTCATTTCAAACTAACATTGTGAGGGGGACAGATTCATGGTGCAGACACTTCATGGGTGGCACAGTGGTTAGCACTGCTGCCGCACAGCGCCAGGGACCTGGGTTCGATTCCTGGCTTCGGGTCACTGTCAGCGCGGAGTCTGCAGGTTCTCCCCGTGTCTGCGTGGGTTTTCCTCTGGGTGCTCCAGTTTTCTCCTACAGTCTGAAGATGTGCTGGTTAGATGGGCTGGCTGTGCTAAATTCTCCCTTAGTGTACCTGAATAGGCGCTAGAGTGTGGCAACGAGAGATTTTCACAGTAACTTCATTGCCGATTTAATGTAAGCCTTACTTGTGACCAATAGATAAACTTTGTGGGAAGATTCTTTCAAAAATGCTGTCGCTATGCATTGATACAGAATCTGCGCCGTAATGCACTTTTGTTTGTGTAACTGATAATGTAACATAGGAACATGGGAATTGGGATCAGGAGTCGGCAAATCCAGCTCTTCGAGCCTGCTCCGCCATTCAATCAGATCGTGGCTGATCGCTCATTGGTCTCAAATCCAACGCCCCACCTGTTCCCCATCTCCCTTTAACCCGTTTTTAATCAGAAATATATCCATCTCCTTCTTGTAACCATTCAATGATTCACTCTCCACCGCACTGTGGGGCAGCGCGTTCCACAAATCCACCCCCCCCCTCCCTCTGTGTGAAGTAGTTCTTCCTCATCTCAGTTTTAAATCTACCGCCTCTCAACCCATACCTGGGACCTCTTGTTTGAGATTTTCCCACAAGGGAGGATCCATGTTTACTCTATCAATCCCTTTTAGTATTTTGTATACCTCGATCAGATCCCCCCTCATCCTTCTAAACTCCAGCCAGTACGAGCACCAACTATTTAATCTCTCCTCATACCCCTTCATCCCTGGAATCAATCTGGTGAACCTCCTCTGACCTGCCTCCAACGCCACCAACGTCCTTCCTCAAATAAGGAGACCAAAACTGTGCACGGTACTCCGGATGTGGTCTCACCAACACCCGATACAATCGCAACAACACTTCTCCACTTCGATACCGCAGACCCTTTGCAACAAATGCCAACCACCCATTTGCCATTTTTACAACATGCTGCACCTGCACACTGACTTTCTGTGATTCATGGACTCAGACACCCAGATCCCTCTGCCCAGACGCATTTCATGTGTATTATGTAGTAACCCAGCTTGTGTAATGGAGGTGTAACAATCCAATCACTGCGTATACAATATCTTCAATATCTCACCACATTAAGGCGAGAGGCAGACTCCGGACATCTCCGTAAACCTTGGGTGGGAATTTCTGGTCTCACTTGAGCGAGGCCATAAAATCCCACCCAATGTTTGCTGTTCATGGAATATGTTTGCTTGTTATGTAGATGTGTAATGTGTCTGATGAAAGAGTAAGTATACAAAAATGGCACAGATTGAAATCTATATTTATTCCCTTCGCATTACATCATTAACATTTCAATTAATATTTTAATAAAGAATTTCCTATCTTACAAAATATATATTATTATCAATATTTAATCTCATTCCATCAATATCAAATTCTTTCATATTTACACAAGCTTTTTATTTCCATTTCCCATCAATTGTTGTTTGGAATAGTCCAAGCCTCGATTATTTGTCTCTCAGTTTTGGCTTTCCCTCCTTCTCCCCTTTCTCAGTCTCCGATTTTTGTCTTTTTTTATTCGTTCATGGGACACGGGCATCGCTGGCTGGGCCAGTATTTATTGCCCAAACCTTGTTCTGAGAGTCAACCACATTGCTGTGGCTCAGAGTCACATGTCGGGCAGACCGGGTAAGATTTCCTTCCCGAAAGGGACGTTAGTGAACCAGATGGGTTTTTCTGACAATGGTTTCATGGTCATCAGTAGATTCTTAACCCCAGGTGCTGTTTTATTGAATTCAAATTCCACCATCCTTCCAAACATGCCCATGGCTGGCGGTAAGAGTGGGAGAGACTCCTGGTCGACAGTGGTTAATGTGGAGTTAATGCCCACTCAAGCTATGAGCCCCTCATCATGAAACCATAAGAAATAGGAGTGGGAGTAGGCCACTCGGCCCCTTGAGTCTGCTGTCCCATTCAATAGGATCGTGGCTGACTAGGAGACCGTTCTGGGGATTACTCGCTATGGAAAGAGATCAGAGTCTGTCTTAGTGCGCTGCTGGGTACAGGAAGAGAATGGGATTCCTGTCCTCGATGGGATGAAGACTGTTTTACGAGGGACTTACGTCGCCCCAGGTGCGAGTCATCCGCTTGCGTGAGAATGAAGGACATTTTATTATTAACCCTCAGGAAGTGGGCATCGCTGCAATGATCACGTCCATCTCTGGGTGTTCCCCGAAGATTGTGAGTCTTCATCTTAAACCAGCGCAGGTCACTTGTAATTCTGGAACTGTGTGTGAAAGGGCTGGGTGCAAATGATTCCCCAGAGACCTGTTGGGTTTGAGGGCAGTTTCCAGATTTCTGAAGCTAATTTAAACTCTCAAACGTTTCCGAACATCCGTTCTCTAGATCATCGCTCCAGGCAGAGGTTGGACTGGCTTCACCAGACATACAGTACGGAAACAGGCCCTTCGGCCCAACCTGTCCATGCTGACCAGGTTCCCCTAAACTGAGCTAGTCCCATTTGTCTGTGTTTGGGCCCATATCCCTCTAAGCCTTTCCCATCCACGTACCTGTCCAAATGTCTCTTTTAGTTTATCAGTGTACCCGCCTCCAGTGACAGATCATTCCTTACACGCACCACCCTCTGTGTGAAAAAGTTGCGACCGAGATGGTAAAATTCCAGCCACGGACTTTAACTCCCCTTGTCCCCACCCCCAGTCCGCCCCCGGGGCTAACTGCCTTGCTTTATGCTGATGTAATATTGGGAATTATGGAACGAAATCTTCCGCGCAACAAAAATATATATACCATTTACAAAAGGACAGAAAGACTAGGTGAATCGTAACTCTTTGTAACAGACTCGAGTGCAACACATTAAGTTGCCAATCTATCACTAGAACAAAAGGAGTTGCATTTACATGGCGCCTTTGATAATCTGAGGAGGCCCCAAGGTGTTTTACGGGCAGTAATGTACAGTAGAAAGTGCAGTCACCATTGGAATGAAGGCCTCAATTTGTGACAGCAACCTTCCAAAAGATCAACTGAACGGACCGATTTTTAGATATTGGTTTGAGGGTCACGCGGTGGTTCAGGTGCCTGGAAGGACTCGCTGAGGTTGGTGAGGAGTTGGGGGGGGGGGGTGGGGGGTGGTTTGGTCCCAGGCTACATCCACCGTGTTGCTGCCTGCACATTGGGTTCTTGCTGACTCTCGAAGATGGGCCGTGCTTGTAGAGAAGGATAGCTGGAGAACAAAAGAAGAAGCTACGGGGTGTAGCTGAGCGCCCGGTACCTGGTGAGTGGGTGGCAGCAGATGGTAAAACGGTGTTGGTGAGGGACGGCCCGTCACTGGGCTGCACCAGATATTGTCGACTCAGTTTCCTGCGTACTCCTCTTCGCCTGAGCAAAGAAATACAGACGGTGAGTGAGGAAAATCATTCCCGAGCTGGAGTTAGCTGTGGTTAACAATGTCCTGCCAGTCCTCGATAAAACCATCCCTCCCCCTCAGTGAGAAAGCTGTGACGGCGAGAGATCTGAATACAGCACCCCTTCAGCATGGGAATCGAGAGTGGACACACCCAGTGCCGCACTGTTGGAGTGCTGCAGTGTCAGAGAGGCCGCACTGTGGGAGGGGCTGCACTGTGGGAGGGGCTGCACTGTGGGAGGAGTTGCACAGTGGGAGGGGCCATACTATGGGAGGAGCTGCACTGTGGGAGGAGTTGCACAGTGGGAGGAGTTGCACAGTGGGAGGAGTTGCACAGGGGGAGGGGCTGTACTGTGGGAGGGGCTGCACTGTGGGAGGGGCTGCACTGTGGGAGGGGCCACACTGTGGGAGGGGCCACACTGTGGGAGGGGCCACACTGTGGGTGGGGCTGCACTGTGGGAGGGGCTAGACTGTGGGAGGGGCCACACTGTGGGGGGTGGGGCCGCACTGTGGGAGGTGCCGCACTGTGTGGGGTGCTGCACTGTCAGAGGGGCCGCACTATCGGAGGGGCTGCATTGTCTGAGGTACCGCACTGTCAGAGGGGCCGCACTGTGGGCGGGGCCGCACTGTGGGCGGGGCCGCACTGTGGGAGGGGCCGCACTGTGGGAGGGGCCGCACTGTGGGAGGGGCCGCACTGTGGGAGGGGCTGCACTGTGGGAGGGGCCGCACTGTGGGAAGGGCCGCACTGTGGGAAGGGCTGCACTGTGGGAGGGGCCGCACTGTGGGCGGGGCTGCACTGTGGGAGGGGCTGCACTGTGGGAGGGGCTGCACTGTGGGAGGGGCTGCACTGCGGGCGGGGCTGCACTGTGGGAGGGGCCGCACTGTGGGAGGGGCCGCACCGTCTGTGGTACCGGACTCTGGGAGTAATGGTTTTTGAAGTGATAGTTACTGTGCTTTGGTAATCCAGGGAACGTGAGTGCACCTTTTGTTTGGAATATAGGCCAAATAGGACCCAATTTGCACACAGCAAGATCCCACGGGCCGCACTGAGATAAATGACGAGTTGCTCTGTGCATCGTGGCGTTGGTGAACGGAGAACACTGCTGATGTTTGATTCGAGTCAGTGGATGGCTTATGTCTGCCTGAGGACCTTGGATTGACGTCGAAACGGGAAACAGCAGCAATGTGACACTCCCTCGGCGCTGCACCGCAGAGACAGGCCTGGTTTGGTGCCGCAGTGCTGTGTAGGCCGCAGTGCTTTGACCCAGGTGTGAATACCTGAACCAGGATTGACACCAGGATAAAAGCAACAAATGAGTAGGGTTGTGGGGGCCCAGCATCATTTTTGTACAGTGCGTGTGAACAGGACCGTGACCTTACAGTCAAACCTGATCCCCTCAGGATATCCCCGAACGGGGATGGAAGATAAGCCAGATTTATTGTGTGAAGGGTGGGATGTGTCAGCCTTTCGCACAAGTTCCACTGGACGGTGTATTGTAACCCGGGGGGGGTGCCTGGGATCCGACCAAACGGTTTGGGAGATTTTACCTGGTTTGATGAAACTCTGAAGCTGGAGAGAGAGCCTGGTGTCCATACGTAGGATTTCCTCAGGCACTTTCTAAAACACTGGAAATAGGCATCTCTCACCTGTACAAAATAAAGAAAAACAGGACTTTTTTAGCTCTCACAGTGTTTGAACGGAGGGAAGGGTGGACCTACCAAGCCAGAACAATCTGAATTTCAACGCTACTTAGCGCTGAGATATTTAGGTGCTTTGGCCGTGCTAAATTCTCCCTCTGTGAACCTGAACAGGCGCCAGAGTGTGGCAACAAGGAGGTTTTCACAGCAACTTCATTGCAATGTTATATTAGAATCCATAGAACCACTACAGTGCAGAAGGAGGCCACTCGACCCATCAAGCCTGCACCAAGCCACTCAGGCCCTATGCCCGTAACCCCCACTTATTTACCCAGTGAATCTCCCCCCTGACACTAAGGGGCAATTTAGCAGGGTCAATCAACCTGACCCGCGTGTGCTTCGGAACGTGAGAGGAAACAAGAGTGCCTGGCGGAAACCCACGCGAACTTGGGGAGCACGCGCAAACTCCATCTTACTCCTCCGACTCCCAGCCCCATCATCACAATCGCTGGTCTTGCCTTCTCTTCGCAGGAGAAGGGGAAGTGTGGGGCTTGAAGAGGCAACGCAGTCCAACTGACTGGCGTCTTTTCCCATGGGACTTTGCACTTCAGGCCACATGATCAAAGAGGCCACCATGAGATGTCCAAGGACAAATCGTTCAATGGACGTTAATTTCATTTTAAAGCTGTTTCTTCACAGGCTCTCAATGAGTTTTTTTCAATGAACTGCACTGCAGGAAGGTCCCAGTTGGCGTTGGGACGGCTCAGTGGTGGTGGTTGGTCTCTTGTTGACTGTTTTCGGGGAAGGAATGCTCCACAAGGCTTCCATTTTCTGATCTGGTGCCCTCTGCTGGAAGACTGTATGTGTGCACATTGGCTGAAGGCACGGAACCTCCAACATAGAACACGCAGCTAAAGTTTACTGTTAATCACAAGTAGGTTTACAGTTACTGTGAAAATCCCCCAGCTGCCACACTGCGGCGCCTGTTCGGGCACACTGAGGGAGCGCGACCAAATGCAATCCAACCAGCACGTCTTTCGAACGGTGGGAAGGAACTGGAGCACCCGGAGCAAAACCACGCAGACACGGGGAGAATGTGCAGACTCTGCACAGGCAGTGACCCAAACCGGGAATCGAACCCAGGTCCCTGGCGCTGTGAGGCAGCAGTGCTAACCCACTGTGCCACCGTGCCGCCCACACTACAGCAGAGAGGGACCTTGGCCTAACTAGTTGAAACAGTAAGAAGTCTCACAACACCAGGTTAAAGTCCAACAGGTTTATTTGGGAGCAAGAAGTCATTAGCTTTTGGAGCGAAGGTCTATTGGATGGGATTTTCCCGGTCTTGGGACAAAGGCGGGGCTGGAAAATCCAGCCCAATGTCTGAAACATCATTTCCATGTTTAAGCACAACATTATCAGCTCTCCGTGTCTAAATCAATCCATATCTCCCCGCCCACCACCACCCCATTACGAAAGTCCATTTACACTGGCACGAGGGCAGAACAGTACGAAAACCCAACTCATCTCCCAAGGCGTGTTGTACCCGGAGATCAGACCCCTTAGAGGAGCTCAGGTCAGTGCCTCGCTCTAGGGGCAGAGGGTCATGCCTGGGCACTGACTGGTCAGTGTCAGGGGACAGTGCCCAAGAGCAATGCCTGGGCAATGTCAGGGGTAGTGTCCAATGGGTAATGCCCAGAGGAACAGTGTCAGGGGGTAATGCCCAAGGAGTAGTGTCAGAGCCAGTGTCCAGGGGGGGCAGTGTCAAGAGGGCAGTGTCAAGAGGGCAGTGTCAGTGGGCAATGCTCAGGGGGCAGTGCCAAGGGAACAGTGCCAGAGTGACAACAATCTATCTCACAGATAGATAGATTTTTGACCAACAAGGGAATTAAGGGTTATGGGGAACAGGCGGGAAAGTGGAACTGATTCACTTCAGATCAGCCATGATCTTATTGAACGATGGGGCAGGCTCGAAGGGCTAGATGGCCTACTCCTGCTCCTATTTCTTATGTTCTTACCGGAGGACAGTGTCACAGAACAGTGGCCAGGGTAGGGGGGGAGGAGGCGTGATTGGAGTTGCATTTGAGGGGTGGGCGTTGTTCCTTGGTGAATTCTTGTTCTCTGGGGCATCTTTCAAAATGTTGCCCTGAAAATCAGAGGACCCCGTCCCTGGCTGTTTCTTTCTCGATGTCCTGAGGGATACGGTTGAGAAATCCACTGGGTGCCAATGGCTTCGACCCCTCTGGTTATCAGCCCTTGCCGAGTTTAGGGAACGTCCCACTTTGGGGAAGTCCCATGAATGCAGCCGCGAAGCTCGCAGATTGTGTGAAGCACCCACTATAATAACGGAAGACCAACCTTCTTATACATCAGGCAGTGCATGATGAAGATGAACATTCCTTGGAAACTGTTCAAAATGGTAAAGATGTACATCATTGGAATGGTCGCTTGCTGAAGATAAAAGGCACCAAAGATCCACGTACAGCCCAGGATGACTGACTGACCGATAGCCGTGTGTGTAAATACCCTGTGAGAAAAGCAATGACCAGTGAGGCCAGGTACAGCGATAGATGAAACAGCAACAGCAGCAGTGTCTAACAGTAATATTTAACATATGACTATCATTATTATAATGCAAGTTATGTTCCGCTGGACAATTTATCACCTCATTTATCATAACTGGGTTGAACTGTGAATCCCTACAATACACAGGAACATGGGAATTAGGAGCAGGATTCGGCCAATCCAGCCCTGCTCCGTCACTCAATCAGATCATGGCCGATCTCTCCCTGGTCTCAAATCCACCTCCCCACCTGTCCCCCATATCTCTCTAACTCCTTTTTAATCAGGAATATATCCCTCACCTTCTTGTAACCATTCAATGATTCAGACTCCACCATGATATCATAGAATCCCCACACTGCAGAAAGAGGCCATTCGGCCCATCGAGTCTGCACCGACCACAATCCCGCCCAGGCCCTACCCCCACAGCCCCACACACTTAACCCACTAATCCTTCTAACTTATGCATCTCAGGACACCCAGGGGCAATTTAGCATGGTCAATCAACCTAACCCACACATCTTTGGACTGTGGGAGGAAACTGGAGCACCCGGAGGAAACCCACGCAGATACGGAGAGAATGTGCAAATTCCACACAGACAGTGACCCGAGCCGGGAATCGAACCCAGGTCGCTGAAGCTGTGAAGCAGCAGTGCTAACCACTGTGCTACTGGGCCGCTGCTATGGGGCAGCGAGTCTCACAAGTTCACCACCCTCTGCGAGAAGTAGTTCCTTCTCAACTCAGTGTCAAATCTACCACCTCCCAACCTGTACCTATGACCTCTTGTTCGAGGTTGTCCCACAAGGGGAAATGCATGGTCCATGTTTATTCTATCAATCCCTTTTAATATTTTATACACCTTGATCAGATCCCCTCTAAACTCCAGTGAGTACAAGCCCAAACTGTTTAATCTCTCCTCACACGTCAACCCCTTCATCCCCTGAATCAATCTGGTGAACCTCCTCTGAACTGCCTCCAAAGCCACCACATCCTTCCTCAAGTAAGGAGACAAAAACTGGACACGATACTCCAGATGTGGTCTCACCAACTCCATACACAATCGCAACAACACTTCTCTACTTCTATACCGCAGTCCCTTTGCAACAAATGCCAACATCCCATTTGCCATTTTTACTACATGCTGGCGCCTGCATACTGACTTTCTGTGATTCATGGACTCAGACACCCAGATCCCTCTGCCCAGACGCATTTTGAATCTACAATATTAGGTGGTAATTTTGTATTGCCAGTAGGTAGCTGTGCTTACACGCAGTGTGGTTACAATAGCTCCATACTTACCCCTCCGTTGAGTATGAGTTGCTCCTGTGGGAGTATTTTATTTACCTTTCTAAGAAAGCAAACCGTTGCCCTCTCCAGAGCGAAAACACACAGCTGTGGAGGAGATCACTCCACCAGAGGCAGTGGCGCAGTGGTATTGTCACTGCACGATTAACCCAGAAAATCAGCTAATGATGCGGGGACCCGGGTTCGGCAGAGGGTGGAATTTGAATTCAATAAAAAATATCTGGAATTAAGAATCTACTGATGACCATGAAACCATTGTCGGAAAAACCCATCTGGTTCACTAATGCCCTTTAGGGAAGGAAATCTGCCCTTCTTACCCGGTCTGGCCTACATGTGACTCCAGAGCCACAGCAATGTGGGTGACTCTCAACTGCCCTCCAAGGGTAACTAGGGATGGGCAATGAATGCTGCCCATCCAGCGACACCCACGTCCCATGAATGAATGGAAAAATGACTAATATTCCAGGAGAGATGCCCTGGGGACCTGGATTTGAATCCCACCATGGCAGATGGTGAAGTTTGAATTTGATAATAAAAATATCAGGAATTAAAAACCCATCTGATTCACTAATGTCTCTTTAGGGAAGGAAATCTGCCGTCCTTACCAGATCTGGCCTGTGGTTGAACAAAAGCACAGGAACAGGCCCTTCGGCCCTCCAAGTCTGTGTCGACACTGATGCCTCTCCAATCTAATCCCTGCTTATTCATGTATCCATCCAGATGCCTCCTGAACTTTCCCTGTCCTTCTTTTAACCAGTCCTGTACCTCAGAGGGCAGACCAGGCCTTAGTTAAATGCCTCATCTGAAAGGGTCAAGCTAAGTCAAGCGGGCTGCAAACCACTTACTTCTTTGCCCGTTTTTTCTTGTCAAACATGTTTGCTAACTCCTTTCTCAGGATCATTAAAGTACGGAAGAGGAAGATGAGATTGACCTGCAATTGAAATTAAACAGGACACGTAAGTGTTGGACATCTTAAACTCGCCGCAATGTTCAAATGATCATGGCTCTGTTAGTGATTTCACCTCTCACAGCCCAGGCCAGTGCCAGTCCCCTCTACATGCTGCGTTACCTCAGCTTAGCTGGGACGTGACGTGGACGTATCCTCTTCAACTGGGTCTCCTGTTTAAGTGAGGAGTACCTCGGCTGGGACTTCCCGATCACTATCCCTATCTCCCTCCCAGAAGGGAATGCGCATGAATCAGGGTAAGATTGGGGTTGGGTACACAATTAAACAGAGCTCTTGTGGCGCAGTGGGGCTAGCATCCCTGCCTCTGAGCCAGAAGCTCCAGGGGTTCGAGCCCCACCCCAGGACCTGACGACCAAGGAAGGTGCGTTCATAACACGGCCAAACAGGCTGAGTGTCAACCTCGCAAAACCCTTCCAATGGCTGGTGGTGAGAGCAGGAGAGTCTCCTGGTCAACCATGCTTGATGTGGAGTGGTGCCCCCACTAGTTACAAACCCCCTGGTGACAGGTTAGCGACCTGTTCCAGGAATTACCAGCTAGGGAGACAGATGAAAGTCTGTCTTAGTGCGCCATTGGCTGCAGGATTAGAATTGGAATGTAATTGAACAATTTGTCAACACTCAATAGCTCGATTTGATTTACATGTATTGAGATAGAGTAAAAGTTACGTTTCTTGCATGCTATACAGACAAAGCATGCTGTTCATAGAGTACAGAGGGGAGAAGTAAAAGACCGAGTGCAGCTAGGCTATCCAAGGTCACATGAAATTACAAAAGGTTGTGAATGTAGCCCAATCCATCACTCAAACCAGCCTCCCATCCATTGACTCTGAATACACTTCCCACTGCCTCGGCAAAGCAGCCAGCATAATTAAGGACCCCACGCACCCCGGACATTCCCACTTCCACCTTCTTCCGTCAGGAAAAAGATATAAAAGTCTGAGGTCACGTACCAACCGACTCAAGAACAGCTTCTTCCCTGCTGCCGAAGTTGACCTTTCTCTACACCCTAGCTATGACTGTAGCACTATATTCTGCACCCTCTCCTTTCCTTCTCTATGAATGGTTTGCTTTGTCTGTATAGAGCGCAAGAAGATATTTCACTGTATCCCAATACATGCGATAATAATAAATCAAATCAAATTAAATCAGAAGTGGCTGCAAGATTGAAATGGGCCTTGTTCACTAACCGTGACCCTGTGAATCAGGTTAAGTACATTTAATACACGCTGAATATTACATAATGAGTTCTTGAAATTTCTTAATCATTTATATATTAATAGAACTATCAGCTTCAAATGGTAAAATCAAAAGAAATATTCGCCAGAATTCTACTTATCCATAAGTCATTGTTATTTACAAACGAGATGAAGGACAGGTCTCCAGGATATATCTTAGGATCCATCTGAGGACCCGAACAACTTGTCTTAATCTGTACGGGAATCGGAGAGGGCAAGGGGTGGAGAATGGAAATGTCCGTTAACCTCGGGGTGGGATTTCCCAGTCTCGCTGAGGCGAGGCTGTAAAATCTCACCCATTGATGTTTTGGACGCCGAGGGAGCGCACGGCTCTCACAGTCAGTGTTGTGAGCAATCAGCGCACACCTCACTTCACTCGCCCTCGTGATCAGCACTTCACTCGCCCTCGCGATTACGTGCAAATCACTTCAGCCACACCAGTAGGAAAAGAACTACCCGGATGGAAATCAGCAGAATGTGGCAACTCCACGCCTGGGACAAATGTCTTGTGGGAGCCGCACTCAGAAGCCAGATATGTCACCCTCCCCCCCAACCCCCCCACCACATCCCCGATCCCCTGCCTCCCACATCCCCAGGCCCACAGGTTGCCCACCACTGCTGCAGGTCAATAACTAGTCAGACACAGGTCTTCAGGAATTGGGAGCCCATCAGTTCTCTATTTAAATGGTCTTTCTTTGAGTGCAGACAGAGAGGGGCTATTTAACCAAAGGGGGCATCACAGTCCAGAGGTGCCCTGCACCAGCTAGTCTGGCAAACCTTGCGCCAACTCTACACCATCTTTGCTTGCAAAGTTCATTGGACAGTGATGGGATGTGAGGCATTAATCATGTAAGACCCGGAACTGTTGTCTGACTGACGGCTCTCTGAAACTGAGAGCGTCACCGTTCTGGCTGATGCGAGTTAGGGGAGAAATTGCCTCTGACCTTGTGAGTAAGCTCGGCTCAGCAGAGGCTCAGAGTCAGGCTGCTCCCAAATCTTACCCCTCTACCAGAACCCATAAACACAAAGGCAATGGCCTAGTGGTGTGATCACTGGAGTATTAATCCAGAAACTTAGCTAATGTTCTGGGGGACTCGGGTTCGAATCCTGCCAAGGCAGGGGGTGGAATTTGAATTCAATAAAAAATATCTGGAATTAAGAATCTACTGATGACCATGAAATCATTGTTGGAAAAACCCCATCTGGTTCACTAATGTCCCTTTAGGGAAGAAAATCTGCCATCCTTATCTGGTCTGGCCTACATATGACCCCAGAGCCACAGCAATGTGGTTGACTCTTAACTGCCCTCCAAGGGCAACTAGGGATGGGCAATAAATATTGGTCAACTAGTAACGCCCAGGTTCTACAAAAAATACCCATCCCAGCTCCCTCCATCCTTCCTCTGTCTACCTCCCACCCTTCATTTTACAGCTGGTTCCAAGGTACAAAATGGAACTTGAAGCAATCAATAAATTGATCAGTTCTTTGGTCGTACTTACAATGGTGATCATCAGAGCAGGCACGTAAAAGCTGAGGACAAAGTAATTCTTCGTGTCAAGCCAACACCTAGGATTAAAAGTTAGAAGAAGGTTAAAACCACCATGTTGTTGGGGATGCCTCAGCCCCTGCAATGTTAGATCACATCACAACTATAGACACCCTGTTAACAGGCCCTGTGAATCTTGCTGAGATCTGCCTGACCAGCTCCACTGGCTTCCCGAGTTCCAGCGGACTGAATGCAAGAATTTTCAAATCCTTCACTACCATCCCATTCATGGTGGCACAGTGTTAGCCCTGCTCCCTCGGAGCTCCAGGGACATGGGTTCGATTCCCAGCTTGGGCCGCTGTCTGTTTGGAGTTTGCACCTTCTCCCCGTGTCTGCGTGGGTTTTCTCCCACACTCCAAAGATGTGCAGGTTAGGTGGATTGGCCATGCTAAATTGCCCCTTAGTGTCCAAAGGTGTGCGGGTTAGGGGGATTGGCCATGCTAAATTGCCCCTTAGAGTCCAAAGATGTGCAGGTTAGGTGGATTGGCCATGCTAAATTGCCCCTTAGTGTCCAAAGGTGTGCGGGTTAGGGGGATTGGCCATGCTAAATTGTCCCTTAGTGTCCAAAGATGTGCAGGTTAGAGGGATTGGCCATGCTAAATTGCCCCTTAGTGTCCAAAGATGTGCAGGTTAGAGGGATTGGCCATGCTAAATTGCCCCTTAGTGTCCAAAGGTGTGCGGGTTAGGGGGATTGGCCATGCTAAATTGTCCCTTAGTGTCCAAAGATGTGCAGGTGAGAGGGATTGGCCATGCTAAATTGCCCCTTAGTGTCCAAAGGTGTGCGGGTTAGGGGGATTGGCCATGCTAAATTGCCCCTTAGTGTCCAAAGATGTGCAGGTTAGGTGGATTGGCCATGCTAAATTGTCCCTTAGTGTGCAAAGATGTGCAGGTTAGAGGGATTGGCCATGCTAAATTGCCCCTTAGTGTCCAAAGGTGTGCGGGTTAGGGGGATTGGCCATGCTAAATTGCTCCTTAGTGTCCAAAGATGTGCGGGTTAGGGGGGATTGGCCATGCTAAATGTGTGGGGTTACAGGGATAGGATGGGGAGAGGGCCTGGATAAGATATTCTGTCGGAGAATCGGTGCAGGCTTGAAGGGCTGAATGGATGCTCTGCACTGTAGGGATTCTGTGATGCTTTGGGATATTTTCTTCAGCCACAGGGGGCTGACAGGGTAGACGCTGAGAGATCGTTCCCCCTTGTGGGAGAATCTAGGATCAGAGGGCACAATCTCAGAGTGAGGGGTGGGGGGGGGGTCACCCATTGAAGACAAAGGTGAGGAGGAGGAATTTCTTCTCTCGGTGGAGGGGGGGGGGGGGGGGAGGAGTGGGTGGTGTATCTGTGGAACTCTTTCCCGCAGAGGGCTCTAGAGGTTGGGTCATTTAGTATGTTCAAGGCTGAGATAGATTTTTTAATCGGTGAGGGAATCGAGGGTTATGGGGATAAGGAGGGAAAGTGGAGTTGAGGATTAACTTACTTCTGCTCCTGTGTCTTATGGTCTCAGACCCACATATCCCAGCTTGCATTCCCTACTCTTCCGATGAAGAATTGTCGCTCATCCCTGCTTTCTTAGAAGTAAATAATTTTGTCCATGGGATTTGGGCCTCGCTGGTAAGGCCAGCATTTATTGCCCATCCCTAATTGCCTTCAATGGCTTGCAGGCCAGTTAAGAGATCCCCACAGCCCCTGTGGGTGACACGTCAGTCATAGAATCCTTACAGTGCAGAAGGAGGCCACTCGGCCCGTCGAGTCTGCACCGACCACAATCCCCCCCAGACCCTATCACCGTAACCCCACAGATTTACCCTGTTAACTCCCCTGACACTAAGGTTAATTTAGCATGGCCAATGCACCTAGCCTGCACATCTGTTGGCGTGCAGGAGGAAACCGGAGCACCAGGCGGCACGGTAACACAGTGCTTAGCACTGCTGCTTCACAGCTCCAGGGACCTGGGTTCGAATCCCGGCTCGGGTCACTGTCTGTGCAAGGGGTGGCACGTTCTCCCTGCGTTTCCTCCGGGTGCTCCGGTTTCCTCCCACAGTCCAAAGATATGCAGGCTAGGTTGATTGGCCATTCTAAATCGTCCCTTAGTGTCAGGGGATCCATGGGTAAATGTGTAGGGATAGGGCCTGGGTGGGATTGTGGTTGGTGCAGACTCGATGGGCCAAATGGCCTCTATTCTGCACTGTAGGGTTCTATGGTTCAGTCGGAGGAAACCCATGCAGACACGGGGAGAATGTGCAGACTCCATACAGACAGTCACCCAAGGCTGGAACTGAACCCAGGTCCCTGAGGCAGCAGTGCTAACTTACTGTGGGCCACCCTTAAAGATTTGCTGCTTCTGGGTTGAGAGCGTGGAGAGTGGGTGACGTGAGCAACCTCTGCTGGCGGCAGAGGTTTACTGCACTTGGTATATCCAGGCAGTCTCCCATCCAGGAGCAACCCAGGCTTGGGTCTGCTTAGCTTCCGAGACGAGGCATCACTCAGGCGAGTAGGTGCGGGCCTCGTCAGGTTGGTGTTGACACTCAACCTTGGTCTTCCCGAGACTCCGGTGAGATTTTCCAGTCCAGAGAAAAAAGCAAAACGAGATAAATAAAGAGAAACAGCAAAACTAGGTTATAATACAACACGTGTCCCAAGTCAGGTGTATCGTCGATAGGCAGACAGTTAAAGATGTGAACTCACAGTTTTTCATTTCCATATCCGTGATAATCCACTGCTGCTGAAATGGCCACAATGAGAGCCGGAAATCCATAGCCGATCCAGTAAATGAACCTCTCGAAAGGAAACGAGGGGGCGAAGACCACATGCACCATCAGATAAAGCTGGATGCCTTCTAGAAACATCCAGAAGAAAACGGCCAGGAAGCAGTAGTGCAGAGTGGCAGCGATAACTGCACAGAAAGCCTAAACAGAACGGCGAGAGGGTTAGTTCCTCAGTAACTGGAAGGCAAAGATTTGACTTCAGATAGAGTCCAAACGCGTCCGTGAAATGTCCCAAAGCACTTCACAGCCAAAGAGGTGCTTCATACAAGACTTCATAGAATCCCCACATTTGATCTATCAAGATTTGATCTATCGAGTCTGTACCTGCTCTCTGACAGATTGTCTCACCCAGACCCTCCCCTCTGCCCTATCCTTATAAACCCACACATTTAGCATGGCCAATCCATCTAGCCTCCAAATCTTGCGACACTAAGGGGCAATTTAGCATGGCCAATCCATCTAACCTGCACATCATTGGTCACTAAGAGGGAATTTAGCATGGCCAATCCACCCAACCTACACATCTTTGGTCACTAAGGGGCAATTTAGCATGGCCAATCCACCCAACCTACACATCTTTGGTCACTAAGGGGCAATTTAGCATGGCCAATCCACCCAACCTACACATCTTTGAACACTAAGTGGCAATTTAGCATGGCCAATCCACCCAACCTACACATCTTTGAACACTAAGGGGCAATTTAGCATGGCCAATCCACCCAACCTACATATCTTTGGACACTAAGGGGCAATTTAGCATGACAAATCTACATAACCTGCATGTCTTTGGAGTGTGGAAGGAAACCCACGCAGACATGGGCAGATTGTGCAAACTCCACACATTCAAGTTTCTCTCCTGAGTGTTGCAATTGTTAAATGCATTAAAACGTCCGTGTGAAATATGTTTGCTGTTTTTGGTTGTAGGTGGTGGGATTCTCTTGGCCTGCTGATTGCGTACCCCCTGCTGTGGGGGGGGGGGGGGGGGGGGGGGGTTGGTTTCCCAGGGGTGCGGGATGGCTCCGGTGGGAATTCTCATTGACAGTGACGGGACTGGAAGATCCCATCGCCAGTGTAGAGGAAACACTGCGGAGAGGCCGGATAATCCCACCCCGTGCTTTCAACCGGAGTCTCAACCAATGAGTGGACAAGCAAATTGTTCAAGCTTGGGCAGAGTGGAAAGGCAGCGAGATCGGGGATGGGCTGGGGGGAGGGAGGGGTGTTGGGGGGAGGGATAGATTACAGGCCCTGTCGAAAGCATTCAAAATCCAAAAATGCTGTTCGCCACATCAGGGCCCGAATTTTCCTGCTCTTCTCGTCAGCGGGGTCTTCCAGTCCTGCCAAAGGCCAGACACCACCACGGTCCCCCAGCGGTGCGGCCGAGGAACAAGGACCTCAGCGGGACTGGAAGATCCCACTGCGAGCAATGGCATACTGCCTGCGTTGCTGGAAAACATGTTGCGCGGGAGTAGGGGGTGGGGGGGGGTGGTGTGTGGGGAACAGGAACGGGGAGCAGAAAATCCCCACCCAAGGAGTTGAAGTGGTTAATCACCTCCTGCCACTTTGTTAGACGCTCCTGTTTCAGAACAATTATAAACCGATGTGTAAATTAAATGGGTCACCAATTTGGGACATTATCCAAATATGTTAATGAGTAATTCGCAGAGGCCCAGGGGGTCAAATTTTTTTTTTTAAAAGCGTTACCATAAAAGTTGTGGAGTTTGATAGTGAATCATTAATCCAGGAAGTGAACATGAGTTCCGTTCGAGGTGAGTCTGGACAAGCTCCAGACATTCTTTCAAGCTCCAATAATCAAACTTCATATTTTTTCCAGTCAGTGAAAATGCTTCACGTGCCCTTGAACTTATTCACAGAGACACAGAGCACTCAAGCAAAGAGGTGAAGGCAAACCTTTATAAAAGCGGGTTAGAATCATAGAATCCCTACAGTGGCCATTTGGCCCATCAAGCCCGCACCGACCACAATCCCAACCTGACCCTATTCCCCCAACCCCATATATTGTTCCTGATAATTCCACTGACACTACTGGGCAACTTAGCATGGCCAACCCACCTAACCCGCACATCTTTCAGACCGTGGGAGCACCCCCTCGCAGGCACGGGGAGAACGTGCAAACTCCACCCAGACAGTGACCCAAGCCGGGAATCGAACCTGGGTCCCTGGCGCTGTGAGGCAGCAGCACTAACCACTGTGCCATCCCTGGTTAGAGCTAGCACTGTGTCCAACGCTGGGTGTAGACACTGTGAGAAGCATGGAGAGGTTTGAAGGAGTTCAGAAAAGCGCAGGATCACCAATGGCTATTGAGTGCATTCCTCGAGATTCAGGGAAGGTGTGTAGGTTAGGTGGATTGGCCATGCTAAATTGCCCCTTAGTGTCCAAAGATTGAAGGTTAGGTGGATTGGCCATGCTAAATTGCCCCTTAGTGTCCAAAGATTGAAGGTTAGGTGGATTGGCCATGCTAAATTGTCCCTTAGTGTCCAAAGATTGAAGGTTAGGTGGATTGGCCATGCTAAATTGCCCCTTAGTGTCCAAAGATTGAAGGTTGGGTGGATTGGCCATGCTAAATTGCCCCTTAGTGTCCAAAGATGTGCAGGTTAGGTGGATTGGCTGTGCTAAATTGCCCCTTAGGGTCCAAACATAAGTAGGTTAGGGGCAATAGTGGGGTAAATATGTGGGGTGGTGGGGATAAGACCTGGGTAAGGAGCTCTATTGGAGAGACTCGATTGGTCGAATGTCCTCGTTCTGCAGTGAGGGGGGGGTCCTGTGATTCAGTGAAAGTTGAAACGATGCCGTTTGTGATGTTATTTTCCTTCCCATCCCCCATGCGGTGCTGTACTAACGTAGTTACACTCTTTACACCATCATCACCAGGCACGCAACGTTAACCCTCGTAGCTCGGCCTTTCGGGGCGACGTGCGGAACGATTAGCGTTTCCCTACCTCGTTCCCTGTGCGTGAAATTCCGAGCAGGAAGACGAGATCAGCGAAGAACAAGCTCAGGCACAGGTTGATGTGGATGGTGCGCCTTATATCTTTCACAGACTGGCAAGTGATAAAGGTGACGATCGCCAACAGCAGGCACACCAGCGAGATGCTCAGTCCGATGTAGGTGATAATGTTAACTTCAAACACGTCTGGAAGATCCTGTCAAGGCAGTGCAGGAAGATCAGTCAACAGGATTATTTCATGACCCTAATTCTCTCTGTAATGATGGGGTGGGGGGGGTGGACATCGTGTGTTAACGGTGACAGGAAGCCAAGGTCAGATAAGGGAAGATAGTGCTATTGTCATTGGATTGGTAATCTAGAGACCCCCTCCCCCACTCCCTCCCTCCAGGTAATTGCTTTGGGGACCTGGGTTCAAATCCCCCATTTGGTGAATTCTATATAGAAAAAAATTAAAGATGTAACCACGGCACGGTAGCCCAGTGGGTTAGCACTGCTGCTTCACAGCTCCAGGGTCCCGGGTTCGATTCCCGGCTCGGGGTCACTGTCTGTGTGGAGTTTGCACATTCTCCTCGTGTCTGCGTGGGTTTCCTCCAGTTTCCTCCCACAGTCCAAAGATGCGCAGGTTAGGTTGATTGGCCGTGCTAAGGAATTGTCCCTCAGTGTCCAGGGATGTGTAGGTTAGAGGGATTAGTGGGTATAATATGTAGGGAGATGGGGGTAGGGCCTGGGTGGGATTGTGTTTGGTGTAAACTCGATGGGCTGAAGGGCCTCTTTCTTCACTGTAGGGTTCTATGAAGATCGCCATTTTCTGTAAAAAACCCATCTCACCGAATCCCTGTAGTGCAGGAGGCCCATCGAGTCTGCATTGACCACTCAGACACTGTCCTCATAAGCCCATGCATTTACCCTAGCCAGTCTTCAGCACTAAGGGGTAATTTAGCACGGCCAATCCACCCAACACACATCTTTAAGACGGAAACCGGAGCACCCGGAGGAAACCCACGCAGACACGGGGAGAACGTGCAAACTCCGCACAGACAGTGACCCAAGCCGGGAATCGAACCCGGGTCCCCTGGAGTTGTGAGGCAGCAGCGCTAACCTTTGTGACACCCCCATGTGTTTCGCTAATGTCCCTTTAGGGAAGGAAATCTGCCATCCTTACTTGGGCTGGCCTACATGTGACTCCAGTGGTTGCCTGTAGGTGTTTAGAGGTGGGTAGCCAGCGATGCCCACATCCCCTGAATGAATACACTTCCACTCTCTAAGGTATGGCGTGCTAATATAACTATATTCTTTGTGCCATCGCATGGCATTTGAATTGACCACTAAAAGACATGCATAACTAACACAACAATGCTGTTACTAGATCATTGAAAGGCCTGGAATAATATTCGACAGACATGAGTTCAAATCCCACTATAGGCGTTGGAGGGGTTTAAAAATCAATGGACAGATCTGGAATAAAATGCCAGCACTAATAATCCCAAATGACCATTTTGTCGGAAAATGCTGGCTTTTAGCCCAGGAAATCTGCCGTCCTTACCCAGTCTGGCCTACATGTGACTCCACACCCACACCGATGCCATTGACTCTTAATTGACCCCTGCAAACCTCTCATTTCTGGGTGGCAGTGCCGACTGCTTGAGGGCAATAAATGCCAGCCTTGCTCACGTTGCAAGAGGAAAGACAAGATATAAAGGGGAGCCTTTCCTCCCTATCTCCGAGACTCCTACCTCGTGACAACCTTCCATCTGTTGACACTGTCGATGCATCCCGCATTTGTCTCCGTCTGCATTTCCTCCTGTTTTATTCCCAAACGGGCCTACTCCTCACAGCTGCCCAGCCTCTCCACGCCTTCTTTATAAGACCATAAGATATAGGAGCAGAATTAGGCCATTCGGCCCATTGAGTCTGCGCCACCATTCAACCACGGCTGATAAGTTTCTCAACCCCATTCTCCTGCCTTTTCCCTCTAACCTTTGATCCCCTTACCAATCAAGAACCTATCTATCTCTGTTTTAAAGACACCCAATGACCTGCCTTCTGTGGCAAAGAGTTCCACAGATTCACCACTCTCTGGCTGAAGAAGTTCCTCCTCATCTCTGTTCTAAAGGGTCATCCCTATACTCTGAGGCTGTGCCCTCGGATCGTAGCCTCTCCGACTAATCTTCCCCGCGTCCGCTCAATCCATGCCCAAAATTGCCCACAATACTCCAAATGTAGCCTGACCAGAGCTTTGTAAAGCATCAGCAGTATATTCCTGCTTTTGTATTCTCGTCCTCTCAAAGTGAATGCTAACATTGCATTTCCCTCCCTAACTATCAACCCCTACCTGCAAGTTCACCTTAAGAGAATCCTGAACTAAGACTCCTTTCGTGCTCCCGATCTCTGACCCCTCTCCCCATTCAGAAATTAGTCTGTAACCCACCCTGGCCACCTTGGGCTAACACAGTAAGAAGTCTCACAACCCCAGGTTAGAGTCCAGCAGGTTTATTTGTAGCAAACCGGTTGGACTTTAACCTGGTGTGGTGAGGCTTCTCTCTGTGTTTACCCCACTCCAAAGCTGGCACCATGACCACCTTGGGCAAGATGTGGGTATGCCGGCGTTGGACTGGCGTAAACACAGTAAAAAGTCTGACAACAACAGGTTTTAGTCCAACCTATTTATTTGATAATATACTCGCAAGCTTTCGAGGGGTTACCCTCTTCGTCAGGTGAATGGAGAGTTCTGGCCTCAGACAGAGCATATAAAGCACAGACAGTTTAGAGATTACTGATTGAAATGCGAATCCTTACACCTAACCTGCTGTTCAAGACCTGAAGTGGCTGATAATGTGAGTGGTAGGAGCACTGATCACAGTTTAAAGAGATGTGTATTGTCTCCAGACAGTACAGTAAGTGAGGTTTTGCAAACCCAGGCAAGTCACGGGGGTTACAGATAGTGCGACATGAACCCAAGATCCCTGTTGAGACCGTCCTCATGTGTGCGGAACTTGGCTATCAGTCTCTGCTCAGCGACTCTGCGCTGTCTTCACAACACACGACAGCGCAGAGTCGCTGAGCAGAGACTGATAGCCAAGTTCCGCACACATGAGGACGGTCTCAACAGGGATCTTGGGTTCATGTCGCACTATCTGTAACCCCCGTGACTTGCCTGGGTTTGCAAAACCTCACTTACTGTACTGTCTGGAGACAATACACATCTCTTTAAACTGTGATCAGTGCTCCTACCACTCACATTATCAGCCACTTCAGGTCTTGAACAGCAGGTTAGGTGTAAGGATTCGCATTTCAATCAGTAATCTCTAAACTGTCTGTGCTTTATATGCTCTGTCTGAGGCCAGAACTCTCCATTCACCTGACGAAGAGGGTAACCCCTCGAAAGCTTGCGAGTATATTATCAAATAAATAGGTTGGACTAAAACCTGGTGTTGTCAGACTTTTTACCACCTTGGGCAAGCCAGGACCCATTGGTTTTATGCGGTGAATTACCCCAAACGTTCGTACCTTCAAAGCCATCAGCACGGCAAAACTGGAGAGGTGTTGTGATCTGCAAACCGTATGTGTTTGGTTCGAGCTCACCAACTCACAACCTTTGGGAGACCAGAATTTCCCCTTGGCTGTCCGATTCCAATAGGCACAGAATTTATTAGACACGTCTTTAGTCACCTGTAGTGAAGACAAGTTTATTATTTATTAGTGTGACAAGTCGGCTTACATTAACACTGCAATGAAGTTACTGTGAAAATCCCCCGGTCGCCACACTCCGGCGCCTGTTTGGGTAACACTGAGGGAGAATTTAGCATGGCCAAACTCCGCACAGACAGTAACCCGAGGCCGGAATTGAACCCGGGGGAAATTTAGCATGGCCAATACACCCTAACCAGCACGTCTTTGGACTGTGGGAGGAAACCGGAGCACCCAGAGGAAACCCACGCAGACACGGTGAGAATGTGCAAACTCCACACTGACAATGACCCAAGCCGGGAATCGAACCCAGGTCCCTGGCGCTGTGAGGCAGCAGTGCTAACCACTGTGCCACCCCGACAAGGGGATCTCTCAGGTAAGAAAGGATTCCATTCTTATCATCCCCTCAGTTCCCTTGATTCAATGTTCACCATGTTTGTATTTACGGCCCATTATGGAATGTACTTTCCCCGGTCACAGAGTTAGAGAATCACGGACCAATACAGCACGGAACAGGCCCTTCAGCCCAACCAGTCCATGCCGACCATTCTGTGGTTATTTTTCTCTGCCTCTCACTCCCCATGGCCCCAGCCACATCTAAAGGCACCATATTCAACTGAAAACTTCCCCTCAGCAGGAGGCTGTCAAACAACAGCCATTCCCGATGGGCGACACGGTGGCACAGTGGTTGGCACCACCGCCTCAGGGACGCAGGTTTGATTCTGGCCTCAGGTCACTGCCTGTGTGGAGACTACACATTCTCCCTGTGTCTGTGTGGGTTTCCTCTGGGTGCTCTGGTTTCCTCCCACATTCCAAAGATGTGTACGTTAGGTGGATTGGTCATGCTAAATTGCCCCTTAGTGTCCAAAGATGTGCAGGTTAGGTGGATTGGCCATGCTAAGTTGCCCCTTAGTGTCCAAAGATGTGCAGGTTAGGTGGATTGGCCATGCTAAATTGCCCCTTAGTGTCCAAAGATGTGCAGGTTAGGTGGATTGGTCATGCTAAATTGCCCCTTAGTGTCCAAAGATGTGCAGGTTAGGTGGATTGGCCATGCTAAATTGTCCCTTAGTGTCCAAAGATGTGCAGGTTAGGTGGATTGGCCATGCTAAGTTGCCCCTTAGTGTCCAAAGATGTGCAGGTTAGGTGGATTGGCCATGCTAAATTGCCCCTTAGTGTCCAAAGACGTGTTCGGTGGATTGGCCATGCTAAATTGCCTCTTAGTGTCCAAAGATGTGTAGGTTAGGTGGATTGGCCATGCTAAATTGCCCCTTAGTGTCCAAAGATGTGCAGGTTAGGTGGATTGGCCATGCTAAATTACCCTTTCGTGTCCAAAGATGTGCAGGTTAGGTGGATTGGCCGTGCTAAATTGCCCCTTGGTGTCCAAAGATATAGACGTTAGGTGGATTGGCCATGCTAAATTGCCCCTTAGTGTCCCAAGATGTGTCGGTGAGCGAGGTAAATATGTAGGGTTACATGGATAGGGCCTGGGCGAGATGCTGCATCAGAGAGTTGGTACAGACTCAATGGGCTGAATGGCCTCCTTCTGCACTGTGGGGATTCTATAATTCTATTATATAGTGGGCACATTGGCACAAAGTTATTTTCCCACCACACCTGGCTGACGGTGAATGATTCCGACTCTTCGGAAGGTCGGGAGAGAGGGTTGGGGTTTTTCCCTCTCGACACTGAGTGAATGCGCAAGGCTTGGCGTGGGGTGAGGGAGAGGGCACAAAAATGTTAGTGTGGCGGAGCTGCTAACCAGTTGTTCTCGTTGTACATCGTTTTCCCTGGATTGGGAAGAGTGGCAGGCTGAGTGCAGGTATGCAGAGTGATGTAAAGTTCACTATTTAAGCATCTGTTCTAAATATTATTTTCCCCAAAGGTTGCTATTTACGTCAAGGTGTTTAGATTCCGGAAGGCGCTGGGAAATTCCACTAGGTGAGTGAGTTTGTGAAGCCTGTTGGGGAATTGGGAATCTTCTGATAGATAGTGTCTCATCAACATCACCTCACCTAACTAGATGCTGTCTGATAAGTTAAATATATTAACATTGCAGTGATTGATCACAGGCATCTATCCTTAAAAGGTAAGGGGCATTAAATTGGTTAGCTACGTGGAAAGGTTCAGATGCATTAGAATACTTTATTCAGTGGATAAAGTCCTCTTCTGCATTCAACAGTATGGACAATCAAATATTAAAATGTTTGGCGTGTCAATTCGTTTGATGTTCAAATTGATACAATGTCCTGATGTTTTGAAACACTTTTCCAATACCCACTAAGCACAAAAGGAATGAGTTTCACTGGAAAGTCTTTTAAATGTTTATGAAATATTTTTTAAAAATCAGCCATTTGAACACCCCCTCCACTAAAAATACCCCTTTTGAAAATGTCATTAAATCAAACATAGCCATTCATACCCCCATTTGAAAAATCTTGCACCCATTTAAGAGCTGTAATCTTTCCAAATAAACAAACAGGCATTGAAAAAAAGAACAATTGAAGAAAAGACAAACTGATTATAAAGCTGGCAGCGCCATTCACAGCTGTATCCTGTGATTCCTCGGAGCAACTTTGCCAGTGGTCAATGAACATCGTGACATGGTGTCTCACAAACCTTGGTATGAAGGAAGGTGAAGGTGATGGCATGGGTGGTAAAGGACTTTTCCTTGCTGTTTATCACGGCCGTCAGTATTGCTGAATTCAGCACCATCCTCGGCAGTTTGATTTTGGTTTCCGTGGTTGCCTCTTCCATTTGGGTATTATTGCCCAAAATGCTGGTCATGTTCTTGTGGACAATTAAAGCAAGAGTTGGAACACGTCTAGCTGTTTCAAGAAATAATAGTGAGAATGAGAGAGCAAAGTTCCATTACAATCGTGACATGAACCAAGTTTCATTTTCAACATCTCATCATTAACATTTGTTTCCAAATAAATTTGAACGGCACGGTGGCCCAGTGGTTAGCACTGCTGCCTCACACCCCCAGAGACCCGGGTTCGATTCCTGGCTTGGGAACTTCCTGTCTGTGCGGAATCTGCACATTCTCCCCGTGTCAGCGTGGGTTTCCTCCGGGTGCTCCGGTTTCCAGATGTGCTGGTTAGGGTGCATTGGCCATGCTAAATTCCCCCCCAGTGCACCCGAACAAGCGCCGGGGGGGGTGTGGGGACGAGGAGATTTTCACAGCAACTTCATTGCGGCGTTAATGCAAGCTTAATGGTGACACTGATGAAAAAAACTTTTTAAAAAAAACCAAGATGGCGGACTTCCAATTGGAATTGTGTGTGTCCCCACCCGCCTGCCAATTTGGGGCCTTTGGAGGCCACGTCGTGCCTGAAAAACATTCGCTGCGTGACTCAACACTTTCTGCCTCATTCTACATGGCTTGAATTTCGTGGATTGCAACCCACCCCACAGTTATTAATGACAACTTACCAGCTGCCATGCTGGAAAACACGATTGGATCAACTTCCATGGAATTGCCCAGTGCCGACAGTCTCATAGGATCTTCCGGACTTAGTTGACGCCTCAATACAATTTCTAAAAACAAAATCAAGAGAAGGTTATTAATTCCTGGCTCCTATTTTCTTACTTAAAGACAACATTCGCATCCACGTGTCTCCCTGACCACCACTGTGATAAAATGGTTTAATTCTATTCTATCTACACAATGGTCTAGTGGTATTATCACTTGACTATTGGCCCACTAGTGTTCTGGGGAGCCGGCTTCGAATCCCGCCACAGCAGACGATGGAATTTGAATTCAATAAAAAATATCTGGAATTAAGAATCTACTGATGACCATGAAACCGTTGTCGGAAAAACCCACCCTGTTCCTTCAGGGAAGGAAATCTGCCGTCCTTACCTGGTCTGGCCTACATGTGGCCCCAGACCCACAGCAATATGGTTGACTCTCAACTGCCCTCCAAGGACAACTAGGGGTGGGCAATAAATGCTGGCCCAGCCAGCGATGCCCATGTCCCATGAATGATTATAAAAAAACCTCTCTTCAGATGATAGGTCTTCCTCCTTGTGTGTGCTAAATGCTCAATAAAAGTGTGAGTTAATGGAATCATACTGATGCTTCCTTGACCGTAGCTTCCTCATCCTTAAGACTGGACCTTGCCAAGGTGGCACTGGTCCTGACAATGGGCACGAAAGCTGGGGGGCAATCCATCCTCAGCCGTTCTGAGCCAGCTCCAGTGGAGTTGACCAACGGGCCTCCATCACAGCTCCACTCCAGGAGTGGTGGCCGCTGCTGGAACTGCGCCCAGCTGAGAGATCCATTGGTGGATGCCAGCCTTGGGTTCAGGTCAAATCACTATAGATGCTGCCCATTTTTTTGGTGGCAACAAGCCTCGCACTGGGGAATAGCACAAGGCTGATAACCACACAGAAATCAGCATTTCCATCTGTTTTGCAAGCCTGGGACTCAATGGTCCAGACTTGGACAATTGATGCCCCTGCTGGTGGAGGTCCATGCCAATGGGGAACAAGAATGGAACCCATCAATGGGGACCAGGCATGATGGCTTTGCTGGTGAGACCAGGGGCCATTAAGGCCCCCCAGTTGGTTGGGGGCAGGGGTGTGTGCCCCTTTGGTGTGCCCCTGGCACTGCCCAGTGAGTGCCCTGGCACTGCCCATTGGGCACCCTGGCACTGCCCACTGGGCACCCCGGCACTGCCAGCCTGGCACACTGGCAGTGGTCACTGGACACCCTGACACCACCCAGTGGCCACGGGGCAGAGCCAAGGGGGTGGGTCTGAGGGGGAACGGAGAGGGTGGAAGGAGGAAGGACAGCGGGGAAGTCTGTTTTTGGGGGGGGGGAGGGGTACGGGGTCTGCTGGTGGGGCCGGCGCTCGGAGACCGGGCATTGGGAAACTGGGGTCGGCAATCGGGAGGGCCACCATCGGGAGGTGGTCAGGGTTGGTAGTCAGGAGGCTACTAATCGGGAATCCAGCAGGGTGGGTAGGGGAGGGACCAATTTAGAAAGCACAAGGGCCTTACCAGAGTCAGGCATTGACTTCCGTTCCTCTCTTTGTTTCGATGGAACTTCGACCAGAGACATCAGAACACTCTCTGCATTATCCAGGAGCCGTGAGGCCTTGCTTCCCTGTCCTGGCATATGGCGAGTCATTGACATTTCCCTGTACACGGCCTCCATTTGACACGCACTCATGCACTGTGAACGAGATCGAGAAAAGAAACGGCCGTTATCAACATAAATATTGGCGGTGTCGTACTTTAAATCATTGACATAGAGCCAAACATCACCCTTTAAAACCCCTTCATCAATAGAGTTCCCATTTTCTTATCAGACTTTAACACAAAAAGATGTGTCATTCAGGAGGTCAGGTTTCCACTTGTCTTCACTGCTGCGTCGACACAACCATAAAATTCCTACGCGACAGAAGAGGCCATTTGGCCCATCGGGTCTGCACTGACTCTCTGACAGAGCATCTCACCCAGACCCATCTCTCTGCCCTATCCCTGTGACCCCACACATTTATCCAGCAAATCCCCCTAACGGCACATTTTGGGACAATTTAGCATGGCCAATCCCCCTAACCTGCACATCTTTGGACACTAAGGGGCAATTTAGCATGGCCAATCCACCTAACCTGCACATCTTTGGACACTAAGGGGCAATTTAGCATGGCCAATCCACCTAAGCTACACATCTTTGGACACTAAGGGGCAATTTAGCATGGCCAATCCACGTACCCTACACATCTTTGGACTCATAGTTGCTCTTCCACGCTGCTGTTTCTGGGATCTTGCTATGCCGGCTGCCTGTGCCACAGTGCTGACTACACTTCAAAAGTACTTCATTGGCTGGTAAAGCTCTGTGGGCTTGAGATTACAAAAAAGGCGCTATATAAATGCGAACGCCTTTCCTTGCGCTCCTAGGCATCTTGCACACTTACCATCTGAACGGACAGTGTGGAGTTGGAATTGCCAGCCACCTTGTTTTTGGAGTAACAGCTGTATTCGCATTCTGGGATAAGGAAGGCACATGATTAGCATCATAAGGTTCATTCCTGAACTGGCCGTAGCTCGTATCTACCCCGTGGTGCCTTTCCTGTAAAGCCACACTTCATTCCGGGCGGCCAGTGGCCTTTGACTCCCTCCCGCAAGCTTTTGAGGTTGGTCGTCTACAACTAATTTGCAAGCTATCATTTAGATTTTTATTTTAGCCGCTTATCGCCCAGTCGGGGACAGAGAGAGGACCCTGGTTAACAATGTCAAGCTGGGGAACTTTCTTTAGAACCATTTGTGGGACATGGGCATCGCTGGCTGGGCCAGCATTTATTGCCCATCCCTAGTCACCTGAGGACAAGTGAGAGTCAACCACATTGCTGTGGTCCTGGAGTCACACATAGGCCAGACCGGGTAAGGATGGCAGATTTCCTTCCCTAAAGAGCATTAGTGAACCAGATGGGTTTTTCCGACAATGGTTTCACGGTCATCGGTTGATTTTTAATTCCAGATATTTTTTATTGAATTCAAATTCTTTTAAGAACCTTTTAATAGGTTCTTGATTGGTAAGGGGATCAAGGGCTATGGGGAAAACGTGAGAGAACGGGGTTGAGAAACTTATCAGCCACGATTGAATGGTGAAACAGACTCGATGGGCCGAATGGGCTAATTCTGCTCCTATATCTTATGATCTACTGTGGCGGGATTTGAACCCGGCTCCCCAGAACATTCGCTAAGTTTCTGGATTAATACTCCAGTGACAATATCACAGGGCCATCGCCTCTCAAAAGGGAGATCATCATAGAATCCCAACAGTGCTGAAGGAGGCCATTCAGCCCATCTAATCTGCACTGACCACAATCCTACCCGGGGTCTATTCCCTGTAACCCCACATATTTACCCTGCTAATCCCCCTAAGGAGCAATGTAGCGCGGCCAATCAACCTCACCCGCACATCTTTGGAGTGCGGGAGGAAACCGGAGCAGCCGGGGGAAACCCACGCAGACACGGGGAGAATGTGCAAACTCCACACAAACAGTGATTTGGGGCCGGAATCGAACCTGGGTGTCCCTGGCGCTGTGAGGCAGCAGTGCTAACCACTGTGCCACCGTGCTACCCCAATATATAGATATCGACATGTAATAAACTCCAATCTGAACGATATCCAGAGGTTGACTCTGTTCTTTAGGAGCTTACAAAATAAATCTAATTCTGAGATGTTTCAGTGTCCAAAAAATACAATACGCAGGTGAGAAAACAGATTGTTTGGTGCAGTGCTTTGATGAGATAAATGGTTACTGAAGGATTTGAAATGGGGGTGGAAGTGGAGGGAAAATGTTATTGAACGTGAATAAGGTCTCACTTGAGCATTTCTTGCTTCTATTATTCCTGCTTGCAGTGCCGAATACACAGCAATAACTTCCAATTGTGTTCACACATGTTGCCCCAGTGCCACATCTGGATTGGTTTGCCTGGCACTCGTCCACATCTGTAAAGGAATGATAAAAATATGATGGCCAGGGTTCTCCCACTTTGCTGGGATTCTCCAGTCCCGCCGCAGTGAATGGAGTTTCAACGCCAAATTCTCCAGCTGGAATTTGATGAAAAGAATCTCAAGTGTCAAACGAGCAGGTAAATGGGAGAGAACCACGCCCATTTTTCGGGCAAGCTCCCAATTGCAACTGTACGAAAATGGGTTAAAAGGAAAAAGCCAGCTAGTGATTCTCGCCAGTAGGGGGAGGGGCAGAGCCTGATTTCACCAGCAAAGCTGGCTGCTGAGCACTGGGGGCGCCATTGTGCAGGTGCCCTGATCTCCCAGTATACCTATCCCCCTCATGGTCATCGCCACTAATCGCACCCTGTGCCGCTCTCAGCACTCCCTCACGGAAATCACCCATCACTTCCTCCTGCCCCAATCACCACCACTTTCAATCAACCCACCTGATCTCTACCCCCTCCACTTAACACACCACCACCACCGCCCCCCGCCCCCCAACCCCCCGACAGACTTCCTCCATTCCTTCCCGCCCCTTCAGAGCTTCCCCCTGCTGCCTCCCCCCCCGAGGCAGTGTTACTCAGATCCTAGTCCCTCCTACTAACCATAGAACCCTGCAGTGCAGGAATAGGCCCTTCGGCCCATCAAGTCTGCACCGAACGCAATCCCACCCAGGCCTGACCCCCATATCCCTTCATATTATACCCACTAATCCTTCTAACCTACACATCCCTAGACACTAAGGGGCAATTTCTTAGCATGGCCAATCAACCTAACCCGCACATCTTTGGACTGTGGGGGGGAAACCGGAGTACCCGGAGGAAACCCACGCAGACACGAGGAGAATGTGCAAACTCCACACAGACAGTGACCCGAGCCGGGAATCGAACCCAGGACCCTGGAGCTGTGAAGCAGCAGTGCTAACCCACTGTGCTACCGTGTCGCCCATCTTTTCTACGTCCACTCTATCTCAGTATTCTTGAGCGTTGTTGGAGCTGCATTCGTCCAGGCGAGTGTTAATTGTTCCATCGCACTTTGTGTCTCTTGTAGATGGTGGGCAGGCTTTGGGGAGTCTGGAGGTGGGTTAGGATTCCAAGCTTCTGACCTGTTCTTGTCGTCGCAGCACTTACACATCTAGTCCAGTTCAGTTTCTGGTCAATCCAAAATTGTGGGGAATAGGGAGCTGTTGCATATTTGGGGAAGTGGTTAGATTGCCCCTGCTTAGCAATGGCCTGTAGCGCCAATGTGGCTTGACACTTATCCGCCCTAGCCTGGAGACTGACCAGGGCCTCCAAACACAAAGCTGCCAGCTCAATGAATAGGGTGATCTGTATTGCGTGGAGACTCTGGAACAATATTGACATAGTGGAATTGTAGTCACTGGAACAAGAGGACCTTACCTCTACAATATGAACTCCCAGCTGTACAGTTCAAACATAAACGAAACCCTGTATCGCAGTAGCACGCCGGGTCACTTGAATTTCGACATCTTGAACCAAACGGACATTTGGATGGAAGACACACATTGGTCACTGAAAAACAATGGAATCATGGGAATAGTTACAACTCTCACCAACTTTTACAGATGCACCATAGAAAGCATTCTTTCTGGTTGTATCACAGCTTGGTCTGGGCTCCTGGTCTGCCCAAGACTGCAAGAAACTACAAAAGGTCGTGAACGTAGCCCAATCCATCACACAAACCAGCCTCCCATCCATTGACTCTGTCTACACTTCCCACTGCCTCGGCAAAAGCAGCCAGCATAATTAAGGACCCCACGCACCCCTCCTGCCCTCACCTTGAACCTACCTATCCTCGTAGCTCACCCTTCAACTAAGGAGAACAGCTGCTCCTTATCCACTCTGTCCATGTCTTTCATAACCTTGTACACCTCGATCAGGTCACCCCCTCAATCTTCCCTGCTCCATCAAAAACAACCCAAGCCTATCCAACCTCCCTTCAAAACTTAAATGTTTCACCCAGGCAGCATCCTGTGTGTGTGTGTGTGTGTGTGTGTGTGTGCGCGGGTGAGTGTGTGTGCATGTGCGTGTGTGTGTGTGTGCATGTTTATGTGTGTGAGTGTGTGTGTGTTTATGTGTGTGTGTGAGTGAGTGTGTGTGTGTTTATGTGTGTGTGTGAGAGTGTGTGTGTGTTTATGTGTGTGTGTGAGTGAGTGTGTGTGTGTGTGTGTGTGAGTGTGTGTGTGTTTATGTGTGTGTGTGAGTGAGTGTGTGTGTGTTTGTGTGTGTGTGTGTGAGTGTGTGTGTGTTTATGTGTGTGTGAGTGAGTGTGTGTGTGTTTATGTGTGTGTGAGTGAGTGTGTGTGTGTGTGAGTGCGTGAGCATGTGTGTGTGTGCACGTGTTTGTGTGTGCACAGGTATGTGCGTGTGAGTGTGTGTGTGTGTATGCATGCACCTGGGTGTATGCACACGAGTGTGCGTGTGTGTGTATGCATGTGTGTGTGCACGCGCACATTTTTATATGCACACGTGTGTGTGCATGTGTGTATATGCGCACATGTGTATGTATGCATGTGCGTGTGTATACGTGTGTCTAAATCACCATCCTAATCTGAGGAGCAGGGCCGCTGACCGAGCTGGATTGGTTGAGATGGTTTCGGGTTCACGCCAGTTGACAGAAGCAGCTCTGTATGAATCCACCAGGTGGAGCTTCAGAAAGTTATTTCCATCTGAGAAGGTGCCAGAGTCCGGGAGAACACTGTCAGCCGTTCCACTTGCGAGATGGTGAGATTGGGGTTCTTCAAAGCTGGGTGTGAAAACGGAGCCAGCTGCACCTCAGACCCCCAGGGTATAAACGTTTCTGTTCAGTGTTACAGAGCAGCGAGGGGGGCAACCTGCGGGTCTGGGGGTGGGGAGGGGGGGGGAGGGATCTGGGTTCTGAGTGCGCCCCACCACAACGTTGCGTTGACGGTTCCCCACGCACGGGGCTGCCACATTCCCTGGAATCCCGTCCGTGTAGCTTTCCTCCTTCCAGTGCGACTGAAGTGATTCACACGTAAAGCCAGTGAAGTGGGGTGCGCGCTGGTCGCCCACGACACTGACGGTGAGAGAGCCGTGCTCTCCCTCTGTGTCCAAAGCGTCAACGTGTCTTCAGTTTTTAACACTTTAGGAGTTCTATTAATACATAAATGATGAAGCGTTTCCTGTAACCCGTTATAAAATATTGGGCGTGTGCTTAATCTTATTCACGGGGTCAGGGTTACTGAACAAGCCCCATTTCAACCTTGTGAGATGAAGGGGGAGCCACTCACACAGCCTAGATCAGCCGGCACTGAGGAAAGCTTCATCACACCAGTGTGTGACTTTTACCAGAGGATTGGCAGCTGTGTCACTTTATTTATTTATTCACAATTTATGGGTGTCAGGCCAGGTTTCGTTTGACCTACAAGCTTCCTGCGTTTAATGAGACACCCAAGCAAACACAGAATGCCTATATATGTCTATAAAAGCTGGAAGTCTGAAATTAAAACAGAAAGTGACGGGGAAAGCTTAGCATTTACATGGGAATTAGGAGCAGAAGTCGGCACATTCAACTCCACAAGCCAGCTCAGTCTCTCCCTAGTCTCCAATCCACCTCCCCACCACGATCCCTTTAACACGTTTTTATCAGAAATATATCCGTCTCCTTCTTGTAACCACTCAATGATTCAGTCTCCATCGTGCCGGGGGCAGCCAGTTCCACAAATTTGCCCCCCTCTGCGAGAAGTAGTTCCCCCTCATCTCAGCTTTGAATCGACCTCCTCTCAGCCCGTACCTGTAACCTCTTGTTCGAGATTGTCCCACAAGGGGAAACATTTGGTCTACATTTATTCTATCAATCCCTTTTAGTATTTTATATACCTCGATCAGATCGCCCCCCATCCTTCTGAACTCCAGTGAGTACAAACCCCAACTGTTCAATCTCTCCTCACACCATCATCCCCAGAATCAATCCGGTGAACCTCCCCCTTGACCTGCCTCCAATGCCCTCACACCCTTCCTCAAATAAGGAAACCAAAATTGGATACTCCGGATGTGGTCTCACCAACACCCTATACAATTGCAACAATCTAAACCTCGTTGACATGTCAAAACCTTCTGAGGAGCTCAAAGGGCAAGATTTTCCAGCTACAAGGCCCATCCGAGGTCACCAGATCTTTGCATGGTCCGTATCCTACGATTCGGGGTGGGAAAACTCTACCCAAAATGTCAACCCTGAACTTTTCCGAAGTTGGCTATACTTAAATCTGTTCATTTATTACCACCCCCCCCCCCGCCTCCCAGGACAGGTTAGGTAGCTTGAGGAGCACTCTGACTAACAAGGAATCTCTCCTGATTCTCAACGTCCGCCATGGTAGAAGGGTCACACATCTACTGTGGTCATCGAGTCCTGAAGCGAGACTCAAACACAGGCCTTGTGGCTCAGAGGTAGGTTGCTAGGCCGACCCATCGCACGCTTCGAGCTGTCCTCCAGAAAGTGGTGGTGATGCTGTGGTCTGCCAACGCATATTTTAATACAAGCAAATGGTTTGCCAAACCATGGTCATAGAGCAGAGTAAAGTAAACCACATTTCTGCAGGCCCAGAAACAGTTTTTTTATGTATATTTGCTCGGGAGACGTGGGGCATCACTCGCTACATTTATTGCCCATCCCTAATTACCCTTGTTCAGAGCGACATTTGCGAGTCAACCATGTTGCTCTGGGTCTGGATTCACATGTAGGCCAGGCCGGGTAAGGATGGCAGATTTCCTTCACTAAAGGGACATTAGTGACCCAGATGGGTTTGCTGGAAAATCCAGTGGTTTTGTGGCTGCCATCATAGAATCCCTACAATGCAGAAGAGGCCATCTGGCCATTAAATCTGCACTGACTCCCTGACAGAGCATCTCACTCAGACTCTCTCCCTGCCCTACCCTGTAACCCAAACATTTAGCATGGCCAAACCATCTAACCTGTACTTTGGACACTAAGGGGCAGTTTAGCATGGCTAATCTACTTAAACTACACACTTGGGACTCTAAAGGGCAACTTAACTTTGTCAATCCATCTAACCCTTATACTTTTGGACACTAAGGGGCAATTTAGCATGGCTAATCCACCTAACCTGCACATCTTGGGACACTAAGAGGCAATTTAGCATGGCCAATCCACCTAACCTGCGCATCTTTGGACACTAATCGGCAATTTAACATGGCTAATCCACCTAACCTGCATACCTTTGGACACTAATAGGCAATTTAGCATGGCCAATCCACCTAACCGGCACTACTTTGGACACTAAGGCGCTGTTTAGCATGACCAATTCATCGAACCAGAATATCTTTGGACACTAAGGGACAATTTAGCACGGCTAATCTACTTAAACTATACACTTGGGACTCTAAAGGGCAATTTAACATGGCCAATCCATCTAGCCCTCATACTTTTGGACACTAAGGGACAATTTAGCTTGGCCAATCCACCTAATCTGAACATCTTTGTACACTAAGTGATAATTTAGCTTGGCCAATCCATCTAACCAGTATATCTTTGGACACTAAGGGGCAATTTAGCCTGGCTAATCCACCTAAACTACACATCTTTGGACTGTGGGGGGAAAGGAAACCCATGCAGACATGAAGAGAGTGTGCCAACTCCACACAGTTACCCAAGGCCAGAATTAAACCTGGGTCCCTGGAGCTATAATGGCAGCAGTGCTAACCACTGTGCCACTGCACCGCCCATTACTGAGTTAAACTGGCTTTCAATTCTCCAATTGTCACGGTGTGATTTGAACCCGCACGCTTTACTGGAATAGTACAGGACGTGATAAGGCCACACCTGGAGTATCGTCTGCAGTCTTTGGTGTCCTTATCTAAGGAAGGATGCCCTTGCTATAGGGGGTTTACCAGGCTGATTCCTGGGATGGCAGGTCTGTCATATGATCAGAGATTAAGTTGTTTAAATTTCTACTCACTGGAGTTTCGAAGAGTGAGAAGGGATCTCAGGAA